>NC_050176.1:1105095-1452595 GCF_008315115.2 Sander lucioperca | reverse complement strand
TTTTTTGCTGTTATTGTTCACACATGAAAACACCAAGCCACACTTACAAATAGACACACATGGCAATGATTGGAGTGCGAATATGTCTGCTATAGCTGCAAAGATAGAGTTTTTTTTTATTTAGTGTTGTTTCCACTAAAACACCACAAGATATTCCTTTGTTCACTTATTATTTGCATATGATTTCTAGTTTTAGGATATGGTCTATTCATTGGTTTAACATAGGGGAGTTTGACCTGGCAATGTATGTGCAGGCACAGATCCACTCTACTGTCTGACTTTATCCAACAAAGAATGTTCACCACCATAATCATAGTAGGGGATTTTGTTCTTATAAACCATGCACTATGATTTTTCAGTAATTACATAATTTGTTTTGAAGCAGTTGCTACAGTACAGTACGTGAGCATATCATAAGTGGTTAAATGTGGCTAAATGCAGCCAGAACACACAGTTACATGCTACTTTAGCTTAGCAGGTGTAAAGCTCTTCTAAGTGCCTATTATGTCATGCGGATAACAAATGGTGAACATTCTGTGTTAGATTAAATCATTAGATAATGGTGCTGTGTTGAACGTTATTTAGAAGTGATTAAATTAAAAGAAGGTGTATCGATCCCTCCTGGGTGCAGAGGTGAGCACGGCAGTATGGGTAGTGGAGGAGGGACTGGATTATTCAGCCGTGGGTTATACAGAGTTGAACATCTGGTCAGAAAGCAGTGTTTCCCCTAGGTTGACTGCTTCGGGGCGGTGCGCACAGGTAATTAATTTATAAAGAAAATATGTCACTTTTGAAGCACATTCGCCTGTTACTCCCATTATTTCCTTCTTCCAAAACATTGGTGAAGAACACAGCAAATGCCAGGAGTTGAGTTTTCATGGAAACAAACTACAATAACTGCTTGTCAAAGCTGTCAAAGCTGACAAGCAATATTGCTTTTAAAAGGCTTTTCCTTTAACAGAGTACGGCGCACATAAAACCTCCCGGAGAACAATGAGGGCAAAACAGCATCATCAATCTGTTTTAACCAAATATGCTCTGGTAAAGCTCAGCTTAAAACACAAAAACGCCAAAATCCGTCAGCACGTTAACTTGTTGTTCACTCCCGAGCTTGATTACCAATAACTTTATCTTCCCTTCACATGTCTTTCCCATAGATAAGGCTAGGCATCGTTCAAAAATATTTGGTACCGATACCAATACCGTGCTTGCGATACCGTTTCCTAAACGAATATCAAAAATCGAACATTTTTCGATACCTATTTTACAAAACAAAAATAAATTACAACAATGCACATTTTGGCCCAAATCTTTTTATTTATTTTTCAGCTCCTACTACGTGAGCCCTGTCTCTGTGCATAACGTAGAGTTTTTCCTGCCTGTCTCTACGACGTGTAACGTTAGACAGCCAATCACAGACATTATTAGATCTTGCTAGTAGCATGCTGCATGCTCATTGACTCACTGACGTTGATGAGATTTACTCCTTAGGTATTGAAATTGGATATTGAATGACGAGGCATTTTTCGATACTCAATACTTTAGAGGCATTTCGGTCGGTGCTTAAAAAGTATTGAATTCGGTACCCAGCCCTACCCATGGAGGTTTTATAAGACCTGGATACAGCGTTAGAGCCTGAGACCCTTTCATTCCTATGAGAGTTGCTCAGTGGCACATACGTAGAGTAGCATAGTATAGAAATAGAACAGAATAGAAAGAGTCATAACCGACCTTGATTGCAGTTCGAGTTGTCCTGGCAGCAGTTTTACAGACGTCTCTTTTACAATGGTGGCCTATGGGGAAAATCCTTTCTGAGTCGCAGGGGGATTTTCATTGCAATACCACTGGAAAACAATTGGCATAAAGGCTGAGTGCTGTTCCTAGGGGTCTGGTCTCTCCTCTGCTCCCCTCCGCCTGTGCGGCTTCTGTCTTCAGTTTAGCAGCTTTAGTTGATTATAATGGATACGCTCCGCTGCGAGCATGCTGCGGCAGTCGTGTCCCGCCACTTCCATGCACATTCGGACTAATGCCACCCAACACAAATCAACAAGTAACTCCATGCTTAACTTCATACTTTAAGTCTGGGAGGCTAAGAAGTCTGCACTTGCCTCTTATATTGTTTCCATGAATATGCGTGAACAATGTTTGATCACCCCTCATCTCATAATTGTGCAGTGGAGAAGCGATGTTTGATAAATAATGATATATGCTCGCTGCAAGAGAAAAAAGATATACTTAAGATATACTATTCTCACATTATTGTGGCTCACTCACTTAATGGGGTATCGGAGCACAACAGATGATAGAACTGTCACTCTACAGCATGTTTAGAACACCGCCCACATCTGTCTGAGACTTTTATCTTGTGTCCATCTGTTTTGCAATACAACCATGCAGTACCCCAGAATGCAGATAGAGATATTTGAAGCCAGCTTTTCAGGAACTTCCTCTAAAATGTTCTTTGTTATTATTCATTAATATTAGTATAATTACCATGCAGCATGACAGGTGATTGTTGGATTTATGGAAAGCATGCTGCCTACACAAACAGCTGTTTTAATCAGATAATCATTTCCTATGCCCCCACAAGGTATTATTTGGGCAAAATAACACCTACGGCATTTTTCAGTAGCATCTGACATTGTTTATCTGTGATATGCTTTTCCCAACCAGCTGCCATTAAACATAGTTTGAGTAGTGCTGCAATTTTCTGTGAGGACTGAGATATTGGATACACTTCATACTCTTTGCTGGAGTTTCTCCCTGTAGTGGGTCATAAAGAGTCCTCCTCAGCTACTGAACAAGAATCAAGACTGCTGTAATCATAAAACTAGTTGTTGATTTTGCTGAACAAGGTCAAGCAGGCGAAGAGTAAGAATGTCAGCAGCAGAGAGCAGTCTCATGGGTGTCAGTTGCAGAGAGCAGTTTTAATCGCAGGTATCCGGAGGACTAAAGTACAGCCAAGAATCACATGTGGTCAGACGAACTGTGATTCCTCAGTGGCTTCACAGTAGATCTTACAGGCAATCTACTCTCATTCACACAAGATTTGTAATTTGTAACCAGTTGACTACGTTGGGATTTAAAATATAATGCAATTTTTTTCAGCAATTTCTTGGTAATTGCTGAGATTCAATATATATCACAGGGCATTAAAACTTAGGATGGACCCATACGATCTAATGATCTTAACAATGCATGGTAGGGAGATTTTCTTTTCTCTGCATGGTGCTGTTGACTCCATAGTTGAACCGGCCCAACAGAAAATCTCCCATTTCTTGCCATGGCTGGATTTATGCCTTTGGACCAGGCCCCCACGAACACCACTCAGCCTTTCCGTTGATTTTGTCAAGTGGCCACTGGCAGTATTGCAATGAAAAATCCCTCTGCTAAGCATTTTTCCTATAGGCAATTGTAAAAGAGATATCGGTATAACTGCTGCCAGGAAAACTCACACTGCAAACAAAGTCGGTTATGACGGTCGGTATTCAGATTTTTTTTTTCTTTCGGGTTTCTGAAGTAAACCCAAAAGCTTAGAATTAGTTTTTGGTGGATGTGCCACTGAGCAACTCTCATAGGAATGAACAGGGCCATTCATGTTGTATCCAGGTTTTATAATACATCCATGCTTTGGACACCATGAACACCACATGATACACATAATTCTTCTTAATAGTACACACAAATACATGGAGTAAATCCCACACACATAACGGCCTGTTTTTGGTCCACTTGGAGGACTCGCTCGACGAAACAGACGGACTAAAGCACACCTAAATCGCTACTGGAAGCATGTAGCTCAACTCTCATGGCTTTCCCTGCCATCTTGTGTGGCATAGCCACCCACATGATTATGTCGCCATCTTCCTTTCTCTCTTCTGATTTGAAAATTGTGTGGTTGTATTGTGTATGTGTATGTTTTCTTCATCTTGTGTGAGTCTGTAAAACACACACTATTATAGATATCCTATGCATTATAGGCTCACCCTCAACTTACACACACACACACACACACACACACACACACACACACACAAACACAGATGCTCCGCTGGCTTGCTCGCTAACAGTTGCATCTCTCACCACTTTATGCCAAAGGCCCCAAACAAGCCATCTGCACTTGCGTTTGCCTCTGCCAGCCTGGCCCCGAGAGATGGACTGTGTGTGTGTAGGTATGTATCTATGAGTGTCTGTTTGTTTCTTTGTGTGTGTGTGTGTGTGTGTGTGTGTGTGTGTGTGTGTGTGTGTGTGTGTGTGTGTATGTGTGTTTGTGTGTGTGTGTCTGTGTGCTAAATTCTAACATCAGCACAATAACAGGCTCACATTAACAATGCTAACAGGAAAAAAAGAAACTTTATTCTTTATTTGCAGTGGTGGAGGAAGTACTGAATCTCAGTACTTAAGTAAAAGTACAAATAACCAGAGATATATTTACTTTAGTAAAAGTAAAAGTACAACAATGAAAACCCTACTTAAGTAAAAGTAAAAAGTACCTGATTTTAAATGTACTTTAAGTATTAAAAGTAAAAGTACTTGCATAACGATTTATTCTCTTAATGTCTATATTCTAATAATAAAAAAAACTGTATGGGCTGTGGCATTTTAATTGTTAGTTTTAGGTTAATGTAATTGTGCTTACCATCTGTGGCCCAGTTTACATTCTGACTTACAATTCTGGTTATCTATCAGGGTGATCTGCATGAAGCTGGACTTTGCATTATTTCCCACGGGACAGTGAATGCTGCACACATTTATTTAGCGAAATCACACAGGCTTGGACAACAAGTACATGGCTTCACAGCTGAGGAGGACTGGGAGTGTTTTTAAGATAGATATACGGGTTGTATATTAACCTTATGTGAACGGATGCTTCACATATGACCAAGCAGAGTATCGGGAGCAGCAGCATTAACAGGAGCAACGGTAGTACTGGGAGCGGTACGCGCCTGGCCAATAAATGCTATTGAAGGGCGGGTCTTGGCGTGGCCATAGTGGAATTCATAATATCGCGAGCGGCACCGGGAGCTGGACGGCCGCTGCTGAAGGCTTCCCTGCGTACTGCAAACGTGTGATGGTCAGGAAGACGTTTTGTCAGGGGGAAAAACTGATCTGAAATGTAACGAAGATGTAACGGAACGTTGTAGAAATGTAGTGGAGTAGAAAGTATAGATAATTGCTGCAAAATTTAACAAAATAAAAGTCAAAAGTATGCACTACTATTGTACTTAAGTAAAGTACAGATACGTGAAAAATGTACTTAAGTACAGTAACAAAGTATTTGTACTTCGTTACATTCCACCACTGTTTATTTGTCACATACAATTGGCAGTACAATGTTAAATTACTGCATTTAACCCATTTGAAGTTTTAGGAGCAGTGAACATGCTGATGTTTAGCAGATTAAATTTTTGCCATGTTCACCGTCTTTGTTTAGCATGTCAGGGGGCTAGCAGTTGCTAATTAGCACTAAACCAACACATTCTCACTCCCATCTCGTAAAATACGGACGCTTGGTCAGGTGCCTTTGTCGTTATTGACGCTAAAAGTCTCCTTTAGCGTCACATAACGCAATTTAACTAAGCGCGCTTGGTCGGTACTATTGACGTCCCTTCTGACGCAGTTAGGTTAAGGAAAAGCTTGTGGGTTGGCTTACGTTTCTGTGACTCGCAGGAACGGGACAGTTGAGTTTAGGGAAAGGTCGTGGGTGGGCTTACGTTTCCGTGACTCGCGGGAAGAACAGGATGGTTGGGTTTAGGAAAAGGTTGTGGGTGGGCTTACGCTTCCGTAACACGCGGGAATAACGAGCCGGTTAAAGAAGAAAGTGCATTCCGTGACACGCGGCAAATACCTGGACGGTTAAAGACACACGCAGGACACGAACCCCGGTCTCCTGGGTGAAAGTCCTGTGTTTGACCCATCCACCACCCCGACCAGCCTCCCTACGCGGAATTTCCTCCTTACATACTACTCGCTAAACCCCGTGTAGCTGCCTGCTCTCCCCGGTACATTCTACAAACACGCTGAAGGGCGCTTTTTTCGTCGCTTCAGACGCTGACAGCCACTGTCCAAACGTCCGTATTTTACGAGTTCGGAGTGAGAACGGGTTGACTAAACACAAAGTGCAGCTGCATAACATTTGTGCCAATCAACAGAGTAGATGTGGAGATAATTCACATCTTTCACCAAAGATGGCATATTTCATCCTCCAAGCACCATGGATATCTGTACCAAATTCCATGGCTTTCCATCCAATATTTGTCAAGACATATCACTAAAAACAAAAATGCATTGGTTATCATTGCCAAAAATAAAATGTATGTACTACTAATTTCCAAAAGCAAATACATCTATAAAGCTGCAAAATATTTCCACTGAACGTACCTGAAATACATTCACTGACAACATGTTTCATTTGTTTACCCTACAATATCATTCGTAGTATTCTGCATTTTGGTTGTTATGGCAACTCAAAGCACTCTGGTAGTGGACCAGGTTAAATATTGAAAAAGTCAATTCTGACTTAAAGCACAACACAAGACGTGTTTACTTTTTCATTAACTGACCTAAACCTTTGTGCAACTTGAAATGACGAACAAAGTTGGAAGTTGTTGCCTCACTATCTGTTATTTTTGACTCCTACGTTTTGCATTTAAGTTTAAGTTTATTTATTTCAAAAAAAGGGACAATGTATATTAATGAACATTTCAAAGAATGTAAATATACAGGATTATAGCCAAAGGCTAATTTCCATCCTTAGTCCCTGACAGGTTTCCATACTGCATTTTGTCCAAATGTTTGTGTGATCTTGCAGTATGAAGTGGCTGTTGCATGTTGTGAGTAAAAGTTTCACAGAAGTCTTTTTTCCAAACCAATACATTAATGCTTACAGAAATAATTTTAAAATTGGTGAAATGAAACAGTTCAATGCTTCTTCAGTGCCGTCGCCCAATCAAAGAACTAAAAATCCCCCACTCAACAGCAGTAATTATCTAAAAGATAATCAGTGGCTTTTTACATGTCAATCATGGAGAAAACATTACAAATGCATATCAATTTCCAGACACACTCAAACACACATGCACACACCCACACACAAATCTCATGACTGAACGTTGCTCCCAGCACGTTTCCCGGTATCTGATATGCAAACAGCTCTATCCAGCTATATCAAAACATGTCATTTGGAGGAGCAAAAAAATGAATAAAACCACATCAAACGATTTTGACTAGCGTGCCCCCTCCCCCCCCATTTACCCAAACACTCACACCTGCTTTTTGTAGTAGATCAACATTCCCAAACATACCTTTCCCATCAGGAATTCTTTTTTGATTGCACCAGCTCCATACAGAAATCTTAATTGCATGTTCTCTAGCAGCTACATTTTATGGAATTACAATCCCATTATTGCAACGTCTAGTCTGGGACAAGAACAGAACAGGTGCTGCTGTAAACAGTGAAATTATGCCATGTGTGTCAAAGGTTCCTGAAACTATAGCATACAAATATACAGTAGTTGTTCATGCATACATACATAATAACACTGAGTTACATACTGAATAGTTACATTTGGGGACATGTGCTTATTTGCTTTATTTCTGAGAATTGGATGAGAAGATTGATATCCTGTCATGTCTGCAGATTGAGAACGGAAACAGCGGAAAGACGTGGTAAGCCTAGCTTAGCCTAATACTGAAAGCAGAGGGAAACAGCTATCATTTAAAGGTCCCATATTGAAAAAAATGAAATGTCCATGTCCTTTTTGATTATAAAGCAGGCGAATATAGGCGCTATATGAATACTGTTAAAGTATTGTATCAAAACCAGTGTTGTCAACTTGGTAGCGCCAGACGGAGCCACAGTGCCAACTGCAAAATAGCCTCAGGAAGGAACTTGTTTTGGTGGAACATGTGTGCGTTCAAAAGTTGTTTTAGTCGTGCAACAGAAAACTCAGATTGGACAGATAGTCTAGCTAGCTGCCTGGATTTACCCTGCAGAGATCTGAGGAGCAGTTAACCATAGTCCTCAGAAATCTTTTAATCGTTTAAAATGCCAACACAAAGAAAGCGGAAGGAAACGGACATCCGGCCGAATTTCTGTTTTATTTTTAAATGAAAGCATGCAAACATGTTCTAGTCCTAACCCAAAATACAAGTACTGTATGAACCTAAGAATGAGCATACTATTGGGCCTTTGAAGAATCAGTTTTGAAGGGTGTGCAATATATATTTTTTAGGTTTGTCCATGTTTGTGTGAATGTGACCGCATGGGGGTGTGGTTGTGCATATCCTAGGCTTGTGTTTGCATGTGAACATGTGTTAGTGAAGCCTAAGTGCAGAAAGAGAGAGTGAGGGAGGGGAGAAGGAGGAAGAGAGAGGGAGAGAGAGACAGTTTCTGTATGTGAAAGAACTCTTTCATCTTCACCCCAGAATCCCTGGTGAGGCCTTCCATGCCAATCCATTTCCTGGAGTTGGCTTGAGTCTCACCCAGTGGGACGACACACATACATACACACAAACTTGGCTCGCTTCACCCCACCGTGAAAGCTCTGCAATCTTGCCTCTACACACAGATGCGCACACTCGGCCCGTTGGGATGACAGCGAGGAATGGCAAGCAGCAGCTGGGGGGTCCCTTTGCTCCTCTGCAGAAACTGTAGCACCCCAGAGGCATCCCCTAACCCTATCTTAACACTTTGTGACTGCTTGTGCATTTGTGTAGGTGTGTGTTGAGCTGTGTGTTTGTGTGCTGGCAAATTTGTGTGTGAAGGGGAATGTGTGAAGTTGTCCCCCACCTGATCACCACCACAGTACCTGTCGTGCTTGCCTCATGCTGCAAGCACCCCTGTGTATGAGTGTGTATGAGGATGTGGGTTTGTTATTGTGTGTGTGTAGTGACTCCATTTTAATCTTCCAGCCAGAAAAAATTAAGACAGATAAACAAGGATAGAGTGGTGAAACAAACCACACTGATCTAAAGGCTGCCCTGCACACTGTTTTAGCCGCTGCATGTCAAGGAGTTGCATTTGTGTTGCAGCTTTTTGTGTCTGAATGTGGTGTGTGTGTGTGTGTGTGTGTGTGTGTGTGTGTGTGTGTGTGTGTGTGTGTGTGTGTGTGTGTGTGTGTGCACGCCCGTGTGCTTGGTGTCATGATCAAATCCACAGGCATTTTTTTAAACATTTGTGTGTGTGTGTGTGTGTGTGTGTGTGTGTCTCTGGGTATTTGTGTGTTATACTAACCGCAGGCGTCCAAGTCTGTTCATTAGCAGGCTTAGCTACCAGAGGGAAGCATGTAAAGATGACTGCTATTAATTTAGCATCTCACTGGCCTCCCTCGCTCTTGCTCTCTCTCTCTCTGTTCCTCACACACACACACACACACACACAGAGATGACTGCCAATTCATTAAGTGAACGTTTGGAGCCCCAGACTGTACCAACTGGTAGAAGCTAACTAATCTGCACTGCGCCAGTGGAGAGAGAACGAGCCAGAGAAACAGATAACATTCACCGAGGGGGACATTCAGCCTCTGAAAACAACTATTAACATCAACATTTGGGAGGGCCTCAACTTCAGGAAGATAAACACACACTCACAAGTGCTGGCATTTGGTTGTGAGTACATATCATAAAACATACGGGACATCTGAAAGCCGTAGCTAGGTGTATAGTGGCTCTATGTGGCTTTTGTTTGTTTTCCTCAGTAAGTGCTATAAGAGAAAATGCACTTGCTGTTTGTTGTCCCTCAGTTTCTTAATCATTGCCATGTTTGCTCTCCTATGGGAAGCTCTGATTGGATGGACAATGCCAGCCTGAGGACGGAAGCTGTGTTTGTATGCAAGGCTTGCTCCTCAGGGCAACACATATAGACACTAAAGCAAGGCCAAAACCATTGGCACAAAATTGGAGATGAGATGACAACCAGTGGTTGAAAAATGTAGCGGCAGTTGGGAGTTCAGTTTACCCAGTAAAAGGTGACTTTGAGCCGGATACAGGGCACTGCAAGCCGCCAGTCGTTTCGGGGGTTAAAGTGCTCATATTATGCTTTTTGGCTTTTCCCCTTTCCTTTATTGTGTTATATATCTTTTTTGTGCAGGTTATAGGTTTACAAAGGGAAAAAGCCCAAAGTCCACCCCAAAGGGACTTACCATCTCCAACAGAAAACACTGTTCACAAACTGCTCCAAACAGCTCTATGTAGTCCAGCCTTTACTTCAGAGACAAACGTGCGTCTATTTGTAACACACGTTATAATGCCACTTGGCTGCTAGCGTGGCACGCCTTCATACTCTGCTTCTGACTGGCTAGCAGTACTTACTGAGCATGTGCGACTCCCAACAAAGATGGTACAGAAGTGAGATGCCTCACTTGGTAGGTAAAACAGAGAGTTCAACACACAGGGTGAAAAGAGGAGCTGCAGCAATGTGCACTACAACAAAAATCTCGTGTTTTTGAAAATTAAACCACATAAACCTATTCTGGTACAACCTCTAAATACAATTATGAACCTGAAAATAAGCATAATATGAGCACTTTAAGGCGATAAAGACAGATATGTTTAGACCTCCCTGCGTGGGCCACAGCGTTCTTATACAGCAGCAGTCACTGCGGTTTGTACAGCAAAAAATATGCTGAATGCTTACAAATTCCAGAACTACGAATTTTACCTTTTTGTATGAATATCTCATGAGAACAGCCTGAAAGGTTGATGACCCCAGGGCAATAGCAAATGAGATGAGATGAACGCTCTTTAATATGCTTATATGTGGACCTAAATGTAAGGGTTATTATTTCTATGGTCAAGGCCAGTTAATGAAAACTGGGTGGATGTATTTGTTGTTTAGCAAAATCATCTGATACCTTTGCCTGCACTTTAAACTGGTACATTTATCAAATGTATACAAATTATAAATACCTTTCAGTTCATCCAGCCCTCCAAAGTGGCCAGAACTGTGACTTTTTATAATAGATTTGCAAAAAGCCTGCGGACGTTCATTAGATAGCCTATTGAACGCAACTTTATACATTGCTTAGCTAACGTGTCTGGAATGGGGACAGAACTCAGGCGCAAAAACTGGAATTTGGTGCAAAAGAATCTGTTTATTGAACAGTGAGAGTGAGTTGGTAGTGAGAGGTTCTGGGTCCGAAGCAGGCTGGGGATGGCAGTAGTGGTGGTGGGTCCGGTGAAGGCAGCAGACAGTGGAGGTACTGGTTCTGGAGAAAGCTGGGTTGGCAGAGGAGGTGCTGGGTCCAAGGGAAGGCTGAACCGGCAGAAGATTCTGAAGGTGAGTATTTCTAGGAACACAGAACAGACAGATTAGATACTCGATAATAACAAGACTGGAAATACTGAATGTAGGCTGGAGGAAACGCATACTGGTGGTAAGCTGACAATCCGGCAGGGAGAAGAAAGTCAGACTGGTCTTTATAGGTGGATGATGAGCAGATGAGTTGCAGGTTTTCTGATGAGGAACTGGTGTCAGGTGCGGAGAGAGAAACAGCAGGAGGGGGCGTGTCCACACACAGAAAACAAAAACACACCAACCACACTGCAGCAGTGTTGGGAAGGATACTTCAAAACATATTCCGTTACAGAATACAGAATACATGCCCAAAAATGTAATTTGTAATGTATTCCGTTACGTTACTCAATCTGAGTAACGTATTCTGAATACTTGGATTACTTCCACATTGGATTGCATTTGAAGTGTAGGAATGCGGCCATCACATACAGCTTACTAAACAGCCCTATTCTGGTGTGTTCTTCTGTTCCAACTGGCTGAATGTGTACCTGAACAAGCAGATAGATTTTTGTATTTGTAGTCCCGAACTGGATACTACAAAAATCTAAGCAGTCTAAGCTACCACAAGCTAATTTTAGCTAACATTAGCTAACATGTCAAATGGGGCTAGTCAGTATTTCAATGGCTCTGGGGATAGTAAATCAGCACGTAGGAGAATGTAAAGTCACACGTCAACTATAAAATAGCAAGGTGACCAGTAAAACTACAGCAGATGACTAACCTTGGCTAATTAAAAAAAAAAGTTCTTTAAGATGCTTCTTCAGGTTGGAGGTGGAATAATTTGGACGCTGAAAGGAGGTTGGTTGCTGGCAAGCAGAGGTTGCACTGCACAGTTATATTTCGTTCTACCTGTTCTTTCTTTAATGTGAAATGCTGTTTGAATTTCCAAGATAGAAACGCATTCCTGCCCTGGCTCTGTTGTGCCGGTTCCGGCTCCATCTCTGCCTCTATCAGTGATCACGCAAATAGTTAATTTTTTTGTTTTCATATTGGGGCTTCTGGGAAATGCATGGAGTTGTGAGAGTGAATAAACTCGTGAAACAGAGAAGTATCGTCATGTAATCCATTGATTTCAACAATGTAACTGTATTCTAAATACCAACTATTTAAATTGTAACTGTAACGGAATACAGTTACTCATAATTTGTATTCTGAATACGTAACGCCGGTACATGTATTCCGTTACTCCCCAACACTGCACTGCAGGCATAACAAACTGGGATGTGACAGTGTACACTGCATGAAAAGTGGGATTTTCGTCCCCGTAAACGCCCAAAAATCACCCTAATTTTCGGCAGTTAACGACAATTTACAGGCTGTGAACGTCACGTTCGTCTGTGCCACATATTGTCTTCCGACAATGACGTATGTGGAAAGCTCCCGCGGAGGTGCTGATGGCTCTAATAAGCATATGAATAGCAGCGAAACCTCTCCTGGCCAGAGAGTGTCTGGCCTAATTAGCATATGAATAGCAGCGACACCGCGCCTGTCCAGAGAATGTCTGGCCTGGCTTGAATTCCCTCACTCAGTATTGACTGAAGCCACTACTTTTAAACAAGAAAAAACACTCCTGATTGGTTGGCAGAGCTTTATTAGCATACAACAAACACAGCCTACACAACAAATGGTAAACTGGTAAAAAAAGGTAACTGGTGGCATTCTGTCTTAATTCGGTCCGTTTTGCAGACGTCTGTGGTGCGTTGCCCTGTACTTCTGCTGGCTGCGAAAAGGACGCACAATCCATCCAGCACTCTGTCCCGCTTCCAGCAGCTGTAAAAACAATCAATAAAGACAAGCCGGACTGCGCGATGCAGTGCGTATGGACACAACACATCTATTAATTAATTAAAAATAGTCACGTTGACCAAAACGGATCTAATCTTACCCTCTTTCTTCTCGCTGGACTCCGAGCTGAACTCTTCACAGCTTCCGCCTGCGATGCAAGATCTGGTTGTTTCTACCTGAAGCTCCTGCTTACTGTCTCGTAATTACAGGCAGCTGGAAAACAATTAAATGAGAGTGGTATGAATAAAAAAACAAACATAAGTCACAGTAAAATTAAACAAGGAATGAGAAAACAGGAAAAGTTACTTACATACAATGCCGTCATTGTCAACATCATGTAAATCTGGACTTGCTCCGAGCAAATATAGGTCACAGCCTCGTTATGAGGCGAGGTTAATCTGTGAAAACAAAATGTACGGTTAAGCTCGGTCTATTAACGTATCTATTTCCTTATACAGCAGAATGAAAGCATATTCTTTAAATCTTACCCTTGCTCCGGTTCGTAGCACCTACAATTTGTCTCTGAGTTGTGAAGACAGCGTACTGCTTCCTGTAGATTACAAGACCAAAAAAATACACTTTTATAAAGCAACTTACACTGGCCTCGCTTAGCTCTGCCTAATAATGAATCGCGCTGAAAGCAGCCACCCAGCTCTGTGCTGCTCGCGTTTAAACTTGCGTGCATGGTGGGGTTTAAAACATTACTGCCAAAGTCTAAGTAGCATGTTTAACATCAAAAGACAGTCATTGTACTTCTCAAGAGTTAATAAACAGTACAGACTAGCTCACCGTTTCATTAATAATCATTTACTTGCGTTGTATTTTCCTTTTCTGTGGGCGCATCTTTACGGAGCCCCGGAGGTGACATGGAGGAAAAAAATAAATAAGCAAGTGAAGTTTGTGTACAGACAACTCTTTTACCAGTTGGCCTGATATACTCCCATACTTTGGAAGCTTTTGCTCTAACTCTCGGAGGAGTCATCCCTCGGCTATTTTTCAAATCAAAGCAGTGATGGCGGGGGTATGGGCAGAGTGATAGAGAAAGACAAAGAGGAGGCAGATTAACCAGCAGGGCGCGAACAGCGCACAGACTGGTGTGGAGGTGAATTACAGTTAGTTTTAATGGAATACTGGGAAAGTTTAATAACAATAGGACAATTGAAGTCCAGATTATGAGGCCATTTCAGCAGAGCCAACAGCTTCATATGCCATGGACATGTGAATATGGTGCTGAATTTGCCAGTATTTTAAGAAGACAAACGGTTGGGACTTTGTCATGCAATGACAAAGCTGATATGCTTTATGAGAAGCACAGTGTTTTGGTGTCAGCAGAAAGACTTCTCTTAGAAAACTGTACAGTGATGCCTCTGTCTCCATTCCACCAGACAATCTTGGATGAGCAAGACCAAAGAAAGGTCACCGTAGTCATGCCACTATGCACAGTGGATGAGCTCTAGGAGACTGATGTTGTTTGCATGGAATGCACATTTTACCTTTATGGCTAAGTCTGATAAAAACTAATAGTTAAAACAAATTGTTTTGTGTTTTTTTTTACACAACATTGGCCATTGCTAATGATATACACAGTAATTAATCTAGCATACTTTCATTAAATAAATCAATTCAAGCTAAAATTTAGCTGAGCCTGATCTATTTATACCAGAGATTTTCTTAAAATGAAGTTAATACCTTTTAGAAAAATGTCACCTGAGGTAAAACTCCCCCTGCTGCTACCCTGAGTTGCATTGCTCACAGCATTTTCATTTACATGTTAAAGCCTCCACTAGAATTAGGGGGAGGGGGGTCATGGGGGGGCAACTGCCAAGCAAGGTCAATTTCCGACAATTCACAGCAGTTTTCAGTGTTGCCTGTAAATTGCCATTTACAGTCGCAAACCTGAACTTCCACGACAATCTACAGTGCCGCTTACTGGCGAAAATCCCACTTTTCATGCAGTGGGAAGTTCTCCTGCCTGCTTCTCCACACTGGGACGGCCATCTACTGTAGGTAATACACTACCTGATACAACCCCACCTCAAAAAAGGATATCCCTTTAAGGCTGTTGTTACTGTGTGTATATATTAGCAAAACCAACAATGAATTTACTAACAAGTATTATCTGTGTAGCCAAAGCCTATCGTCCATAAAGTGTTACATACACATAAAGAGCAGTTATCATTCATTAGAATGGACACAGGAAGTGTAGTTAAGTCGTTATAGTGTTTTATTTAAATATGAACTACACTTGCAGTCTTCATTGTAATGAAGGAATAGGTCACTCGAATGCAACAGTATGACTCTTTAATGTGTTCTTAACAGTGTTCTATAGCACAGAGCCATAAGCTACTGCATCAGGCTGTGGCAACAGACAAAACTTGTTAGTGAGATTAATTCACTGTTGGTTTTGAGACTTAATAATGATACAATGTTACCATAACTGCAGCCTTATACCCTGGAATTATTAACACACTAAGAACAATGTCTGCTCTAAGAATACAAGGTAGAAAGGGATTTTTTTCGTCACTATGGCTGCATGTGTTTTTTTGTAAAACTGCTACAGCCCCATTGACAAAAGGTACATCTCTTGACTTTGTTTTCTGTGAATTTACCAACACTGCTGTCATCTACGATGCTAACTCATTGCTGCCATCACAATTATGGGATGTAAATCCCTTAAGAACATTTGTGCATATCAAGTCTTGATCCATAGCAGGGAGCCTGTGTGTATCCATGTGTAAGTCTCCTTCATCATCTCCATAGCTGTGTTAATCATTCTCGCTGCCACTCACTCTCTAGGTCTTAGTGGCCTCTGTTGAAAGCTGCAATCCACAATTCAAATAGAAACAGAAAATGGTGTTGCAGCCACATTAAGCAGCTCAGTGAAGCAATGGCCGTAGACTGAAATGGGGCACTTTGAGTTCAGAGGGGTAGGTCATTACTTTGCTAATCCTACTGAAAATTAGTTTATAGGTTAAAATTGATATTCGAGCTACAAGAGCATTAACGTTTACCGGCAGGGCTGACTCATGTACAGCAACATTAAGGGTGAGAGGATAAGGCAGAGCTAAGACAGGTTAGACTGCATTCCGTTCATTTACTTTTACTTACTGTAGATCCCTTTTCCAGAAAGAGGTAGAACGGCAGAACTTCAGTGAGAAAAGTCTTTCTTTTCAACATGCAATTAAGAATGAGGACCAGTTCCTCCACTTGTGCAAACTTTGACAAACTTCTTATATTAATATTTCATAGTGAGAGTAAGGCAGTGCTTTGCATGACACCTATTTTTGATCCTCCTTGGTTTAATCACCGTCTTCCAAAGCAAAGGAAGATTTCTTGATTTCTTATCATTCATTGTTTATTATTTAGGTCTATGATAAAGCCAGAGAAAGCCACCACCACGACTATCTGTTTCAATGATTGTCTCTTCAAATATCATCCTTTCTTTTTTTTCTTTTTTTTTTTTAAGTGCAACCTGATTGAGCGAAACATGAGAGAAAGTCAATTTCACAGCACATTCATCAGCAGGCAGACATCGGAAGAATCAATTTATTAGCAGTAAATAGCAGTAAGACGGCGGCGTCCTCACACATGTAGCGGCTTCTCACACTTAACGTGACCTCCTTAAAGCCCACTGAGACGGCACTTTTCGGTTGATAATTCATTGCCATGATCAACCATGAGAGTGTGTAGGAAAGGACCTTTAAAATGTCCACTGATTTCGCTGTGTGTGTGTGTGTGTGTGTGTGTGTTTATGAATAAGAGAAATAGAGAGGTAGGGAGAGAAACAAAGAGACAATGGGAGACAGAGAGCGGTGTGCATGTGTGCATGTTGAACATAATTAACTGGATGGTGCTGTGAGTAAGATGAGGGCAGGGCAGCTTTGTCAGACCATGCTGACCTTGGTAACAAAGGCTTTCTGCCCAAAGGTATTAACAATAATTGGACCCTAATTATATGATGTATAAAAAGAGGAGGAAATTGCAGAGGAGTATTCGATTGAACAGTCGTCACACAGGCTGGAAAATGGCAAAATAACAGGTCAAGTGGAACCAGTGCTCCATGGGTTGGTGTGTGTTTGTGTGTACTCGCATTTGTGTGTGTATTTGGATGTGGGATTGCGCCATGTCTCCGTATACCTCAGGCTACCTCAGGCTTTTGAAAAGTAAAGCTCTCTGTCACTATTAAAGCTTAGCAGGGCACAATCATGTGTCACTCCTGAAAGGAAGAATAAAAAGATGAAAATAACATCTGAATAAATTGAATAGGTGAGCTTAGTTTTGTTTTCACACCCGTCATGTAAATTTGCAAACTTCACTTATCACTCGAGGGAACTTGAGTTGAAATATTTCATTGGATTGGATTACTTTTGTTTCAAGACATTCTCTCACCAGTGACACATTGTGAAACGGTCGCAGTTTTAAACATTGGGAATTGAAACAAAACTACTTGGTTAGGTTTAGGAAAAAGAAGTCGTGGTTTGGGTTTAAATAAGTAGCCGCAACGTTTGTTACGTAACTTAATTTATGTACGATGTTAAGTACGCTATGTAGGCTACAGGATGTGAATTAAGTACGTTAAATAAGTTAACTTACACACTTAGTTAAAATAAGTCAATGTTAACGGCTTCCTGGGTGAAAGGTCTGTGTCTGTTTGACCCACCCATCCACCCCTACCTCCTCCCTACGCTGACTTTGATTCGAAACACATTTGTCATACATCAAAAACAAGTGTAATCTGGGACAAAATACATTTCCCTCAAAACTTGAGAATACAGTTTAGTTGCATGGGAACGTACTTTTTAGGAGATAGGGCTGAATATTTAAGTTATCTGTGGTGAGTTTATTTTGTAATGAAAGACCAGTCTACAAGACAGCACCTTTTTATTATTATTCTACTTCATGAAAAGAAAATATACAAAATTGCAGAGATTATTTGTACTCATTTATTACAATTGATTTCAAAAGTCTAGGAATGTGGTGTGTTCACAGGTTGGTGGTAAGTTCCAGTATACAAAGTTCATGTTCCAAGTTCTTTTGCTTATCTTGTCACTGTATTTCCTGACAATAAAGCCCAGCAAAATAAAGCTGCCTACTCTGAGAAAATGGTAAATATTTCATTAAAAATATGTGTCGCGTTATCAAATAGGAGCAGGCATACTTTTTATTTCGTCTGAGTTGCATGTCCATATATAAAGCCAACACGTATTCAGAATAATGAGGAATGAAAGAACAAGGAGAAAAGGCAAATACTGTGTGATGGGGCAGGCACAGTGAAGGTGTGCAGGATTACCTCTGGAATATCAAAGAGTGCCTGCATCAGAAAGGGTTAGGCCTTCCGTCATAAGCATGCTCTCTTAATGATGAGGCTCTCGCTCCTGCACTGATGAGGGAAGGAGAGAGACTAGCGGCCGGCTAATTGGAGTCAATTTCTGCATGACTGAGTGTTTGTGCACATGTATTTATGTGCGTGTGTGTGTGTGTGTGTGTGTGTGTGTGTGTGTGTGTGTGTGTGTGTGTGTGTGTGTGTGTGTGTGTGTAAACGTCTGGGTGTTTGTCTGTCTGTAAGAGAGATTGAGTGTGTTTCCATTTTGGCCACTTCGTGCAAGGACTGCCTGATTCCACCTCATTTTGCTTCATTTTAAAGACAACCTTTTCCGCCTGTCTCCATCAGTCAGTTGACCTAAGGGGAGAGACACCAAGCCAACAAGAGGAATTTAGTCAGGGAAGTAATTGAAGACATATTGATGGACACCGAACACAATTGAATCAAATTAGTCCACAGTGTATTTATTTAGTCCAATTAGTTCCAGGACTAATGCCAGAGAAGACAATTGCCAATAAACAGCTCACCTCCACGGCACCTCACTTTGTTTTCAGGTGAGCTTAAGGGCAAAGTCAGACGAAAAAACATCCTCAACAAATAATCGATTAGAGCATTTAAAATACAAATCAAACCACTTAAATTTATTGTCAAACACCCCTGACAAGGACAGCGTTTAAGACTAATGGTCACCCACACATACGGTCATCCCAGGCAGTGAGCTTCAACGTGTTGCCAGTTTCTTATTGCTGCTGCAGTTTGTCACAGTCTTAAAAGGCAGAGGGGACTGACCTTCTTTCTTGTTCTACTGTTAACACAGAATAACACAGAGAAATATCCCAGCAATGGCAGCAAACAACAAGTCCATTCTCCACACAACAAAGAATATCTAGGGTTGTATTTACAATATATACAGTATATTCACCACTGGATTTTGTTATTCAGGAGTTAGCAATTAATAGATTGACACTGACATCATTGCTATATGCCAATGGTGTCCAGCTTTATGTATTTGCGATACCGAGGGGACCCAATTTGGATATTTTATATAATTATCTGATGAAAGATCAGTCTGTGGATGTGTCATAGTTCTCTACAATTAAAAAAAATGTATTTCTTGTTGCTCATTGCCCTAAGCAAGGCCTTTTACATTTTGCATCCACCCTTAAGTTCCAGGGCTTCTAGCATGGGGTCATTTTTTGTTTTCAATGAATCTTTGAGAACAAACATTAGCTCATTGCAACAGCTCGAAAAAATCATCCCCCGCTTTGTATCCTCATGTCTTGATGATGTATTCTTGTTTGAGCCATGAACCTGTAGCAGGATTACAATGAGTTTGAAATTCTACTGCACTACTATTAACTAAAGACCCTTTCATACAATGCAATGCAATCCTGAAATTACCTAGACATTTCCCGGAGGAGCTGTATGTGAGAACACAAATGTCCGAATCAGTTGGACCAGCTCCCTAGTGCAAACTCTGTGTAATGTGTGATTGAGCCCATGTGTGAATAGAGCAGTTCATTGTCCGGAGAACTCCCAGCGAGTGAGTGGGCGTGTTGCTGAGGTTTCTATCATGCGCCTGAAGTGAAACTGAAATAATACAAACATCTGAGAGTAAAGAAGAAGGGTAATTTACACAAAGATGCCAATGGAAATGTCTAACTGGAGAGGTGACGAGATTTGGGAACTTCTGATGATAAGGGCTGATGCCGATTTTGTCAGACAAATTCAAGGAACGGCAAGAGTCTCAGTTTTTTTATGACCAAATTACAAAATGGCTAATGTGATTCGGGTCATGTCCTGCCTCCTGCATACTCCAGCCGGCGCCATGCATCACCTAAACCAACAGAGTATTTCCAGTAAGTGAGAAGGCGTCTGACACGGACAACCTCCCGGTGTGTGCTACATGTGACAAAGGGAAACCCTGGAATTTCCAGACCTGATGTGACGGATATTGTCTGGAGTTCATATGAGAAAATATAACTTATAACTCCACAGTGTTCTATATTACATCAGTGCTGGCTTCAACACAATGGCTTCCTATTAAATTTAGGATTCAATTTAGAATACTTCTACGTACTTTTCAGGCATTACAAAGTTTGGCTCCACCATATTAGTTGCTGATCCCTTAACGGGCGACGAAGCCTCTCTCTTTCTCAAAGATTTGTGGTGACTAAGCTTTTGCGGTCCTGAAATTTTTAAACAGTCTCCCAATTGTGGTCAGGTCAGCAAGCTCGGTTGAGTGCTTTAAATCTCATCTCAAGACCTATTTATTCTCAAAAGTATTTTGCTTCTTTGCCCTGATTTATTTTTATTCTTACACAATTTTTGCCATCTTTGACTTTTTATCGTCTTTATGTAATTGGGAATCAAACCTTATTTTGAAAAGTGCTATATAAATAAAGTTTGACTTAACATTGTATCCCAATATGAAGCCATTTACATGTGGGTAGAGACTATCTTAGTTTTTTTGTGATGTCCCTGACTCCATTATTATCATCAGGAATGTGATGATTGTGAATCATTTTGTAAAAGCTGTTGCATAATTGCATACATGTTTTCAAGAAAGAAAAAAAGAACATGTCCTTTCATGTTCTGTGCCTACTAGTTTTTCTGATACTGTGTAGAAACATTTTGTGAAGGCTCTGCTGAAGATTGGCCCTGTTGCCATTTAGTTAAGATGACATCGCCAGATTGCCTGGTTTGGGAGACCAGACAACACAAAATCAGAAATTGGAGGAAATTATGCGTAAGACACAGTAGTAAAAGAACAGATGGGAAATCTAGAGACTGAAGGTAGTGTTCCTTCTTCAGAGTTCTGCCCTATCTTCAACCTTTTGTATTAGAACATAATAGAGACTCTAAAATTGGCCAGAATAATTGACCATAATCTTTTCTAAGATTACTGCTGGTGAATTCTGCTTAAATGAGAATTATTTTCTTTAACAGAAATTAAAACCACTGGTGGTGCGTTCTGCTTTTCATTTTATACAGTGAAATGAGAAAGCAAAATGATACAAAGGTTCCTTTGGGGAACTTAATAGGAGACAATGAGGACACTACAGTAGTTGACTGTTGAAAGGGAAAATAGCTCGAGGAAATGTGTTTGAAAACATCCCAGACTGCAGTACATTGAATGTGAAATCTTCCTAAAAGTTCCCAGATGATCAAACCCTGCATTCATGTCATGAACATCCTCTCAACGTGTTGACAGCTAGTTCAGAATGTGAATATGAATTATATATCAGCATCAACAAAAGTCAGAAAGAAAGCCATTGTTAATGTTGCTGGTAGGCACCATAGTACACATACCTGCAACATGCGAGACAGAGTTGTTTGTGTGCAGTGCTGTTTCTGTACATTTGATTTTAAAATAAGGCGTAATGAGGATGTTAGACAACTCCAATAAATGGTCCAGTTTAATTGATAGTGAATACAATGGTGCTCTGTGAGGAAGGCCCAGCACCATACTAGAACACTGCATTGGAATTGGGATCCCGCTGGTCCTGCAAGACCTAACACAAATCCCGCGGGAGCTGGATGTTTTACCATTGCTGTGAGAAACACAGACAGCACAGGATTTAAGAGTGCTGCTCCTGATCAGTGCTGTAACCTGCTGTTCATAGGTTCGCCTAACTAGGTTTTATTATAAAATAATAAACACACACAGAGCATCCAGTTGAACACCACTATGCCCCTTTCACCTACAGCAACCTGAGGGATACAATCACAGGGACTAACATAACATATGTTACAGTCATAGACTGGACATGGCATCAGTGACGTTACCCATTGGTTCGTGGGAGAGCGTGCCTATGTTCCCACAGCCCTATGTTCCCACAGCCCTATGTTCCCACAGCCCTATGTTCCCACATTTCTAAGATTTTTTTTCCAAAATTAGGCCCTATGTTCCCACATTTCCTTTTTCATGAATTTGTATCAGATTTTATCCCCCTTTCACATTACGTGAAATAAATAAAGAGCCAAAATCAACTCCATTAGTCAACCAGTGTAACATAGCTAAAGGTCTGCAATTATGGTGACTTATCAAGATATACTGGCCTAAATAGTTTTTCTCTGCTGGTATCAGCAACAACTGGACAGGGTTGTATCTTAAATAAAAGCTTGGATTTATCACGTTTGCCCAGTGAAATTGAGACTTGCTTGATGCTTGATCATTATCCGTGCATACTATAGGTCTGCAGTTGCAATGGGTTTGTGTTTTACATAAAAGGTTTTGAATCTCTAAAGTTCAACCAATGTTAATGGGATCGTGCTTATCTCCAATAGAGAATTGCATCTGAAGTAATGCAATGTTTGTATTTGTTGCTGCAATGGCTAATGGCCAGTCTTCCTCCCCCTCATAGGCTTTGAACATTCTGTAAATCAAAGAAATAAAATGGAATACCAATGACCACTTACATTTTAAAGAGGTCATCAGCTGCTCTTGTAATTTTACTTTTTTTTACGTTTTGCCTTTTGTGTCTAGCACAGTTTTTTCTACTGGTGATTCTATCTTCATTGCCACAATAGTAGCTTGACTTTGAAAGTCAGTTGCTAAAATAAGCCAAATGCCTGCACCAAGTAAACGATAAACAAGACCCTCCTCCCCAAATAAACAACCCCAGAGGTTGTTTTTACAAGCAGCTTATTACGACCCATATTTAGGTAGGTAGATTTACGGTGTATGTAAAGATGTATGTATAAGAGAAGCATCAAATTGTTTTGTATTTAACTAAAGGATAAAAATAGAGAATGGGGGTAGGACCTGAAAAGTTAGTTATGAACTTCTTCCTACTCCTTTTTGAACATGGGAATTTCTAATTTGAGTTACTTACAATCATTTTGGAAGATTATGCTGAGAAGTACATGACCTTATTAATCTGTCATGTTAATTTTAATTTTATATATGTATGCATGTCTATATATATATATATATATATATATATATATATATATATATATATTTTTTTTTTTTTTTTTTTTTTTTTTTTTTAATTTTATATATATTTTTTTTACATGTTCAAAATAAACTACTACTACTACTACTACTACTACTACTACTACTACTACTACTACTATTTACGTTTATTGTGGCAGCAACCTCTAGTGGCTGTAGCAATTGTGACGGGACCAAAGCAGTAAGTTAGGTGACGCAGTTTAAAGAGCGACAAAGTCAAATAAATACAGGACTTTCACCCAGGAGACCGCTGTCGTGTCCCATGTGTAACCAAAAGTCAACACTGACTTAGTTTAACTTTTAACATATCTAAGTATGTAACTGAAGTTACGTAACAAAAACATTAATTTAAGCCAAACCAAGATCTTTTCTTACACCTTACCAAGTAGTTTACTTGTCTAACTCTAGACCCCTAAACCCAACCAAACTGCGACCATTTCACAACATTAACCACATGTTTAAAAGTGTTGATCTCCTGCCACCGCTAGGCGCGCTAGTGTAGGAAATGCTCCTTTGGGTCGTTTTAGAGGGTAGGAACAAAGAATGTATGTGATCATATGGGTTGGAGGAGTTGCTGCAAGAAACAGTTTTATCTTGCTTTATGTTACTAATTGTGTGCACACTAACTGTATACTGGTCATTTTTGGGTGTTTACTGTAGTGATAGGAAGGACGTTGACCCCTCAGAACTTCACTATTACAGTATGGTATGTGGCTACTGGAGTGCAAGACGAAAAAATTCTCTAGACTATTTTGTGTTAAGCCTACTGAGCTCAGCGCATCAATCTCAAGGATACCTGTTCTAATAGGAGACATTGGTTTGATCTAAAATGTAGCCAATAACTTTTCCCTGCTATGAAAAGCACCCATGAATGATCACAAACTGGCCAAAACCACTTTTATCCACCCAGTCAAATAAAAAAAGTAAAGCCCAATCAGGCATGTATAGACACTGGAATGCAAACAGATGCTATACTTAAAATGCATTACATGATATTGCCTGTCTCTGTCAGTTTGAAATTTGAAGCTGTATTGTCATCAAGCTAACATAACTCCCTTCTTCTGTGTAAGTATAGAAGATGCAATAAATGAATGTGCATGAATTGTTGTGCTTACTTTTGCACAGTTCAATATACAATCTAGCTTACTTTACATTCAGTTTGGTTGTCAATAACTTTTATAAAACTATCACCTTGCATCAATATATCCCATTCATTCATAACGTGACTAGAGTGCAGTAATCACAATTTGTTACCAAAGCAAACTGCACTGGTAGCCTGGACTTTTTTGTTTATATATTTGAAGCATTCATGAATTTCTTTTGAGTGAACAAGATAAAAGTATTTTTTCTCAAAATACAAGAAAAAATCCAGTAGAGAGGGCATAGTTTTAAAAGTATGAAGCCAGAATGTTTTGCACCGAATGAGTGGTGTCCTCTTAATGAAACATGTTCTTTGTAGTTTTTAACCTGCTACTTTTCTATCTGTTACCTTGCTTCATAGCACGGTTCAAAATAGACTACATGACGCAAAGTCACAAAGCCTTTGTATAAATGGCAATGTGTTACTGGAATCATATGTTAAAAAGGAAAGGCACATTTTTATAAAGACACTGTTGGTATGGAAGTGAGAGACAGATGTTTTTTTTTGGATAGCTGGTTGGACATTTTAATGAAACTGTGAAAAATAATTGCTTGTTGTGATGCTGGTGGTGCTTGATAAGTAGTAAGAGATTTCACTTCTCTGACTTTATCAAATTCATTACATTCTATTTTATCGTGACATTTATTCCAAAGTGAGTCTAGCATTTGAAAAACTGGCACATTCTCAAAACTCCTTTACATACTTGGATTGTCTACATTATGAATGATGAAGAGGTAGTGTTCTTTCTGTTTCATTTCATCTTGCAGAATCACTAATGTGGTATTAGTGGTTGAAGGGTATGCATTAATTAAGAATGCCATGAAAAAGAAATGGGACCTTTTTTGTGAGTTTGTCAGATTCAGGCAATCATTCAAACATTCTAAAAACTGTAGATTTCTATTCGGACCAAATAACACTGAACTAATCACTGCGTGGAGTCAAACCTGTCTTGTTTTCTGAACTCCCAGGGGTGATGACAAAGCAGTTCATGTACCACAGTGCTGTAAAATAATTGGCTACAGTTGGGGTACACAGCGCTGCGGAGGAAGGTCTGGCTAGTCCACACAACATTCCGGGATGGGAAAAAAACATGCTCTGGTTTATTGGCATTCTTTAAACCAATCACAATCGTCTTGGGAGGAATAATGGTACCTCTGCAAAATAGCCTTGGGGAGGAACTTGTTTTGGTGAAACATGCTCATTCAAAAGTTGTTTTAGTTGCGCAAGAGAAAACTCAGATTTGACAGATAGTTTAGCTCTGGATTAAACTTGCAGAAATCTGAGGAGCAGTTAACCATAGTCCTCATAAAGTTTAGAGTTTAGAATGCCAACACAAAGAAAGAGGAAGGTGAGGGACATCCAGCGGATCTTCTGGCAGCACCATAACTATCCCCTAAATGAATCCTCGTCGATATAGACTAGGCCAATATTGTAATACCATAAAGATGAAGTTTAAGATGTATTTGTTCTGATGCAGTGGCAGCAACCCTTACATAAGTGCACTCTGTGTTATGAATCTTTGTAAAAGACTGAAGTTGCCGGTACTGTAATTTGATTGGTGCAAAGTGTCTGGGAGGGCGTTAAAAATTGTTTGTTATATTGCCTCAGTTTCAGCAGCCACACAGGCAGAAAAGGAGACAGTGGGGCCTGATTTCATGCAGGAATTATATAGAAGAAAGAAGGGCCATGTTTGCAGGGTTACAGAAATTAATGGGATAGAATAGCTGATGGTTAATACCAGTAGGAGGAAGTAATGCAACATATGGTATGCCAACTGCCTTAAAACCCTAAAGAAGAAGAAGAAGAAGCCACACAAGCAGATAACCAGCTAGGATGCCACCCTTTTCAGCTGTTGCTTTGTGCCATCTGTGATTTGACCGTGTTGTGATTCAAATCACCGGGTAACGTATGGAGAATACAGGACTAGCTGTTGCTGTTGGTTTATGACATCAGCTTACGCTAGCTAGACCCATGTTGGAGATGCAGACAACAATAAACGAAAAGGTATAGTGGGAATCGTTGCTAATGTTAGGAAGCTAAGCTAACTAGCATCCACTTTCCTCGTAAAATACAAACTTAACAGCATTATGGGTCCTCCCAAGTGTTGAATGTTTTAAAGTGACTTAAATTGCTAATGGTACCAGCACTGGTCTTTTTGGAAAAGGAGAAACAATGTCTTGTATAAACGTTGTAAAAACATAGCTGTTTGTCTTATTTTTGGCCTTTCAACCACTGCTATGGGAATCGCCAACCTATAAGCTTGAAGCTTATGAATGGTTTCTCTAATAATAATAAGTTTATTTGATAGAGCACATTTTACAGACAAAGTCTCAAAGTGCTTCACATCATGTGGAAATATGAAACATCTGGAAAAAATATAGTAGGATTCAACAGAAAATAAATTGAAAGACCAATGAAAATCCTTTAAAAGATCAACCCAAAGTTACAAATATGAGTCAAAAGCGAATTTAAACAAGTGCGTTTTAAAAGCTTCAACAGAGACTGCAGAATGTAAGACAATAGGAAGGGCGTTCCACAGGTTTGGAGCCACCGCTTCAAAGGAACGGTCACCTTTAGTTTTTAAGCGAGTGCGTGGGACCACCAGTAATCCCTGGTAAGAAGACCTGAGGGACCCGTTAGTAGTGTACTGATGGAGCAGGTCCGAGATATAAACAGGTGCCTGACCATGCAAAGCTTTATAAGTCAGAACAAGAACTTGTTCTGAACTGGATCCTGAACTTGATTGGAAGAAAATAGGAGTGATGTGCAAAATCCTGCTGGACCTGGTCAACAGCCTTGCAGCAGAGGTCTGGACCAGTTGTAGACGGTCCTGGGATGACTTGCTGAGACAGGTGAAAATGGAGTTGCAGTAATCAAGCCGGGATTATATAAAACCATGAATGATCATCTCAAGCTCAGAATGCGAAACAACAGCTCTAAGTTTGGCAATGTTTCTTAATTGAAAGAATCATGTGCGGGTCAGTGATTTCATATGTTGATCAAAATACAGTACATGTTATGATCAAATATAACACCAAGATTTTGCAGTTTGGACTGTACAGCTGAAGAAAGGAACCCCAAAAGCTGAACAACCTTGGAAGCGGTCCTATCTCCATTAAGCTGTAGGAAGTTGTTTGCCAGCCAGTCCTTGATGGAAGTCAAACATTTAAGCACTTCCAACACTTTGTCAGTCTCTTCCAGGTTAAAAGAGACATACAGCTGGATGTCATCTGCATAAAAGTGATATCGGATATCGCCAAATTGGCTACTTATATGTCCCAGGGGAAGCATATACAATGCAAATAAAATCGGACCTAACACAGAACCCTGAGGCACCCCACAGGAAAGGGCAGCAGTTTCTGAACAATAGGGACCAAGTGACACAGAAAAACTTCTATCTGAAAAATAAGCGGTGATCCAATCCAGGGCGCCCCCTGAGATACCAACCCAGTGCTTAAGTCTTTCAAGCAAGATGTTCTGACCCACTGTATCAAAAGCTGTGCTAAGGCCCAGCAGCACCAAAACCGAGCATTCACCCATGTCAGAGGACATTAATAAATCGTTGGACACTCTAAGAAGAGCGGTTTCTGTTGAGTGTTTCTGACGGAAGCCAGATTGAAATTTGTCTAAAATGTTGTGTGTATTCAAGACAGCAGTGAGCTGTTTGGTAACAACTTTTCCTAAAATTTTGGAAATAAAAGGCATCTTGGAAATGGGCTTATAATTTGTGGGAATTGATGGATCCAGTTTGGTTTTCTTCAGTAGTGGCTGAAAAACTGCGTGTTTAAAATACGAAGGGACACAACCAGATTTCAGAGAGCTGTTAAGTATAGAGAGAACCCGAGTACTCACAGACCCATATCCTACAAATATGTCCAAAAATGTTTAGCCCCTTATGAAAAATATGCACATTAGCTGCAATATCATTATAATTATTAGAATTCAAATTCCATTTATACTTTAAATCTGCACACTTAGAGTTGCTTGCATAGTCTATTATGTGTGTCTTTTTTTGTGTGTAAAGGTAAAAAGAACTTTGTGTCATATTTGCTGAAACTGCTATATCCTCACAGTAGCACATGAGATGGATACTATGTGAAAAAAGGGTTTAGCAGTCATTGACACTACGTTACAGACTCACTACGTTACAGACTGCATTAGAGACTCCTCTAATCTGATTGGTTGTTTTCCCTTATGCCATTAGGAGCAGCAGGAGGAGGCAGAGGAAAAGGTTTAGGGATGTAGTAGTCGGGATATAGTGACAGTTTGTGCAAATATGAAAAAGAATTACTTTTAAAATAGGTTAGTCACTGTAGCTTTAATGTCAATTTATTTTTTGTATGCATCCATGAACGAACGATGAAGAAAATGTCAATCCTAAGCAGATTGTGTGATTGGTTGCACATCAAGGTGCTAAAGATGATTACGCCAAAACCAAAGAGAAGTACTATCAACTGCACAGTGTGTCTCTTAGCCAATCAAAGTTGTACAATAATCCAGCAAGAGTAAGCCTCCCCTAAAACATCCAGTGTGGGACCTAAAAGCTCAGTAAAACAAGTGGGACAGACTTCCTGTAAAGCTCAGCTGCAGACAGAGCGGGAGCATTGTTTCCTGTGATTGCTGATTGTCTGTGTACTCAGGGGGATTGCAGATATTGCAGGTTTTTATACATATCAGCTCAGTGTCGCCTCTGTTGTTATTTTGCAGGCCTGATGGATGGTTGTTTGCAGCGGTCATTTTTTTGCCTAAAAGCAGCATTTGTGTGTAAAAGCGTGTTTGTGAGATTGTGTGGGTGTGCCTGTGTGCCTCTTGTGTGCGAGTGTGTTAAAAGCTGAACGACAGTCCCCGTGATTGATGCTACATGTAAAACTAAAACTGGCCTCGCCTGAACACTGTAATACATTACACTTGATGACAAAAACGTGTCCTGAGATGACAGCAGGACGCGCCCCCAATACCAATAAATCCATATTTCCCCTTACTCTCTTTTCTTCCCGCCGAGGCATCATTGCCAAGTCACACAAGAGCAGGTTTTATCCTGCTTTACAGAAGAAAAAAAACAATTTCTGAGAGAGAAAGAGAGAGGGAAAAATGAGAGAGAAAATCTTTCTATAGGGAGAAAGGGAGGCTCAGAATGAAAGAGACAGAGCTGACGATATATCATTAACCAGGGCTCACTGAAACCAGGGGTTGTTCGATTTTTCACTTCAACTGTCAGTAAAAAAATATGTCCACGCTGAAAAGGATACAATAAACAACAGCTTCTCATAGTTTTGTTCCTTTTAAATGGGGGTCAATAGAAGGGCAGACACAAATACAGTCCTGATGTTATATTTTGGCAACCGCAACACAAACACAGCTACCCAAGAGATAATGCTGTTCCACTGTCAACTGGCAAGCTATTGTGTGGTCAAATGGAGAGTGGATGCAGGTATCTGAGTTCAAACTGAGTTTATTGTATGCCAGCTCAGGCCGTGCGGTCTTAAGCACGCCTAACCGTGACCAAACACACAAGTTTGGTCTCACACTGATGGCTTATGGCTTTCTCAAATGTGATTGTGTCATTATGCAGAAGAAATACTGTTTTACCTGCACTCGCTGTGTGCACAGCATTCTTTATCTGCCTTTCTCTTTCATCCGGCAGCTCATTTTAGCTGACAGCCCACTGAGTGTCATTTGATGGCAAGCTTTATTCTGTCAAACTTCTTGCTGGGTTGCTCTTTTGTGCGCCAGAACTGTCTAAATTATATGGTGAGCATTGTACCTCCAGCCTACCCTTAAATCATATTCACACAGCGCTTTATCATCGGTTAGGTCTGTTTGAGTAGGCAAGGGCCCTGAGCAGAATACATTAAAGTACTGAGCTTAATGTTTTCACTATACACTTAGAACAAATCAAACTCTTTGGACTTAATTCAAACTTCTGGTTGTGAACTGTTAAGGGACATGACTGGGGCACATTTTATACAAAATACGTTTTTTTTTGCAATTTGGACTGAGATTCATGCCGAGCAGAACCAAAAGTTTTAATGACCTGACAACAAGACTTTACTGTCGTACAAGACTGCAGATATATTGGTAAATGGTTGTCTGTGAACATGCTAAAAAGGTTGCCTACACATCAAAGCTTTCATATCTACAAGAGCGTAGACATGCAGGAACACGCAGGTAAATGCAAAATCAAACATGAAAGCCCTCACAAACACACTTACACATCCAAATGGCATCTTAAATATGCATACATGCACATGTTAGAGGCAAGATTCCTTTGCACGCAGAAACACACAAACACACTTAGACACATGCAGTGATCTGTTGTCCTTGTTGTTGTTTTTCTGCCTTGCCTTTCATGTTCAAAGCTTAGTGTGTGATTCCTGCATCTCCGCTGAGGATAGAGGGAGAACAGCATAATCTGTGACGGGGTAGAGGTGCAGAAAGACAGAAAAAAAGAGGTGGCAGAACGAATGAAAGGCAAGGGAGAATGTAGAACTGAGCAACCTTGGCGATCTCACATCCTCATAACGCGATTAGGACTAACCTGGCATCTAAATATGGAAGAGGGATATGTTCCTGTGGGTTACCGTTACCAAAGGCCTCCATATTTAACATGATCATATTTCATAATATTTGTTGATTGCTTATTCCCTGTAGGTGAATGCAAGCCCAGTGATTCTCCAGCTGCTTAGTTTTTATACACTCTGACTACCAAACTGAGGCCACATCTACATGAAAAAAAAAAAAAACACTAAGCAACTAAAGAAGACCTTTATCCACGACTGACAACGTGAGAGAAAAATGTCCCAGCAGTGAAATGTTGGCAGTGCACGGATGTGAACTGTCAGGTTCACCCCAGATTGGAGCCATCAACATGACCATCAGCAGAGATGATGGGTCAGTAGAGCCTGTGTGTGTGTTTGTGTGACCATAATAAACAGAGTCAGCATGAAGTAAAGATGATGCCCGGCAGATATTCTTGTCCCCACCAACACACACACACACACACATGCACGCAAACACACACTCACACAGACGCTCGCTGCACCTCTGGTGCAAGGCCAAACTCAGCAGTGATGGGGTAGAGTGACAGAAGCAGCAGCTGGCAGAATATCAGTGAATGGCAGCATGTGTATGGGAGAACATTAGTGTGTGTGTGTGTGTGTGTGTGTGTGTGTGTGTGTGTGTGTGTGTGTTGACAGAGACAGCTGGGCTTTAAACAGGAGCAGGCTGTTGGATAAATCAATGAGGCAGTGGGGTGGCCACCACCTCCCCTGTTACTCAGCAGAAAGGACCCCTATTCATGTGCTCAGGACACATCTCAGTGTGTGTGTGTGTGTGTGTGTGTGTGTGTGTGTGTGGGTGGGTGTTGGTGAATATCTACCTGCTGAGCATTTGCCAAGTAGTGTTTATGGATCCTGCTGTGGACCCCAGCATAGCCCACTTTATAGTGATCAGAACACACTCTGTCTCATCTTTTTCTTGTCTGATCAACAATGACTACGTTTACATGCACATAATATTCCGGTTTTTGCCTTTATTCCGCATAAGGCAAGGCAAGGCAAGGCAAGGCAAGGCAGCTTTATTTGTATAGCACATTTCAGCAACAGGGCAATTCAAAGTGCTTTACATGAAAACAGAATAAAAAATTTAAAACAGATAAAATACAAGAATAAAAGTTACAGTGCAGTATAAGAAATGAAACATTAAAGAGCAATTAAAACAGTTAAATATATAAAAGCAGATAAAATCGGAATCTCTCTTTATATGCTTATATAGGTTGTTATACAGTGTCTACAATCCAACTTCATTCTTTGTTTGTACTTAGTGTTCCATTTTTACCAATATGACAAATATCTCAAGCAGTCCGGTCCATATTTTTCCAACCATCTCACCCACAATGGGCCCAGATGCTTCGCACGGCTTTGAGCTTTCATTACTCATAATAACAGAAGCTAGTATACTTTTTCCTTACAATGTGATCGTCACCACAAGGCTCGGTTCTTTTTTCGGCAAACCTTGTAAAAACCCGGTACAGCCCTGCAGACAAAAACCTTTCAGTAGTCAAGAACTTGTTCTTAAACTATCTTATTTCCTTCTGCAGTCTGTCTCTAAATAGACAGGGACCCCCTTGGAGTATGTTAGTCTATTTGTATTAAGGCCTTCTGCCTAATTTTAGTTAGTTTTCTTCTTCTAACTCTTGATCAGCCCGACGTCTGACTCTTCTGTTATTCCCTTGCCATGCTGTGTCAGAGAATTCAAATCAGAAATCAGATATATGCCCGTTTCTGTAAGAGAATGTCACTTGTAATGTAACAAATGAACAGTTATTTAAAGAAAGGCAACATCAAATAGATAGGACTTCAGCCTTGATTTAAAAGAACTGAGAGTTGCGGCAGACCTGCAGTTTTCTGGGAGTTTGTTCCAGATATGTGGAGCATAGATATGTGTCGATGTACAGTATGTATTATGTAGTTTTATGTTTGCATTAGGCATGTCAACGGTTAACAGCAGAAAATATTTTTGACCGGTTTCGCATGCCAGTCCATAGGTTAATTTGCATACAAAGTCACACTACGCTAACGACTTTGCTAGCTAGCAGTTTAAAAAAAGGTGCTGAGCAAGCTTGGAGGCGCGGCTTGTCACTAAAATGAGCTGGTCCACCTTAAAATCAGTCCACCGTTAGCCTGTGGCTAAGTTGTTTCAGTTTAAGTTTGTTCACCGACAAAAAGGTTAAGTGCCAACTTGACATACCAACTATGTGTGTTGTCATTTTGTTTTTGCTTTTTTTTTTTTTAAATGAACCGGTTAGTTACTGGCAGAGTGATAGAGAAAGACAGAGTGGCAACACTCCCATTGGACTCCGTTGTACGTTTTTTGCCACCTACTTCCGGGGTATGCAGTCTCACATAGTTCCAAACAATCCATTCTACGGCATCGGACATCATTCATTTCCATTGCTGGTCGTCAAGTAACTTCTGAGGTAAGTTGATTAAATAGCTAACTCTTTTGAATTGTGAACTGTCTATATTTTATCAGAGGCCCTTTATGATGCATATTCTGATCTTTATTTGTACAGTATGTGCACAGCGTAATTGTATATATTTTTATCTTGGTAGACAACCGATTGCCTGCTAGTTTGTTAGCTCGACTTTGCCAGCTATCAAGGTATCGCTACACCAACAATTACGAAGTTCAGTAGTGAATCTCTGACAACTTTTATTTAGTTAGTTATTGATGTTGGATTACTAGGATCATTAAGGTTGATTAAGGACAAGTTTTATTTAGGTTTTATCTGCTGAACCCGACGGTGTTAGCTAGTCAGCTGAGTACTGTGTGTCTGATGTTAGTAGGGTTAGCTAGTAGAAATAAGGTTGCGTTTGTTTAATTATACCCTGACAGGAAAACATCTCGGGCTGCGGAAAGACTCAGACTGATGATCTACCACGATTGTATCCTTGTGTTCTGCTTGTTTATGTTGGATCATCGGGGGATTCAGGGCTGCACAGAGCGGAACAGGCTAAGACGTTATCCGACTGCTGTGCATCTAACTGCGGACAGCTCTGGTGGGATAGACCGGGGTCCCACGGTGTACTGCAGGCCTCTGGGAAAATGAGGAGCAATACAGGAGTCATTTAATGCTAACTATTATTGTTTAGTTCAAGGTCATCTTGAAAGGGCTGTTGGATTACATGTATGAATACAAATTATTCCACACAAAAAATATCATAAACCATAATGAGCTTTAAAATGTTTATTACACAGACAGTAGTGTGACTAATTTCTAATTTCCCCAATTTAATTTAAACACTAATTTGGTCTCTGTTAAACATTTGTGTGAACTTCTGGTTAACTAAACTTTCTTAGCGCCAAATTAATTATTTTTTGAGTCCTTTCCCCACCGTATTCATCTCTTCTTAACACTCCAGTTAGATATACACACACACACACACACACACACACACACACACACACACACACAAACTTCTTGTTGTCTCACTCATTGTTTAATAAAAAAAATATTATTTCATTCATTCATCCAAGCGTAATGAGTTGTTATTCTTTAATATATTTGATACTTTGTGTATGGCTTAGTCTTAAAATGTATTTATCATGGTTGTGTGGTCAACTCATGCCTCATCAGAAGAAGTGGGCTGGACACTAAATGCTGAATTGACTGTTGCTACTCTGCTATTCTGCTTTCTCAATCGCTCTCTGACCATGTGTAAGTGAATCGGGATTACAAGCAAAATCAAGGAAATCCAGTAGTCCAGTCCCAGAAGGAACATCTCGAGTCGTCTTTGATTTCAAAACAGAGATGTAGTAAGGTAAAAGTTAAGGTTAAGCCACTAAAGCCAGTAGCCTAGCGCTACCCATGCTAACACGAACGTGAAGCTTTCCCTCAAACTTAAAAACCTAAGTAATACTTATACATAGCTTTCAGTTGTCACCCTACCACTCCAAATATAAAACTGACATTTACAAATATACAATAATGCAATAACAGTCAAACAAGTACTTGGGTATGTGTTTTCATTTATATTTACCATTCAGTATCGCAATCGCTGCTGTCAGTCCCATAGAAGATTTATGAGGACTATGGTTAACTGCTCCTCAGATCTCTGCAGGGTAAAGCCAGACAGCTAGCTAGACTATCTGTCCAATCTGAGTTTTCTCTTGCACAATTTTGCAGCGGCTCCGTTCGGCGCTTAGCACCGCCCAAGATGATTGCGATTGGTTTAAAGAAATGCCAATAAACCAGAGCAAGTTTTTCTCCCATCCTGCAATGCTGTGTAGAGTAGCCAGACCCTCTTCCGATTCGTAGCATGTGGATGGTCTGGCAAAGCGAGACTAGTTCCTGGTTAACGGGTGTTGGGCTTCCAAAAGAAAAACTGACCGAAACTGACATCCCTAGTATGTATGGATGCTTGCTGTTTTATTTTGTTTTTTATGTAAAGCCCTCTGAACTGATTTTGAATTATATGGTGTTATACAAATACATTTGAATTCAACTGAATTTAAATGATGTATGTATTACTCGGAGGCATTTGGAGGAACCTTTGAAATGGAACAGACCTTGTTGACCCTTGATGTATTCGGTTCACAAATGCACTTTGAAAGTAGTCTTTTCCCTTAGTTTTATTGGGAAGGCAGAAAGGAGGCCAGGATATGCTTTGTTGTACAATTCTTTAAATAGTATTGAGTAATACTGCAATGACCTTCCCAAATATTCCTCAATTTTCAATTTAAATAGACTCACCTATCTTTTGGTGATGTCCAGCAATGAAAGCACTCATCAGAGATGTACATTCATGCGCAATTTATTTATCATTTTGACAGGAATGCTGTCAATTGTAAGGTGAGTATTTTCTTTTTTGTTTCTGAAATGCCTTTTAATAACATATCTGCCAGTGTGAAGGACTGCAATTGCTTCGTTCAGTTCAGCTCAGTTTAAAGCTTAATTGTCAATGGCTATGTTTCTTATTTTTTTTTCCCTAAACTAAGCGGCCACATCACTGTTCAAATTAGCTGAAAATTAGCTATGGTGCTAACCAGGGGTTAAATTGGGATTTGTTATGTGCGGGGGCTCTCCCTAGGGTGGTCAGGGGATATGCCCCCCCGGGAATCTTTTTTGAAAAATAAACCATTAAATGGCAGAAATGGAGAAATCGAGTCTTACATGATATGTGCAAAACTGCAAGGTTAAGAGCCTATACTTTGCATTGTTGTAGCATCAACAGGTATTAAGGCATTTCGCAATTACATTACTATTAATCAGTAATCACTTGATTACACATTATATTACCTTGTTATGATATAAGAAGTGACCCATACAATGTGCCAAACATAATGTGCCACACCGTGTTGCAGGAAGAGACAGTGCAGCATATGACAGTAGCAACAGCTGAGAAGATTTGGGTCTGTAGTGACCAGGTCCACCTCACACAAACTTCCTTCTCCCATTCTCTCTCTTTATTACTACAACACACACACACACACACACACACACACACACACACACACACACATACATCTCATGCAACTAAGGATCTCCCAGGAATATTCATCAAAAAAAGCCTACCTAGATGCGTATGCGCGAACGGTGAGTGATGGTCGACTGACAACGAGATAGAAGTGCCGGAATTCCATAACTACTAGAACTGCCGTGAGCGGTCATTTTGACCGCCAGATTCCAAACTCTATAATCTCTCATGATAAATACCTAATTGTGATATTAATGCATGTATTGTGTTAGGATATCTTTAGGAAAACGAAATAACACCAAAATGTACATTTTAACGAGTTTAATTATACATTTGAGTAGTAGGCTAGGCCGCCGCCTAATAGGCTACGTGTTTCAATAATTCATATCATGGCATAGTAAACCGCTATTATTCCATAGGCTACATTCATATCCAAAACATATGGTATGGAAATTCATTCATATAACTCATAACAGGCAAATAACACCTAAAAGTATCTTATTTGAACATTTATAACCTAACCTAACTTGGCACTGCCTCCGTTTTTGCGTCTGCAGTAGCGCGCAGCGCTGCTCGGACCGTGCGCCGCTGCCTTTTTTTTTTTTCCTCCATAAACTCCACTCTCAGTTCCTCTGCCAGTTGCTGCATGAACTTCCTCCGGGCAATTTTACTGCTGGTGCACTCCTTGGAGAGGATGTGTGCAATGATTCCAGCCAGTTGTAGGATGTATAAAGTCTAGGCCTGTCAAACGATTAATTTTTTTAGTCGCGATTAATCGCTGAATTTCTATAGTTAATCGCGATTAATCGCATATTTTATCACATGATTAAAATTCTATTATTTTGCATTTCAGAACAGTTTTTAAGTACATATTAACAATCGAAAGCAATTTTTACCAGTGTATCTTGATTGGGAATCAAATGAATGCAAAGAAAGTTACAATGAACTTGATTTTAAGATTTGTAATTATTTATTTACTGTAAACAAAAGAAAAATGTGTGAATCTGTCATTATTGCACAATTCCTACAAGTACCTAATTAAAAAACTAAAAATCCCTATCCTTACTAGAGTCAATATAGTGTTTAGTAACTCCTAAATAATGTTGATTACTCACTGACGTCCAGTGATCACCGGTTAATGAGCAGATCAATTCTGCACAAGTCCGTGTTAACACAGCCCATCTCCACTCTTACCCGGCAACAGAGAAACATGCTGGATAGTCCGGTAAACTGTTGTTTCCACAACAACAAAAACACAGCAGTCTCTGAACTCGCGTTGGGAGTTTCGTTGAAGTTGGATGTATGTCAAGTTTTTGACACTTGCAAGCAGGATTGATGGAATAGGTGGCCGGCTAGCGTTAGCTTTCCACCTAGCTAGGTTATACTCCAGCCCCCGTTTGCGTTTCACCGCTGAGGATGTCCCCCCGTGATCACCCGCTCCAGCCGTTGCCCGCTACGGCCGCTGCAGGTGCTCGCTCCGGCCGCCGCAGCTGCTGCTGCCCGCTCCGGCCACCGCTGCTGCCCGCTCCGGCCCGCTGGTCAAACTAACCTGTACTGAACATTCATTTCTCCCCCGCCCCCCCCGAGGGCCGGTGGTCTAGCATCACGTTAACTGTACTACTATGCTTAGCTCCGTAGGTGGTAGCTCAAGTTTGACGTGCTTTGGTGATATTTTAATTCGGCTTTACACGATGTGCATATGGCTTTCGACTTGTCTATGAGCCGTCCGGGAGTTTTGGAAAATGAAAAGCGCCATTCAGGATTTCATTGCTGCTGTCTTTCTCCATCATGCCTGCAGCTTGCAGCAGCAGGATGTGTTACAAGGAAGTGGCAGCTTGATGATAAGTAACGGTGCTGAAAAGGGTCAAAATAGTAGCCTGTTAATCACGACGCAAAGCCGAGTGAAGTGTAAAATAAATTAATAAATGCTGGCATGCGATTAATGCGATTAAAAAAAATTAATCGCATCGCTTGCAATCCAATCGCTGACAGCCCTAATAAAGTTATATGAACACATAGACAGCCACCGGCCATCTACGTGTACCTCGCCTTTCACAGAGCGAGCACCCGGCGCTTGCCTTCTGATTCAGAACAGTGCAGAGTGCATCCACGGCATACTTATTGTAGTAGCCTATGTTACAGAGTCTGTCTTTGCCTTCAGCCCATCGGTGATACCCACACTTGTTACTCGACCGCTTGTGACATTTCTCTGATAGAGACGATGATAGTTACTAAGCAACCAATATGCATCTTCAACCGGGCGAAAGATTAAAAACGCGAAAAAAGAAAAGAATTGCAAAAATAGGTAAAAGTGATTGTATTTTCTTTGCCTTTTGTGTAATGTGTATGAAAACTATTTTAAATGAAAATATAGACTCTTTTAGGAAAAGTCAGGTACCAGCAGGATTGTATTTTTTTATTCAATAAAGTTAACACATACATTTCAAAACGGTCAAAATGACCGTCATGGCTGTTCTAGTAAGCAGCTGAACAAGAATACGGCCGTGTTCCGATTGTTCTCATCTCAGCTCCGCCAAGACAAAATAGACATGCCCTTTCAAAAATCTTTCATTTATTGTCAGAGATATGTTTTCAAAAGCATCACTTTCATCAAATGTTATGTGACATATTTCCAGTAGGCAACTGACTGCAAGCAGGCACATCCGGACACAAACGAGCAGGCTTATGTGCCGGGGCTGAGCCCCGGAGAGCCCCGGCCCAATTTAACCACTGGTGCTAACTCTAGCATATTTACATTGTGTACTTGTACTGATGTCCATTAATATGCACTGTCCCAGGGTTCGAATTACATGGGAGCCAGTGGGAGCTGAGCTCCCATAGAGAGAGGATGAGCTCTCATGAAAGCAGTAAAATCATACACCTGTGGGGGTCTCTAAAAATCATCAGCACCATTATTTAAATCATAAATAAAGCACTTTTCCCAAACACACGGAGCTCTGAAGCACCTGTGCGTCGCTTAGTGTCCACTCTCTCTGTAAAAATAGAGATGAGCAGCGCGCCTTCCATCCGTAGTCTGTGCAGTCAGGTTTATAATGGAAGCGCTCTGCTGTCGACATGCTGCGGTGCTCTGTGTATTTCTGCCGTAGTTTCGGTTTCCCACCTCCGATGTAGAGCAGCGTAGAGACACTTCCCTAAACTTTGTCTCATTCAGAGACCAGAGTCTCAAACGGGGCTCTGAGTCAGAAGGTCTGAAATCTACGGTATCAGCAGAGCAATCACGTAATGCACAGCAGACTATGGTGCAGGTAGATTATTTTCTGAAATATAGTGACTTTATTCTTGTAATAGCCTATTATCACTTTATTTTTTCTCAAAATATCACGACTCCTCCAAAACACAGAGAGCACAGATGGGATGAGTTATATTTTGAATGTGCACAAAGTTTTGAACATGAGCAGTAATCTTGCTCAAACACATCTGAAATATTACAGTCCAGGGCTTTATTAATCCATTAAAATGAATGAATGTATCATTGAGGTGAATAATTGTCATATGCACATTTAAGGAGGTTACTTCCTCGACAGAAGACGCAAAAGAGAAGGGAGGAGTAAATTATAGGCTACATGTGTGCTGACTCATATAATTAGAAAAGTCGATCTACAGGAGAATAAACAGCAATACAGAATGCCTGAGAGCCTTGTTGTAATATATTCCATTATGTTTTTATATTTGGATTGTAATCTATGTTTCCCTTTACATAAAGATATTTCCAGCATACATTGATTCAGAAAAAGGTAAATAGGTGCATAAAAATTCACCAGAATGCAGGAAATGAAGTGTTAAATGCTCAAAATTTGCTGCTCATAGACTACTTCTTTTTTTCTTTTTTTTTTAAAGAGACCCCCACAAAGATGAAATCATAATGGGAACCCTGCACTGTCCCTATCTAAATAAACAATTAAATTAAATAAATGCACGTCAGTAGGCTACGTATAAGTTAACACATCACCATTCAAAAGCACTTTAATGCATACATCAGTAAGTGAATGCATCACTGCTCTTTTGTGAAGTTCAGTGTTAATTCTGTCGTTAGCTTTGTAGTACAGTTCAGGGGGTCGTTAGTCTCGCATTGTCAGACCTTTCTCTACAGCTCTGCGGAGGAGGGTCTGGCTAGTCCACACAACATTCCGGGATAGGAAAAAAACAGGCTGTGGTTTATTTGCATTTCTTTAAACCAATCCCAATCACCTTGGATGGCGCTAAGCACTGGAGGGAGCGCCGGTGCCTCTGCAAAATTGCCTCGAAAAGGAACTTGTTTTGGTGGAACATGTGCTTGTTTAAAAGTTGTTTTAGTCGTGCAACAGAAAACTCAACAGCTAGCTGTCTCAATTTACCCTGCAGAGATCTGAGGAGAAGTTAACCATAGTCCTCAGAAATTGACCGGAGTTTAGAACATCCCAAAAATTAGAGATATCTGGCGGAATTTCCGGCGGCACCTAAACAATCCCGGAAATGAAACGCCGTCGATATAGACTAGGGGGTCATAGCTCAGCAGCCCAGTATTTATGACGGTCTTGTAATGTGCTTTTAAAAAGGACCTGCTCGAAACAGTGCTCTACAGTGGGTTTGTTTATGGAAATGTAATTAGTTGGATAGATGAATTGTGTGTCGAGTGGGAGAAAAATAGACAAAAGGACTGATCTATTCATTCCATTCGTTGAGATTGATATCCACGTTGAATCAATGTAAATTAAACATCACTTTCAAGATTTTTTCTACTGTTGCAAATCCAGGATTTATTTACATTCGAGGTAATAGTATGTAAATTACATCTCTCCAACATTAAAGGATGACTTTGTACTACAGAGTGTATAGTCTTAACATCGCACTATCTCTATGGAAATCAAAGCATCCTGCCATCCTCTTGCCAAGCCAGTGCAACCTTTTACAAATGCACGGTTCTTTGTCAGCCACCTGTTGCTATGGTTACAAAGACTCAGATAGGGAGTATACTGAGTAATAAATGTCCTCTCGACCAGCATACATTCTCTTTTTTTTTGATGGGACACATCTCTGCTTGAGGAGATGATGAAAAGCAGATTTAAGGTGTAGGTGGTTGTGAGGAAAGGTGATGCAAGGTGCCACTGAGGGGCAGCTTAGCCCACCTGAGTAAGTACAACATGCTTTATATGACATTAAAGAGACACTCGCGTTTAAAGGCTCATGTTCGCCCTCTGTAACTTGCTTTGTTGTTCTATCATGCCCATCTACTTAAAGTACATCTCTCTTTTCATCATCCCCAGTCTCTCACGCCTTCTGTCCTTCAGCTTGTGACAGAGGAGATGCTTGTGACGTTCCATTGCTAAAGATATTGATGTCACCTGCACTTCATCCTCTCCTCGTCTTGACTGACCCTGGCTGCATCTCACTTCCCTTATTTGATAGCTCCTCGGTCCTCGGCTAAACCGGAAGTTGTTCTGTTCTGTCCCTTCGTGGATCGAGGGGCGAGGAAGGATCTCCGAGGAGCTATGAGCGAGGATACACAAGAGCAGCCTTCCTGGAAGACATATTCACATGAAGCTTCAGAGAAAAGGACGTCTCATCCCTCTAAAAACACATTTCCTCGTTTCCTCTCTCCTCGCATGATTTCATCGTGTCTCTCCCGTGCTTCCTCAGTGGGATGGACTAAGACGAGAAAGGAGGCAAGTGAAGGAGCAGCTCACTATTCCCTACTCACTATATCGGGGACTTCTATGTAGAGGACTATATAGTGATCATCATCGGCAGAATGAAAAAATACCATCCCACACTACACATCGTCATTTTCTCTGCACCAATAGTTATCTTACAAAATTAAACTTACACTATTGTTGCTATGGCAGCGTTACCTTATTCTTCCAAAACAACAATCCAGCAAGAGCCAGCTAACACATATTTATCTATTTGACATCCCCTTACCTACAAATTGATTAATTTCCCAATCTGTATTAATGTTCATGAATTTACGTTAATTGTTGGTTGCTAGGTGACAGAAATTCGCAATGCATTGTGGTATAGTTTTAATATTGTAGTGAGCATTAATGTTCACTACATATTACAGTTCATTGTGGGAAACAATAAGTGCCCTAAAATGTATTCCACAAATTTAAATTAGGCCTCCTGCGTGAGCGTGGCGTTTCTGTTGCGTGGCGGCTGCGTGGCGTTTTCTATGTCTTTGCACACCAGAAACGTGTCTGACGCGGTGCTGCTGCTGCTAGCCTTGTCTGTACACATGTGTTTCCCATTGATAAAATGAAATGTTAAACCTAAACATATACTGATTTGATAACAGCAAAGACAACGTCGGTAGTATTGACGGCAAAATAGTCTACAGAATATTTCGTTCTGTATTGACAGGTGCAATATTTGAAAATCGTTAATTATTTATTTTTTGTTTTAAATTACATTTATATCTGCATTTATGTCAAAACCTAGAGACTTTCAAACATTAAAATTACATATAAACATCTTTTTGTATTCTATTTTGCCTGGAAACGCTTCCAACACGCTTGCATGTCGCGTGAAAAATAGGCGTCGGTCCTAGAGACGTGCGTGTCACGCAGGCAGTGTGCAAGCTCTAACCTGTTAACATGGGAGCCAAAATAAAAATGGACATGCCACGCAGCTGACACGCTCACGCCACGCAGCCAGTGTGCAGGAGGCCTTACAGTGCATAGTGACTCATTCCGGACACAGCACGTATCTCTCTCTGTCCATGCCTCTCACTCTCTCTGACAGTTGGGCCAACATTTTCCCTTTCCAAGCTGTGTAATGTTCATGCGTATCTTTAAGTGTGTCTCTCCCTCTGTTTTGACACCTGCATGCTGTCAAGGACAGGCAAAAAATGACGCAGGCGGTGGCAGCAAGTGCTTAGGAACAAAACATGCTTTGATGGCGTGTCATGCAGACCTCAAAACGTTCGGCGGACCTTGTACATCAAAGCCCTCAGAGTTGAAAAAGTGGCACTAGAGATATGTCAGGTGCCTGGAAACATAGTAAAAAATAGGTTGTGTACTTTCCCACCTTTACTCTCTGCCAGGGAACAAGGTTTACTGTGTTGCCTGGTGCAATGGGCAAGTCTTTAATATAACTCAATCATAAATACAGGTTCTCTCTCATTCACTACCTATCATACATGTCTTAGCCGTGCCTCTTGGCCCCGATTCATACTTTTCCCAGCTTCCCACCCAACTCCCTTTCAACTTTATCAGAACTATCTATCTAGCTCTTCTTATTATTTATTATGAATAACCACTAATATCACAGTCAGCCAGTTTTTGGTTTGATGTCTGGCGATGTTGGTTTACAACTCCATTGTTTGGTTTTCTGCATTTTAAGCATTGTCAAACATTTTAGGAAATACACTTTACATTTACATTTGCACAATACATTTTCTGTCTTGAGAAGATGGATACCACATCAATGCTTTAACGTTATGTAACCAAGTATGGAGCTTGAGCCAGGAGGCAATTAGCTTAGATTAGCATAAAGGCAGGCAGCATGGTGGCCCAATGGTTAGCACTGTGGCCTCACAGCAAGAAGGTTCTGGGTTCGAATCCACGTCGTCCTGGGCCTTTCTGTGTGGAGTTTGTATGTTCTCCCCATGTTTGTCCGAGTGCTTCGGTTTCCCCCACCATCAAAAAACATGTACTACGTTCTCCAGTCAGTGCTGGATTGGTTCAGATCTGGAGTTGGTACCCTGGTGCTGTAAATGGCTGCCCACAGAATTAATTTTGCTACATGTACAGTGTAGTAGCTTTACCTTAAAGATTGGAAGCCGAAACAGTCAGCTTGGCTCTTTCCAATGTTCAAAAATATACCTACCGATGCATCTAATGCTCACAAGGAGTTACATGCTTTAACTATTGTTTGACGAACCAGCTGGCAGCGGTGACTTCCTGGAGGTCTTGTTGTCACCAGGAAGTTGCCGGGAAAACAGAATAGATGCTGCCCATAAGTTGGGCAGATGTGTTTTTCCTCAAGAAATAGTAACATAATCAACACCTCTAAAACCACACATTCTCATTTTTAGATTTTTGTTTGTGTATTGATGTACTTTTAAAGCCCACAGATGAACATTTGTGGACTTTAGAGGTACATATAGGCAGATTTTTAAGGCTGTCTGTATCTCCCTGCTTCACGTCTTCATGCTATGCTAAGCTAATCACCTCCTGGCTCTAGCTCCATACTTAACACACATCATCAATTGTTTTTACCATACTCTAGGCAAGAAAGTGAATAAGCATATTTTGTAACAGTTGAAAATAGGTGCAGAGTGGAGCAGTAACATCAGTCACAAAATCAATCACAATCATTTAGAATCCAATGTGTTTCTAAACAAAAGTCTACATGCTTTATTTCCACTGCTACAACAATGTACAGAAGTAGTTTTTTTCATTAGATCATCCCAATTGTGAAGCAGTCGACTGGGAATTATCCGGATGGCCAGTCCACTATTGAATAGTGGACACTTTGACTGTCTTTGCGTAGTCTCTGTTTTTAAATGCATATGATCTATTTGAAGTTAGAGAAAAATAATCGATGAGGGCTTTGATAATTCAAACTGCTGAACTACATGTTACTGCTAGTGAAACAGCAGGTACACGTTCTCTTTAAAAAATTAAAAAAACTTCAGAATGCTGTACCCTTACAATGTATAATGGCGAATGTTTGGGTCTAACTTTCTATCATGCAATCCCTTGCAATACTTCAAGGAGTTGTTTATGTTTAGCGTTTCATGGCATGATTGAGTGATGGTGCATCTTTGAACAGGTGGATCCGTGCGAGTTCGAGAGCCTGGGGCCATTTTCTTTTACTCCCAGTCTGTCCTTGAAGTGATATAACTATTCACACTGTTAAGCTGAAGTAAACTGAGTATGTTTTTTTTTTTCTATTTTGTGAAACATAAAAGTATAATAATATTACATCTACTTACATAGATAAACTGAGGTAAATTGAAGCAAAACATGTCTCTGTGCTACACAAATACAGGCGTGCACTTCAAGGTATAAAATTTGATTTAATAGCAGGTGAATAGTGCACTGTAGCAAACACACACACGCACACACACACACACACACATACACACACACACATACACATATATAGAGTCAAAAAGAATTGTTGTCATCAAAATGATACATACAGAAAAACACTGCATCTCAGGAGAAATGTTTATTTTCAGAGACTGTCTCTTTCACTTCTTCTCGCTCTCCTTCAAAGATCCTTGCCTCACCCAAGCTGAGTGAGTCGGTGCCTAGCCACCGTGGAGAGTTTGAAAGTTAAAAGACGGTGTTTATTGTTTCTAAAGGAATATGAGAATACACAGACATTTTCTGCCACTGCTGTCTTTTTGAAGTGCAATCTCTGTTTATCTTTCTGCAGGGTTTTAGTTTACATTGGAGAATAGTCAAATAGAATGCTTTTATGCTTTTGTGTGAAATAAACATCAAATGCAATATGCTCTGCTCTCATCATAATTGCACCGTGCAGGACCCCTTATCTTTTTCAAAGATGCTATTAGTGGAACTAAATTGGACATGATACATTATAACAACAATAAACTGGATTTGCACAGGTACGCCAATAACACCAATTGTTTTACTGATCAAAATAATATTGCAATAGTGTGTTCTGAAAACAGATTCTTAAACAACCTCATGGTGTTCCCACTGGGAGGCAGGGACTGTCACACATGGTGGGCATCATGTTGTTGAGTTTTTATTCCAAAATGAGATATTCACCATCTGAACAAAGAGGCACAGGCTCTTACAGAGTGCTGCAATAAAACAAATTATCTAGGCTATTTTTTTAATATCTAATGATATTAGTTATCATAGCTCCTACTTGATATACTGTAATAGTAGCATTGCCAACTGAGTCCTTGGATTTTTAAAGATACAAATTCCTGAATGTCATTCAATTAAAAAAAAAAAAAGATTTCTGAGACAAAGTCTTTGCAAACAATTTTTATATCGGTGTGCAAGAATTGTTCGTACTCAGTTGGTATTATTTATTTAAATATATATCTATGCAGACCAGGCGTACCTAATATGATTATGGCTGCACTTCAGAGTTATGGCCCTGGTATGGTACATGCTGGCTCACTGTTACATTATGGCTTAAATTAATCATTACATTGTGAATTACAACTGTGTTTTTTACTGACGAATTAAAGTGACTGCCTTAAAAGAAGAAAAATAGACGGGTTTCCCATTCAAAAACAACTGAGAATGGGCCAGCAGCAGGTAGGCAGAAAACACATTGCCTGACTGTGATTGGACAGATGTGGACATTTTCACCATTTAGAAATAAACCAACTCGCTTGAAACCAGCGAAATCACTTTTAAGAGCTAAAATTGTATACATTGCACATTGAATTGAGACTCAGATTAAACAAAAGGTTAACTCTTGTAGGTTGTTGGCGTACAGGAAGTTCCGAGAATGTCTAACTGCAGACCTCACGTCAGGCATGGTTGAGGCTGGATGCTCTAGAGGGCTGAGCGAAAGCATGACCAGTCCTACTCTGCCTCAGATGTGCTAGTATGGATCAACGGACGTACATTTCCAGGATAAAGCCTCACGCCGGATGTCAGGCTGTTCCCCTTACCTTCTGCTCTCTGTGTGTTGCCTTCCTAAAAATCCCTTTTTCACAACAAACAACAAACTTTGAGCTAGCAAGCTACAGGCTGAAAATGGCAAGTTTTTAAGAAAATTTGGATTGTGGAACAAGGCAGGCTTGCTTGGTTCTTTTGGGGAATGACTGTAAAGATTTACAAAGAATATATTCATGGAATTTACTATGTAACTTGAACGTTTTGGGACCAATTGGTGGGGATTGGCTATGGACAAAATACACACGGGGATACACTGGTAAGAGCAAATTACATTTAACCATGTATCCAGCTAATTTAAATAGCCAACACATTCTCACTCCCAGCGCATCAAAAAGTGATCCTTGGTCAGGTGCCTTTGTCGTTTGTTATTGACGCAAAAAGTCTCCCTAGCCCTTTGGCGTCATGTTTAGACACGTTTGGTCAGTACTCTTGGCGTCACTTTTTGGCGCTCTGGGTCGGGACGTACTTTTAACTGAGATAGGGCACAAGAACGAGACCAGTTAGGTTTAGGGAAAGATCATGGGTGGTATTACAAAATGTACGTTTCAGTGACACGCGGGACAAGAACAAGACACAAACCCTGGTCTCTTGGGTGAAAGTCCTGTTTTTGTTTGACCCATCCACTACCCCAGCCAACCTCCTTACGCGAATTTTCGGATTACTCGCTACCTTAATACTACGTCATCTTACAGCGCCGCGGTCAAGCTGTTGTTATGCCTGCTGCATTCAATACAGACGCTAAAGGATGATTTTTGCGTCGGTATCTGACGCTGAGAACCACTGACCAAGCGTCAGTGTTTTTTGAGTTGGGAGTGAGAACGGGTTGAAATAGCTCACGTTACTGTATTGTGTGAACAGTTGACTTCATATAATATTGTATGTGGAATTGTCTTTTGCAGGGTGCAAATGTTCCACCAAAACAAGTTCCTTCCTTCGCTGCGTCTGGAGCTTAGTGCCGCCCAAGACGATTGTGATTGGTTTAAAGAAAGGGTGAGGCTATTTGCACCCCTGGTGCAATTAGCAGTGTATGGTATTCGTTCCCTGTTGCAATTAGAAGTGAATGCTATTCGTACCCCAGTGCACACAGCAATGTGCAATGTCCGATACAAATATCAATGTATGCTATTTGCACCCTTGTGCAGTTACCCTGGCATATTGATCACACAATGTAATTAAAAAAATAAATAAAAATAAAAATGCTGGGAAAATGTGGAATTCATGCGCACTTCGGGATGCAAAGAATTTGAAATAGCCTCTCCAAAACCGAAGCCAAAATGCCTCTGACAGAGACGAACATGGTTTTTACGCACATTAGCAGTGTTGGGCGAGTTACTTTTAAAAAGTAATTAGTTACAGTTACTAGTTACTTCTTCCAAAAAGTAACTAAATTAGTTACTCAGTTACAAATTATAAAAGTAACTGGTTACTTCAGAAAGTAACTATTGCGACACTTAATACAATACATTATTAACAGAAACTAAACTATTTTAATGTTGTTGTTCACGATTAATGTGCAATCCTTTAATTTCTTGCAGGGAAAAGTAATGGCTATACTTCCATTTAGAGAAGGCTATTATTGGATTATTTGGGCTCGCCATACATGTCTCTTGTTGACTGACTCGCTTGTGTTTTTCGTTGTGTGTCCGACTATGCGTTTATGATTGCTGTTTGTCACCGTCTCACAGACTGTATCTTTAACCGTTGCTGCAGCAACAGAGGGTTTATTTCGTATCAACATCTTGATTTGCATTCACATCTATTCTTTACTTAAGTAATTATAATTTTACATAAATTGGTGTTTTTATATGTATGTTGCTTTGGATAAACGCGTCTGTCCGCCAATTTTCTGGGCATGCGCAACGCATTTGTTATTACAGGGTGTGATTATCAATGTATGCTATTCGTACCAGTGTATAAATTAGAAGTGGAAGACATTCGTACTGTGGCGTAGGCTAGCCTATATTTGAACACAGTTATCCATACTACTCATGTATTACACCTTTTTGGAATATTGCTCTGTGGCCTTAATAAAATCATTGCAGTGTCTAATATTTTGCACACTTCAGAGAGACGTTGATACATACGCTTGCGTGGTTCTCGACCTGGGGGGGCGGGCCCTGACTTGCGCAATGGCATGCAAATTATTCAATCCACAATGAAAGAAACAAGACCTCTTCACTGGGGAATCGAACCTCAGACTCCTGGGCCATAGTTCACTGTTCTAACCACTCATCTAGCAGTTATTTTGGAATGTAGTACAACCGTTGACCGCTTGGTGTCTTTATGCCTCAGTTGCTAGATAACCATGCTGTATACAAAAAATAGGCACTAACTAACAAACTAACGGTTGTATGCTTTCACTGAAGACAGAAAGCGCAACTGTAGTATCCATTTTCCGCTAGAAATTCAATTGTTATAAACTTTAGAGACAAAACTTTCTTAATATGCCAGTTTCTGCTGTCAAGGAAGATGAATGTCGGCCATGATTTCGGTGCACGTGAGCAACGTGTTTTTGTTGTTACGTCACAGGGTGAATAGCTCAGCTGTGTGGCCTAGGCTATTTGTAGCGGGGGTGCAAATAGACACTCTGTTAAAGAAATGCAAACAACCCAGAGTGTTTTTCTCTCCTATCCCAGAATGTCCCTGTGGTGTAGCCAGACCTTACTCCGCAGCGCTGTGGAGTTAGGTCTGGCAATGCTAGGGTGACCAGATTTCCCGGAACTAAAACCGGGACCCTTTGCGCGTGACCATAGTGCTCGTGCACGCACACGCTTTTTAACATGAACATGTGCCAACCCAGGTCAGACATAGACACAGACAGATTAGACATAATTTTGCCAACAGCATACGTAGGCCTACTGCTCACAACATAATAGGGTATCTCAGTTAATATTCATGAATTTTCTTGGTATGTAGCCTACATATCTAAGAAATAATATTAAAAGACATTGAGTGAGTTTCGTGTGGGACCAACTTTATTTTTCAGAATTAAAGCATTCTTTTGGAAAATGCACCCACTGAACTTGTGAAAAACTTTATGAAAAGATATTTTTCATTGCATGGCACTAAACAAATTATTTGGAACTGCTGCCACAGGCTTGAACTAAAGTTATGGTAAGACTTTACGGTAAGGGTACATGAATTATGAATTCATGCATGAATTAATTCACGATTTGTGCATTACTTCATTCCTTTATATCTTATGAATCATCAGGAATTGACATGAGTTCATAGCCTCTCATTCATGATCTCATGCATGAACAACACATCGACTAAAGCATTAGGTAAGGTGGGTACATCATTATGCACAAGTTGTGTTCAAATCAGAATTTGCGCAGTGATGACCACATTTTTTTGCAGAAAAACAAATAATCATGATCATGCTTAATAAATCATAATGATGTGCCCACGTACCTAATGCTTTAGTTGTGTTGTTCATGTATGAGGTCACGAATGACAGACTATGAACACGTCAATTCCTGATGATTCATGGGATATTAAAGTGCCCATATTATGAAAAAAACACTTTTTCTGGGATTTGGGGTGTTATGTTGTGTCTCTGGTGCTTCCACACACATACAAACTTTGAAAAAATCCATCCATGCTGTTTAGAGTGAGATACAGTTTCTGAATGTGTCCTGCCTTCAGTCTCTGGGTGAGCTGTTCAAAATCGGCACGGCTTGTGACATCACAAGTCGAAACGAGCAGGCTAACCGCAACCATTAGCTCGTAGCGTTAGCATGCTAACGCTAATGCTAACGCTAGCATGCTACCTCATTCTCAATAGCAAAGCACTGCTACAACACCACACAAGTTCACCATAATCTACAAAAGAACTACTTACATGTGCGCCCTCATTTAGAAGTCTCCCAGCTAATCCTGCCTTGTAACTGACCGAAGTTGTAGAAACAGCCTTTCTTTTACTGTCTATGGAGCTAGCTAGCTGACATGATCTACATCTGAGCTACTGCGCATGTGCAAGTGCAATCAAAGATAGTACAGAAGAAGAAGAAGAAAAGAGGTCTCACTCTGTAGCTAAAACAGAGACCAGCTGAAAAGAGGTTCTGCAGCAGTGAGAGAGAGCGCTGCAGTACAACAAAAATATGGTGTTTTTTGAAAATTAAACCATGTAAATCTATTCTGGTACAACATTAAAATACAATTATGAACCTGAAAATTAGCATAATATGGCTGCTTTAAGGAATGCAGTAACGTATAAATCATTAATTACATAATGCATAATAATACATACAGCAATTCATTCATGCATGAATTCATGATAATTCATGTACCCTTACCGTAAAGTGTTACCAGTGTTATTCTAACCAACAACACACACACACACACACACACACACACACACACACACACACACACACACACAAATGTAATCTCATTTGATAGAGAAGATAGCTTCCCTATAGGAAACATTCATTCCGTATATTTGTTAGAGGAGTGAATTTGCTCAAGAATCAATTTGTTGGCTGAATGTGAAATTGCGCACAGGTGTCAGCAAAATTGGCCCGTGTGATGAGTAGCGCCAATGGTCATGCGGTTCCTCTCGTCGGTCCATGTGTTGTTCATGAGCGAAAAGATCCACTCAAAGGGAGCATTTGTGCCCGGTTAAAACCCTTTCACTGTCTATGGTTAAAACGACAAAGAAGAGGAGGCAGAAGAGGAGAAGAGGCATTGCAACAACACACATTGCAACATACACATTGTTAAAATCATACGCTGGACGCTTTAGTAGTCTTTCTACATGGGTGTAGTTAATGTTCGGGCTATAATAACACCACGTCAGCTATGTAATCGCTGACAACTGGAACAATTTCATAGTGGTTGGTGTAAACAGGCTTTTGTCGGGACTCGGGACACGCAACTGAAAATCGGGACTGTCCCGGTCAAACCAGGACGTCTGGTCACCCTAGGCAATGCAAGACTACTGATGGGCTTACCCTGATATTCTTACCCTTATGCCTTCGCCTGTTCCTCCGGATCATCCAGTCTAGCATTAAGCCTCAGACGTGAAATAAAAATCCAAGAAAGCCACACAAAGAGTGAAGTGTTCAAGTATTACTGGGCAGACAAAATCACTCATTCACTATATATGTCTTTAAAGATAGGCATAGAAGCCTGTATATATAACGATTTGTTATGGGTAAAAAATTGAACAAGTGAGAGATAAATTACAGATAACCTTCCTGAGGTTGAGGTACTGCTAAACCAACCGCTGGCACACATAATAACAACTGTGGAGAAGGTGAAGGAAAAATAGCTTGGCCTGAAAGTGATAACAAAAAAAGGATTGCAGCACACAAAAGAGATATCAGTGCCAAAAGGAGGGGGGCAGAGTTCCACTGCAGTGTCATTTTAAGATGACAGCGTAGCAGCAGTCACTGCTGAGACATCCATGAAAGGCATCTGTCAACCACAGAGGAGGCTGGACCACCCCAACGAAGGGAGCTATTACATTTTATTTTTTACAGCACAACCAAAACAGATTTGACTTACATAATTCAATTAGAAACAATAGCACTGGAACATTAACAGTTCATCATTAATACCAAATGATTAAAACTGAATGTTATTAACAGATCCCCCAGATTAGGTTGTGCCGGCTCAGAAACCTGCGGTGTGTATGAAGGCGAGGCAAAAATGTTTTAGCAGCTTTCAACAACAACAACACTGTCGGTTATTTTGTATTTTATATTGTGCATTCTTTGTGTATATTATATCTTTGATTTTTGGAAGTTGTTAAGCACTTTGGTCACCTATAGTTGTTTTTAAACGTGCTATATAAATAAAATTGAACTGAACTGAACTGAACAACAAGGCAATTGAAAGCGCTTTACAAGAGACATAAAGGCATTAAGACAAGAAATAAAAGTCTATTCAAAAAGACATACATTGAATTTAAAAGAATTTAAAAATATATTAAATAGCACAGAAAAATCTAAAATACAATAAAACATATAATGAATGAAATGAAATATTGTACAACAAATTAAAGTTCAGCTACAGTGCAGTGCAAGATATGAATACATTTTGATGCTGCTTTTCGATTTTTAGTTTTGACCCTGGGGACCATGGTCGACGACACCTGGGTACACCTGGGTCAGTTGGGTCAAGGGAGGGCCTAAAAGGGCCTTTGGACGTTATTTTACCCTGGGCACGAAAAAGACACACGACGGGCCTGCTGGGAACTGTAAGCAGACCTGTCTGGTTCAAAACGAAGCAACTTATCGGAAATGTATTATGGTCCCCTACCATTCAGTGCTTTATAAACAGTAGTATTTTGAATTCAATTTTTTGACATGGAGGAAGCCAGTGTAAAGATCTACGAACCGGAGTGACGTGATCCACTTTCCTGGTCTCAGTAAGGACTCCAACAGCAGTGCTCTGAATCGGCCGCAGCTGTCTGATTGAAAGACGGAATTACAATAGTCGAGCCTACTGAAGATATAGACATGGAGAGGTTTTTCTAAATCCTACTGAGACATTAGTCCTTCTATTCTTGATTTATTCTCAAGGTAATGGTAGGCTGATTTGATATCTGTTTTAATGTGGATGTTAAAATGTAGGTTTGAGTCCATGACTACACCAAAGATCTCTGGACTGGTTCGTTGTCTTCAATGTTAGCGATTGAAAGTAAGTACTGACTTGTAATCATGTCAATCAGGATGAAGAATGAATGAAGTAAAGAAAAATGTATATTATAGCAAATGGTAAATGATTTTTTTCTTGGTCTTGGGGGAGGAAAATGGAAGGTGTGATGCGGGCCCGTATTAGTGAGTTGTCTAGATTGTTCTTTTTTTAAGCGTGTCTTAAAGCTGCAGTAAGTATGAAGCAAGAAAAATGTCAGAATTTGAAGTAGAATGAGACCTCTTCCTGCAGCTCTCCCTTTCTGTCGCACGGGCATATGCATGCGCAGAACAGCCAATAGGAACGCTGTCTCTCAGCTGAAATAACCTGTGATTGCAAAGTCTCCCGCCGCAGGCTAGGTTTTCTAAATGCTGAAAACTGAGCCAAGACGAGATAAAGAAGTCTAGTTTTCGACAACGGCAAAAATAACTGCCTAGTCCAGCTTTATTAAGTGCAGTTTACTGTTGACTATTTGCAATGGCATTGGCTGATGCCATGCAGTTAAAACATTTTTGAAAAGCCTATAGGCACAATATGGAGGCAGCAGAAGGAGGATTTCAGATGTTGCACTATTACCTCCAGGGTAAGGTTTATAGGATCAAATTGTGTCATGCTAATAGCAAAGAAGACACATGCATTATTATTATTGTTTCGGCAATTGTGTTCTAGAAGAAGGGCTGCCTTGCTTTTCTCAGTTCGAAATTATAAATGTGAAGTCTCTTAATAGAAAGCATAATGAACCTGGAAAAGTGTTCAGCTTATTAACACCTTTTTGATTTGTTTTCACCAGCGTGGCATTTCTCCATGGTGCAAGCTGCTGGTGCTCAGTTATGTACAAGAGAAACAGGCTGGAATAGTCAGAGGCATTTTTGGAATCAAGGAGGAACTGCAGGGGGTCACTGTACATGAAAAAGAATAAAAAATGCCAAGAAGAAATTATTTCCTTGCTATAACCTCATGAAAAACTTTTTCTTAACGCTCAACTTCCCCATGTCAAAGCACACATTAGGTCATGAATATCTCCGAGCTCAATATTTGACATCAGTCTATACATTATTGAACTTGTGTGTCTCTAATGTGGGAGTCAGTGTTTAGTGTTTTGAAATAAGTGGAGCCACTCAGCTAAACTCCCTAAACTCCCTAAACAGACCCATGAAAGCAATAGTAGTATAAGTTTACAGAGTATTTGGTATCAAGGTGGCATTGCAAAACAACAGGCTGTCAGATAATTCTACAGGTTGAGATTACTGATAGAATGGCTGGCCAAAACTACAGAAATAAGACGCAATATACCCAGCCACTTGGGTGCAATGTAAACCAAACACTGACATATTATCACTTTTTTAAGTTAATATGGCAAACTTATTAGCAAACACTTGCCTGTCTACACATCTAGCAGATACTGAGCAACATTGACAGTGGAATTGTGTTTGTGTCCACCCAGCATATGTACTGTAAGTCAATTTGTCTCCTTTTAGATCTTTTTTATTCTCCACCAACGTCAAAGGGAAATATGTGACTCTTAGCTGCAATATGCTATCCTATGTATGCCTTCCTATGTTCACTAGCTAACGGCTACCTTTGTCTGTCTGCCATTTGGTGGTTGGCAGGTATCGTATAGTCGGTTTTGGTCTTTTGGTGCAAGTCTGACGAGACACTACAGACACCTGACCACTGCAGTGTTTCAAGTGCATAAACTTTTCTTATTTGTTTTTTGTCTGTTTATGGTCTGTTAGTTGAGCATTTATATTGTTTGCTCTTTCTCAGGTCATACCGTATTGCTAAACTGTTATTGTCTTAGAATTTCATTGCACTTCCTTTGTATATGTGTGTACACTTAAATTACCTAGACAATAATGAGGTATAGCATAGGTTATTAGACCTAGACTTGCGTAATATGTTTACCCGTTATTGTTGTGGGCTTTGGAATCAGTTTTGTCAGTGTGCATTTTGCATAATTGCTGTGTGTGGATTTGGTGCAGGACGAGATTGACTTATCTGATTCATCTGTAATTATGTGGTGAGGCTGGCTGCTGTGAAATGGCCACTAGTTCTGTTGACGCTTGCTAAAGGACTGAGTGTCTACAATTGTATGCAGCAGGGTAATACATATGTTTGTCTGATAAAGAATAGCAGAATGCCATTTATCAGTGATACGTATATATTGCTTCAGTTCCCCCCCCCACCGTGATGAAGCAATTATGTAAAACAATTATAATCAGTGATGAAAAGACTCTTCGAGCCTCTAGTCTCGAGCCTTTGATGTTGCCAAAACTCCAGCCTCATTGTGCAACCGGGCAATAACACCACAAATGAGCCACTATCTCCGCTCAATGTACAAACACACATAACTGCACACAGAGTGGAGCATGCAGTAACAGAAAATGAGCAGCATACACACAAACACACACACAACTATGTTCCATCAGTCTCATGGAATGGTAGTCATCTAGATTACTGTGAGACAAAGCGGAGACAGAGTCACTGGGAATGAGAGCTTGTACATCAAAGCCAGCTTGGTTGATAGTGATCGTAGCTCGTGGCTGCATTGAAATGTGCAACGCGACATATCACTCTCAGCAGGCCTGCATGATATTAGTCTTTGTGTGTGAGTGTTTGGAATGTGTCATGCAGCAGTCCATCCATCCATCTAGCCAGTTCACCATCTTATATTTTACTAGTGCAGAGCCCGTTCAAAAGTGCCTGTTTAGAACAGGCTGATTGCTTGGCCTATGGTATTGCTGTTTGCAGTATCTCCAGAAGCACAGTACCCCAAAATGACTAAGAGAAAGCCCCCAAAGCACTTAATAACCCAACTATACACTACTGACGTACTGTGTACTTCTACTTCAGAGGGAAACATTGTACTACTACATTTACCTGACCCTTTTTTTTTTTTTACGAATAACAAGGTCACATGAGACACAGCCATCTTCTAACCATATTCTCAGAAGGCAAAGCACTGCTACTTGGGCGGAGTGATTAGCGCAACACCAGAAAAGCACCCTTGCTCCTCACCAGGGGGCTTCTCAAGGTCTGCGAGCAAATCACTCTGCCCAAGTAGCAGAAGTAGAATATAGTTCCCAGTTTATATACAGTTAGAAGATGGCTGTGTCTCATGTGACCCTGTTATTTGTACACGCTGTGACTATACAAATCACAACATGTAAATAGGAAAATGTTGGCGTTATTTTGTCACTTATTGGGAGCAGTAGGCTAGATGGAGCTGGTTACCTCCAGGATCTGAGGTAAGCTAGGCTATACTGTGGGTGCGTCAGACAGAGTTACAACACGCACAGAGATGAGAAGGGTATGTATGGACTTGTCTAATTCTGGGGGATACGGTGAATAAGCCAAAGCCCCAATAAGTCGGATTGTTCCTTTAACCCCTGGCTGAATGATTATGAATACAGCTTTGCAGTTATTCCGAGTCCTCAGCGGAGGTAGCCAGTTTGTGGATGTGGGCATGGTTTGCATCAGTGGCAGGGAGAGAGGTTTGGGGGATAGCCCATGAGAGCAGTGCCAGGTGAGTTGATTGACACAGCTGGTGCATTGACTAATTATACTCTCCCTTCAAATGCAGTAGTGAGCTGGAACCTGGGATGTCTGGCACACACCAGAGACAGACAGCCACACCGACTGTTGTATTTGATTGACTATTGAACTGTTTGCCGAACTGTGTCGGGATCTTTGGAGACATGGACTACGTGCACCAGAAAGGCCGGGTGACACGGTGAAGCTGTGTATTTATGTTGGTAGTGTGTGCAGAGAGAAATCCCAGCGGTGGTGCGTGTTGTTACAGTATTATTAATTTCCAAACAGGCGTATTAGTCGCTTTCTTTGACCACTGCTGGTTATAAAGTTATTTTAAAGCAGCCATATTATGCTCATTTTCAGGTTCATAATTGTATTTTAAGGTTGTACCAGAATAGGTTTACATGGTTTAATTTTCAAAAAACACCATATTTGTGTTGTACTACAGTGCTCTCTCTCACTGCTGCAGCTCCTCTTTTCAGCTGGTTTCTGTTTTAGCTACAGAGTGAGACCTCTTTTCTTCTTCTTCTTCTGTACTATCTTTGATTGCACTGCACATGCCCAGTAGCTCAGATGTAGATCATGTCAGCTAGCTAGCTCCATAGACAGTAAAAGAAAGGCTGTTTCTACAACTTTGGTCAGTTACAAGGCAGGATTAGCTGGGAGACTTCTAAATGAGGGCGCACATGGAAGTAGTTCTTTTGTAGATTATGGTGAACTTGTGTGTGTTGTAGCAGTGCTTTGCTATTGAGAACGAGGTAGCATGCTAGCGTTAGCATGCTAGCGTTAGCATGCTAGCGTTAGCCATAGGTTAGCATGCTAATGCTACGAGCTAATGGCTGCGGTTAGCCTGCTCGTTTCGGCTTGTGACGTCACAAGCCGTGGCGATTTTGACCAGCTCACCCAGAGACTGAAGGCAGGACACATTCAGAAACTGTATCTCACTCTAAACAGCATGGGTGGATTTTTTTCAAAGTTTGTATGTGTGTGGAAGCACCAGAGACACAACATAACACCCCAAATCCCAGAAAAAGTGATTTTTTCATAATATGGGCACTTTAAGGTAAAATAGTTACATAAGGTTGGCATGTTACAACATTGATTGAATTAGGAAAGGGAAAGTTATTAGTGTTATAAGTTAGTACGACAAACTTACACAATTTGAGTTGCAACCTGTAGGATATCCGCTTGTGCTAGTTTGGTTATAACGTTGGTATATCCAGCATCCGCACTCAGAAACATGATGAAATACACAGAGGAGGTATTAATTCCTAAACAGATACTGGTAGCCCGCTGCAGGTGGCTTACTGCTGACTTCAGTGGCCCTATAAAAGCATGCTATGTGACGTTTTTCACGCACACCTGCTGTGATGTCTATCGCGCATGCATGGGTCACCACATTTGCAAAACGACAGACTGCCAGACGGACTCACTCATTCACTCACTCACTCACTCACAGACACAGATTCCTTCCTTTATTAGTTGGATGAAGGACTCTGTCAATGACGTGTGTTTGTGTCTATGTGAGTTCTCTAATGATTCCCTATGGTGAGCAGGCCTAGGGCAGATGTGATGCACCAGATGTTGTCCTTTATATCTTCTTCCTCCTTTGCTTCCCCCTGTTTCCTCCTGAGAGACGTATAAACATGCACATTAAGCACATACACACACACACATACAAATATATAAGCTCACAGAGCTTTAGGAATTGCCTATTTTGTTTTTTTTATTATTTAATAAGAAGCCTTTGGTTAAAAAATACCAATTGACAAATTGTTTGGTGAACAGTGGTTCATTTTCTCAAATACATGCAATTGTCTGGAACTGCATTGATGGTGGCTATTTCTTTTTGTTGCTGAAAGTATAAAACTTATTGTTATGTCAACTGGTTGATACTCATTTTTGTTATTGAAAACGTTTTACAAAATCATAATAAATACAACTACTACTACTGAGTTTCGGAGGTAACATATTACAAGTTACTGTAATCACAATACTCACCCCAGTAACACAGTCGAATAAAGCACTGCTGTGTAAAGAATTCTGTTTGATTTTCAGTAATAATACTACATTTGTTGCACTGCTGAACATTCTCTCCTCATGCTACACATACAATATTCGCATTTTTGCTAGGACGCATCACATTTAAACCTATGTCAATATCAGTCAAGGTAAAATGACTTTGCCTTTGCTCACTGTCCCTGTAACTGCCATAGAAGAAAGATTTACAAAATGTACAAAATGGCAAAGAAGGCTGGATGCTTTGATGAGCAAAGATGTTCTCATTGTTAAAACATTGATGTCATATCAAGGCAAGAATATTACAGTAAAATGTCAGCTGAGTCAGAATCACCTGCCCAATGCAGTAGGCTGAACTCTGTCAAAGCACTCGGAACAGAAGACATGCACAACATGCTTGACATGTCAAAATGATGTCAAAAGAATAATTTCACCTTACGGATAATGGTAATCAGGCGTCAAGATCAGTTGTGCAGCAGTTTCATGAATGCATAAATGCTGCCACCACCATCTGTCAGACAAATTCTAAGCTATATACCAGTGAAAGGTAAGGCTGTTTGTCCTTTTAAAAAGTAACATAACAGTAGAATAATGAGCAAGTACAAAATAAAAAAATATAAAAATATTGTTTTTTTGTATTGCAAATATTTTATATTAATGAACATCCTTTACATTCATGCCATTCCTAAATGACTTGATAGAAAGCTAATTAAGCCTGTCAGCTCCTCAAAACTCTCTCTGTATTTCTCAGAATGGCTATGTTTACAAAATGGTGTAGTCCTCCCTGGCTACAGGCAACTGTCTGGATGAGGGGTGGGGGTGGTGCGCCATCACGGAAGACAATTTTATATAAATACTTTTTTTTTCAGTAACTTCCCCAACACTGATGAAAACAAGGCTTCAGCATGTTGTACTTGTCCCATTGAATGAAAGAAAAACAAAAAGAAAAGTCTCTTCACTTCATGAAGTAAAGGGACTTTTACCTTGAGAGAAAAGCAAGGTTGAGGTACAATACGGTGTGGACATTAGGATCAGAGAGAAGTAACAAGAGCTTTTAGAATGAGCCCATGGCTGTGGAGGAGGACGAGAAATGAAAGGAAGCCTGCCTTCCTCAAGGATCAGGAAATCAAGAGAAGCATGCATTACAGATGCATTGTGTTGGATACGCTAAATGGAAAGGGGGGGGGACGTAATTTACTGTAGGCCACTGACGTACAACCACATTGTGCATTGCAAAGTTCATTTATGAATGAAATAGACATATTACATACCTAATGCCAATTCAGAGTCGGTTTTAAATCATGTACAATCCTGTAATTGTCTCCATGTGTTGAAAGCCTGACCTTCATCTGTCACTTTCTCTTTTAGCTTTTAGATCTTCGTTTCATTTCTTATTTTTCTATGATGGTCTTGCCCCAGTATCAGCCATAACTACAACAGATAACTTCTAAATTAAAACTAGAATACAATCAGAAAACTCCAAGAAAACTCCTGCTACGTTTACCTGGCTGGATACACTAACACAGGCTTTGTCAGAATGTGTGCTCTGTAGCGCCGTCTACCTGCCGTAAATCATTCTGTGACTGTGTGGGAAAAATCGGACCAGGGTAGAAGCATGAATAAAAACTATATAAAAATAATGTTCTTTTCACTGTTAGTCTCGTTTGCTTGTTACAGGTCATTTATGATCATCAGATGGAACATTAGACAGTTTCAGAAACGTTACATATAGTAGCACTTAAGGGTCCTGTAAATTCTGGAAGAATAGGTGACAGGAAAACAAACATTTGGGTTTCTATGAGCTTATTTTGTTGTATCCATTAAAGCGCCTTAGAAGAACCACTCTCATCAAACCACTCTTACACATGATCAGACCAGTCTGACTTAAAAGTCAATTTAATGTGTTTTCTTCATTAAACAACAGGAGGCTAAATCATTTTGATTTAAATGGAAAGGCAAAGGCACACCGGGATGTTTTATTAAGTTGTCAACCGTGATAATGAGATAGAGTTTTTAAATGTGGAAAATGGACTAAATGTGGCAGGAGTTTGCCCAAGTGACAGAACTGAGGAAAAAGAGTGGTTAAAGGGTGGTGAGAGTATAAGTTGACAGGCCAACAGAGAAAATATGAGGGTGAAGGAGACCGGCAGCCACTGAACTATACCACCACAGCCTGTCTTTGAAAAACGGGAGATGGACAAAATGATCTTTGTGCTAGAGCAAGAAAAAAAATTTAATCTGAGCTACAGTATTCATTTAGCTCCTGTTGTTGGTTAATGCATCCATGGAGACAGGGTAAGCATTTGTAAAGGCAACCCGTTTTCTCTCCCAACTCGTAAAATACTGATACTTGGTCAGTGGCTCTCAGCGTCGGATACCAACTCAAAAATCACCCTTTACCGTATGGAAGGCACCAGGAATAGCAGCAGCTCGCTGTAAGATGACGTAGTATGTAAGAGTAGTCTCGCATTGCCAGACCTTACTCCACAGCGCTGCAGAGGAGATGGTCTGTTCATTAAGAATCATGAAGATGTTTGTACAGGCAAACCTGCTCGGACAGTTTTTCCAGCCATACACTGGTAAGGGCAATCTACCTTTAACCATGTATCCAGCTAATCTAAATAGTTCACGTTACTGTATTGTGTGAACAGTGTATGTGGCATTTTACTTTATCAGGGTGCAAATGTTCCACCAAAACAAGTTCCTTCCCGAGACCATTTTACAGAACCACCTTCGCTGCGCTCAGAGCTTAGCTGCGCCCAGGACGATTTAGATTGGTTTAAAGAAATGCATACAACCCAGAACGTTTTTTTCTCCTATCCTGCAATGTATGTGTTGAGGAGCCAGACCTTGCTCCACAGCGCTGTGGAGATAGAGCTGGCAATGCAAGACCACGAGACTAACTGCTATATGGATGTGATAGGGAACACCAAAACCAAAACAAAAAAAGGATAGGATATGTTGATCATAAAGCAGATCTGTATGCTGTAGCAGAAAAACATGTAGTTTAATTTCAGTTGGACTAAACCTTTTGAACATAATACGCTACTCTCTCTCTCATCACAATCTATTGTCCGTAACTCTGGAGCCTACAGATCTGGTACCAAAAAGCTGACTCAGGAGGTACAATCAAAAGTGGTCTTTACATGGTCTGGGTAGTCAGCAACGGCTGGCAGACCAGGCAAGCGAATTATCAGTGGGGTGAGGCAAGTAGGCAGGCTAGTCAAAAGACAGACAGATGGTCAACCGAAGGCACATGTATGCAGTCCAGAATTTACAAATGGTGAGTGTTGCTGTCCTGCATATACTGAGGCTAACTGTGAATGGTGTGCCATGAAGTTGTCTGGTCCAGAGAATGTTCTGAAGTGCATGAAGACAGCAGCAGGGAGCTGCGCCAGCTTCACTGCAGGAGAGATAAATAGACATTAGTACTGACGACCCAATTACCTGCAGCTGCGACTGCAACAGCATGCCAGCTATACAGCTGCATGCCAGCCCAGACAGATGCACCACACCCCACTGCCACAGCCACAGCTCCCCTGACTGCATCCCACAGGTGCTCCGTGGGTTTGAGGCTGAGCCAACATGTAAATGTTGTCAATGAACATTAGAATAGAACAAAGAATATACAATGGACACAATAAACCTGTTTTGTTAAAAGTTCCTGTTTCCTGTAGCTTTAAGTGGCAGCTCTCAGAAAACCTGCCCAGTTCTGTCTTGTGTGTTGTGAATATATGAAAGCACTGATTGCCAGACCTCTTTTAATTTTTTAAGCTGACAGATGCTACTAATTGGCATTCAACCAAAGCAAGTATTTTTCATGCAATTAAGAGTAGCTGTATTAACTGCAAGTTTCCTTGAAGATGCAGAGGCAGCAGTGTAGGTCAAAGTGTCATTACAGGGCTCATTTGCCCAAACCTTGATTTCTCATTAAAAATTCAAGAGTGAAATGGGAGACGGACTCAGGGCCCGAGCCTGGTACATATGTACTACCACAATGCCAGATCAGGATGAAACCAGTCATGCATGTACATGCATGTACATGCATATAAAGATATAGATCCCTGCCATCTCCATGGGTTATTCATTTTCTCTCGCACACTAATATGAGCCAGATGTCAAGCAGTGTTTTAAAATGAAGAACGTCATAGATTCCTTAACAAATTGGTTTGAATTTTTCACTTCTGTTATAATATTATACTCACATGCGAAAAGTATGTTGAGAGTGAAAATGTCAGTGATGGTGTATAGGCAGCTCTTACTATACATCCATCCATCCAACAGGCTGCGGATCTGGGCCCAGGTTGAGTCTGAGTGAGATGGCAGCAGCTAACTGGAAAAAGAGAATTCCGAGATAACATTTTCTTTTGCCTTCTGCTTTGAATTTACAGCTTACAGCAACTACGATACAGCCTCTGGCTTTTGTTTGTGTTAGTGTCTGCAAAAATGTTCTTAGCATTGTGTAGGCTATTTTATTGATTTGCCTTTTAGCCAAATGCTCTGAGTGAATTCAAGTTTGGCTTTTATTGTGAAGGGTAGAAACAGAAGTAGAAGTAAAGCTAGTGTTCAGTATGGGAGTTAACAAGTTAACAAACCTGAACTGCTTTTTATTAAAACAAAGGTATGTTGAAGCACACAGTGGACTCCACATCTACTTACGGTGTGTTGTGTGTGACATCTTTTTGTTCTTTTGCGCATGGTCAGCTAGACAGACGGTAAGACGGACCAACGGACAGAGATTCTTGCCTTTATTGGATAGATGTTACAGAGTTATGTTCGCTATGGCTGAATTTAAATTTACCTTAGACTTGTAAAAAGTCCTTTGAAGTTTTAGAGCCCCGCTGAATAATTGGTAACCTCTAAAAATGATTTGTGGAGATTCACGGGGGAGTTTGATATCTAGGGATGTCTGGTGAGTTTCTTTCCGCCTTGATGATCTGTCCACTTGAGTGAAGGGAATCCAGAGAAGAGGTGTAGTGGAGGGAAAAGCTAGAAAGAGAGATAGATATGACATAATCCAAACTGAGATTGGTTGCTGTGTGATATCTTGTTTCTCAGCCTCAAAGACTCAATCAATAGCCGCCAGTGAGGGAGAAGGAATCTCTCTCTCTCTCTCTCTCTCTCACACTCTCTCACACACACACACACACACACACACACACACCTGTCAGATAGGCGGAAATGTTGAAGCTAATGAGAAAAGCTTTAGGACATCTTTCCAGCTGTCCACTTCAGGGACATGTGGACACACTGATGTACCCATTCCTATTCTCAATACAGCAAAACAACATAGAAGTCAATATATTCTTCGACAAAGCACTGGCTGACAACAATAACAATAATATTGCATTATACATTTAATTATAGTCATCATCACGTGACCAGCATTAACGTTGCGTCTCGTCTCGTTTTCGTCACGTGATAAAGGTTCGTTGACGACAATATTTAGTCATAATTTTCGTTGACGAAAACAACACTAGTCCTAGGTTGACTGAACTTCATTTCAACTCGCATGCAACCACATTAGAAAAGAGGCACTGCCACCAACAAGCACCAATAAGCATGCCTTTGGACAAGCACCAACCGTCCAACAGGCTTTCATGAATGAGTGAATGAAAGCAATTTATGACAACCTGGCAGCCCACAATGGCAGGCTGCAGTGCCATGCACTAAACAACATAAATCCTGCCCTATTTCACTACATGCCTTTACCAGCATGTTTACGGACACATATACTATGTATCTATATGATAAACAAGACTAAAAGTAAATTGTAACGCTTGCAGCTCTGTGAGGCTGTACATAGACACAGTGCTAACACTATTATGACAACATGTAACAATGACAATGCTAGCATGCCTATGTTAAGCAGGTACAATGTTCACCATCTTAGTTTAGTGTGTTTGCATGCTAACATTTGCTAATTAGCTCTAAACAGGGGAGGCTGTGGCTCAGGTGGCCCAGAGTGGTCGTCTACTAATCAGTAGTTCGGTGGTTTGATACCTGTCCCGGCGGTCCCATGTTGAAGTGTCCATCGGTGTGTCAATGTGTGTGTCTAGCGCGATATCAATATCTGCAACAGGCATGTGACCCCTTAAAATGAAGCAATGTTTTCTTATCACCCCTCATCACAGGTTATCTTAAAATTGGTTTATCATTCAGATTTTTTTATTAGAAAGATTTTAAGAGCCCCCAAAGTTATGAAAGTCAACATTTTATGATATGTTGTCATTGCACATACTGTATTGTCATTGGACCCCTACAGTAGGTTGAAATCATTGGCCTGAACTACTTCTATTGCCTCTCAACTAGGATAGTAGTGACAAAATGTAATAGTTAAATAAGCCAATCATTCATACTAACAAAGATTATTAAAAGATAACAAAAATGTGTTTGTTTGTCTGTTAGTTAGCAGGTTATCTCTGGGAATATGCAATGTACAATTACAGTACACAATACAGCTTTTTTCAACTTCTCATTAACTACTTTTCTTTCTTAAATGACAACGTGCGTGTGTGTGTGTGTGTGTGTGTGTGTGTGTGTGTGTGCGCAATAGAAATGATATATACTACTGTATATTTAATGTTGCATCAACATTTAAAAAAATCTTTAAGAATTTGTTGTGAGGCTACAAAGGGTCACTGTCATTTAGCATGCTATTTGATGTAAATAACACGCCTTACATGACAAGAGATGTGATTTCATGAACAACTCACATAATAAGTAATGCATAACACTGTTTCCTGCAGAGTTTTGTGCTCTAGTTGGTAGCCGTTTCATGTTGCTGAAAATTGAGACATCAAACGTGCACATCACAAGATTACTGTACAGTATAAAAGAAGGACGTGATTTCATTACGTATTCAGCTGTCTTTGAATACATAAGAAAGCATCTTCCTGTAGTGAAGCCTGTCAATGTGGTTCAGTCATGAAGCAAAGGAAGTTTAACGGATCTCTTCAGATCTCTGGCTGCATTAGTTGTGAGAGCATAAGAACACTTTATATCAATGTCCAGTGGCATGAATTTAAAAGTGAGAATAAAAAAGGGTGTCGTAGAACAATAGGAGGTCAGGGTGGATGGTAAGGCGAGTGTCGTTAATATTGATCAATCTCTTTTCTACAAAGGCCGAACCTGTCGGCCTCATCATTACAACACGTCTCTCTCACTCTTCCACTCTGACAGGCAAGGAGCAAAGATATTTTTTATTTAATCAAGATCTCTCTGTTTTGAGAAATGGAGGTTTTTTTCCCTTTTAATAAGATTTTCTTGAATATTGAAAGGAAAATGAAACTATGTTAATGATATAAGGGAGCTTCCCTCTGCTTATATGTGGCAATAATTAAGTCCCTGGAGTGGTGCTGTGTGAATGCATTTGTGCGTGCGTGTGTGTGTGAGTGAGTGCGTGCATACTGTAAGCACCTTTCACAAAGCAATGCCAGTTGTTAACTATTTTACTTTAAGTTTTGCACAGAGCTCTTCATCTTCCTGAAATCCTAATTCAGCCCTCACTGTCTATCATACAGAGATACTTTTCCTGATGAGGACAGTATTTATGCAGTTGCAGCAGCACCTGCAATTAATGGGAATCAATGATGTGCCTGCACTGAGACTGCAATGGGAGGGAAGTTTGTTGAGCTAATAGCTGTCTCAGTAAGAGAAAGATTCAACTGGTCATTAATGGAGCATGGGATTTTAAACTCTAAATATGCAGACTGCGCTAGCAGTGCCAGCACCGATGGCAAAAACAAATACAGGTACATGTTAGATTCAAGCCCAAATTAACTGTGAGCTGCTTATGGAAATGGACCCCACTTCCAAAATGAGGATAAAATTGGCCATGCATAGGTAATCCTACCTTAATTGGGCTTTGGCAGAAATGTAATATGGCGCACATGGTAATGATCTTTGGGCTTGATTACACAGATGGGGTCCAGCCACAGAGAAAACAGGATTTTACTGACAATGTGCCTTTATGATGTGACAGACCGATTGTTGTGGATGCCATAAGCTACGAATTTGGCCAAACAGATGACATTTTGACAAAAAGGAGTAAAGAAAATATTACCATTTTGGATTTTTAACAGTAGAGTCCTTGAATTAAAAAATGAAAATAACAAATTGTGGCAAAAATGCCAATGGCATTTTTTGCTCAGGCAAGATCATTTAATTTATAATACAATTTTTTCATGACATTTTCTGTTTTTGATACTGTTAATGGTGCCCAATTTGATTTCATTTTTTACTATTTACATTCTGTAATTACCTCTCTATTTAGTAGATTGCGTTGCTATTGGCAGAGTCTGACATTCCCATGCTCTCAACATGCCTGTATTTGTGTGTTTGTCATGGCTTTTCTCACTGGTTTGAGGTGGCCAGGGCTCAGCAGGAAAAACTGATGTCACAGTGAATTTCAACATGAAGGTGTGAGACGGGCAACGTCTGGAGTTTTTTGCGCCTTTTGGCTGTCCTGGCTGCGTCTCTGCATTTATGCCTTCCCTTTATTAGAGGAGACCACATGTCTGCAGAGTTTTCACTTTGTTTAAATAGTCCAGAATTGGCTTGGTGGTTGCTAACAGTTTCATGTGTTGTGACAGACTCAGAACCCATATTTATATTTGCTTTACCAGGACTTTAAGAAAGTGAATATTTAATTTTATGGAAAAATAATTGAAATCTTTATTTTGAGTGGCTTTAAATGATTAGAATCAGAATCAGAATCAGAATCAGAAAGGGCTTTATTGCCAAGTACGTTGCACATACGAGGAATTTGTCATGGTGTTGTCGGAGCATGTCACACATACAAATATAAGAAGGATAAAAAGAATATAAACAATATAAGTATAAACATATACACACACTATTATAACGATAAAATACATTTAAATAAATAGTAAAATTATATAATTTTGCTTTTTGAACTTGCCTTTTGAATACACAACATGACTGTGTGTTGTGCCAATGTGTTAATTGTATGTGTAGAGGTGGGATTTTCAGCTTTTAAGCAATATTCATAAAAACTAAGAATAGCAACCGTTTCCACAGGAGTATAATTAGATCTCGGTGAGAGAGAAAAAAGGAGACAAACGCAAAAACACTCTTGGGTCTTGTGTGTGCATATGTGCTGATGTGTCAATTAGTATTTCACCAGTGCAAAGGTAAAAGATCTTCCCCTGAGGATTAAGCCACTTTGCATGCACTGCTTCCTATTGTACCACAGAAATAGCACAGCAATGTTTACCACAGCTAGTGTATTATGATATCACTTGAGAGGATGTTTTGTGCAGGCAAGAATAACAATACTATGATATCAGTCAAGAAATGAAAGGAGACAAGAAAAGAGAACGTATACATGCAGCAATGAATGAGGTGGAGGTTTATGGTAAAAAACACGGCATTGCCTACCTGTTGGATGACAAAGTTTGGTCCTTCCCAAATGTGTTTAACCAATCAGCCACAGCCAGGGCATAAAGTGTTCAACACATCTCCCGCACAGTCCAATTAAACCATCACATTTTGCCACAATAGCGTTATTAGGGTTTCATAATGATGGAACAAAGTCTACTTTGATGTAAAATGCAGCAGAACAGACCCAGGAAATGCAAACTTATTTGTTATCTCTTTCAAACACCACATGTCCAGTTTGTAATGCAGGCTTTCTCCATCCATGTTAGGGCTTTGACTAAGACCCAGAACACAGAGGCACACAACACGAACTCAAAGAGAAAAGTTTTTAGTGTCTTTAATAAATGATCACAACAGAAATCAACGAAGGAAGGTCAGCTTGCAGCGCTGGCGATGAGGTCAGGATTGCAGCGGACGAAGAAGGATGTCGTGTCAGAAAGCTCACAGGGATCCAGGAAGAGAGTGGCACGGCAGAGGGGCGAGGAGCTGTAGAATGCTCACGGGAATCCAGGCAGATGGTGGCACGGCTGAGAGGCGAGGGCTTGAGTACAGCGGCAAACGGCGAGCAGGGGTAGATGCAGTCTGAAGCAAAAGCAGAGGAAACAGATGAGTACTGAGCTCGAGGAACAAACACAGGCAAAACACTCACTAGAATATTACGAGGAATAGCTGAGAGCCAAGTTACCACTATGGTAAACTAAACGATCTGGCGCCGAATGCAGATTCCAACGGGGATAAAAAGCTGCAGCCGTAATTAAGAGAATCTGTCACAGCTGAGCGGCGGTGATGAAGAATAGCCAGCAGCCGTGCAGGTAGGTCGCTCGCCCGGCCACGCCCCTTGACCTAGATTCCGCTCCTCCGGCCAGACAGACACACAAACAGGGAAAAGAAAAGGGGGGAGAGGGAAAACAGACAAAACAAACACCCCCAGGACAGCTGTCCATGACAATCCATCCATCTTCGTCCGCTTATCCGGTATCGGGTCAAGGGGGTAGCAGCTCCAGCAGTGGACCCCAAACTTCCCTTTCCCGAGCCACATTAACTAGCTCCGACTGGGGGATCCCGAGGCGTTCCCAGGCCAGGTTGGAGATATAATCCCTCCACCTAGTCCTGGGTCTTCCCCGAGGCCTCCTCCCAGCTGGACGTGCCTGGAACACCTCCCTAGGGAGGCGCCCAGGGGGCATCCTTACCAGATGCCCGAACCACCTCAACTGGCTCCTTTCGACGGGAAGGAGCAGCGGCTCTACTCCGAGCTCCTCACGGATGACTGAGCTTCTCACCCTATCTCTAAGGGAGACGCCAGCCACCCTCCTGAGGAAACCCATTTCGGCCGCTTGTACCCTGGATCTTGTTCTTTCGGTCATGACCCAGCCTTCATGACCATAGGTGAGGGTAGGAACGAAAACTGACCGGTAGATCGAGAGCTTTGCCTTCTGGCTCAGCTCTCTTTTTGTCACAACGGTGCGATAAATTGAATGTAATACCGCACCCGCTGCGCCGGTTCTCCGACCAATCTCCCGCTCCATTGTCCTTTCACTCGCGAACAAGACCCCAAGGTACTTGAACTCCTTCACTTGGGGTAAGGACTTATTCCTTACCTGGAGAAGGCACTCCATCGGTTTCCTGCTGAGAACCATGGCCTCAGATTTAGAGGTGCTGATCCTCATCCCAGCCGCTTCACACTCGGCTGCGAACCGATCCAGTGAGTGCTGAAGGTCACAGGCCGATGATGCATCAGGACCACATCATCTGCAAAAAGCAGCGATGAGATCCCCAGCCCACCGAACTGCAACCCCTCCCCACAAACAGGATTGGTGACAAAGCGCAGCCCTGGCGGAGGCCAACCCTCACCTGAAACGAGTCTGACTTACTGCCGAGAACCCGGACACAGCTCTCGCTTTGGTCATACAGAGATTGGATGGCCCTGAGAAGGGAACCCCTCACCGCATACTCCCGCAGCACCTGCCACAGTATCTCCCGGGTGACCCGGTCACACGCCTTCATGGGTTGGCCCGGTTGGGCATACTCCCAGGTTCCCTCCAGGATCCTTGCGAGAGTAAAGATCTGATCCGTTGTTCCACGACCAGGACGGAATCCGCATTGTTCCTCTTCAACCCGAGGTTCGACTATCGACCGAACCCTCCTTTCCAGCACCTTGGAGTAGACTTTACCAGGCAGGCTGAGAAGTGTGATACCCCTGTAATTGGCACACACCCTCTGGTCCCCCTTTTTGAACAGGGGAACCACCACCCCAGTCTGAAATTAATTAAAAAGAAATTAAGTCTAACGCCCAAGCTCAGATTTTTTTTGGAATAGACCACAGCCATACTCTTGAAGAAATAATGTATTGGTGGGATGTGGTGGTACAGCTTTCTTGGCAGAGTCAAATAGTCAGGGTTTGAAATACATCCCAGTTAACGACTAATACATTGGCTGCGAGAGCTCAACAAGACTATGAATGCAACTGGAGAAAACACAAGTGAATGGAGAATCACATTCACAATGTTGACAATGTATACAGTAGGGATGCACCGAATCCAGGATTTGGCTTCGGATTCGGCCGAATATTGGGCTGACAGGGTTCGGTTTCTGCCGAACCTTAGAATTTTTTTACACCGAACCGAACCCTACGCACTACGCACGCTACGCTGGTCGACGTAACGACGCCGCCGTTGATTACAGGAAGGTGTATACGTAGGTGGAGCGTTCAATGTAGTAGGCAGTGAGAAAGTGAAAATGGAACTCGTGAGCAGAAAAAGTGTAGTTTGGCAGTACTTTCAGTCAAAAGAAGACCATTCAAGTCGAGCTACATGTTCAATTTGCAATGCAAGTTTGTCTCGTGCTGGCAAGGACCCTAAACAATACACAACATCGCCGCTGTTAAAACATTTGCATATGAAACATCCGAAGGAATACGAGTTGTGCATGAAGGAATCTACAGACAGAAGGCAAAATGCTGTAACTTCAGGTACAGGTAAAGGAAGGACAGTCACAGCTAAAAACTTGTGTTAACCAGACAGTGCCTCTCCCGGGCTGTCAGCCGTTCTCTCGGTGAATGAGTCTCTCTACAGTGGGAGCAGAGCGACCGAGCGGCCAGCTCCTGCTTGTTAGCTAACGTTAGCTTTCTAATTTCACCCACCCAACATGCCTTCCTGGTTAGCGAAAATTTGCCAAACAAAATTGTCACTCATCTGGCGATAATGATGTGCTTTCCTACGATGTGAAAAGAGCGTGTGAATTCAACATTAAGTTGTTACATTTAACTATTTTAGAGGCTGTTGACATTGTTTACTTCATGAATGTGTTTACTGTGTTAATGGACTGAGGATGGGAGTAGGATTCGGTATTCGGTTTCGGATTCGGCAGAATCTTAACCAGTGGATTCGGTATTCGGCCGAACCCCAAAAATCTGGATTTGGTGCATCCCTAGTATACAGCATACTAAAACATGCTGCAAATTGGAAAATGCAAGCAAATTCATACAAAGTCGTACACAACGCATGAAGTTACCATGAAAAATAGACCAACATGTGACTTGCTGCAGTGTAATTTTAGCTTTATTTTTTTATTTAACCAGATAGGCCAATTGAGAACAAATTCTCATTTGCAACGACAACCTGGCCAAGACAAAGCATAAACATGCAAGACAACATAAAGTTACACATTAAATACACCAAATATAAACATACAAAATACAGTAAAGAGTCTACTAAAAATATAGGTCAAATATAGAGTCAATAAACGGTTTGTGCAATGTGATGTCTAAGTAGTATGGCAGTAACGCAATACAATACAATAGTGCAAGTAAAAATATTGAGTGTAGTCTATATACATCACTGCATAATTCCAAGAGAGAGAGATATAGGTTATACACCTAATGTTAGCAGTTTACTAATTACTAGCATACATATATTTCAGTGAGAAAATAATAATAGTATGTCATTCTGGAGGCTGGACCAGTTAGATCATTAGGTCATTTGTCTGTTTTGGGTTTTTTTTAAAAGGAAAAAATAACTGGCGGAAAAAGGCGAATATAAACTTTTTAATTTTTTTTTCACAAAATCAGGATCAGAGAAACAAATAACTTACAGACGTCTTAATCAAAGATCTGAACAACATGTCTGAACGTCATGAAAATAATTTCCACTGTATGTACGACACGGCTCAACTCGACTCGCTTGGAACCATTTTTCTTTTGGTTTTCCATTGGCAAAAGTTGTGGATAGTTACCTGATACTTTTTTTGGTTACCACCTCGGTCGAGGTTCCAAGGTAGCTAAGCCAATATTAGAAGATTGAGTTAAATTGAGTCACTATAACAATCAGCTAAGAATCCTGCCTACATTGAAGAGGTACTATCTGAAATTGACAATATCACCTGGTACAAAAAGTGAGTCGAGTAGAGTCAAATTGAGCCGAACCATGCAGTGGAAATCAGGCATAAGTGTGTGTTGGAGCATAAATTAACTGGCACAGGTACAACTTCCAACTCAGCCTCCTCTTCAACCCAAGTGATCCTAGTGCATTTCAACTCTGATTGAATGAATGATTGAATGAATTAAATGATCTCTCTCTCTGTTTGCCCAACATATCTTTCTGGTATTAAAAGTGCCTATGTTATTTTATATCTTATCAATTACCTGATTGAAGAGAAAAGCAACAGTAGTCGGTCTCCCAGGGATTCATATACATTGAGGTAAAGTAAACAGTATTTATTATATCTTAACATATATTATAATGTATTAAATCAAGAGTGTTTAGACAGTGTCTAAACCTCATGAGAGCTGTGGTGTTTGAACTCTAACGACATAATTCATCTTTGTTAAAGCTGCACTTATGTTGATGTTTTGATCAAATGACTATTTGAAATTCAAAAGATGTAGCCTGTAGTAACAAATCGAAATAGAGTGCTCATCATTTCTGCATTTCTGTTTCCAATAAAGAAAACGCTCTGATAAACCCACTGTACGCCACCTGCGTAGCACCAATTAGCTGACAGGCAAAGTTAGCAACAGGCACGTGAACACACTGGAGCTTCTAGTTGCTAAACATCCAGACATTCCCCTCAGGAGACGGTCTTCTGACGGAAAGAGGACAACCGAAATAGAGCTAAAAGGACAGTGAATATTGTATGTAGTGTACATCGATCAAGTGGCCAGAAACATAACAAATAATTGCTAGATGTGTTCATAAACAGCTGTTTGCTAACACGGTGACCATAACAACTTTATAAGGTGATAATTCGACAATCCTGTCTTTACAGTTTCCCCAAGTGGCAAAAACATTCCATTAAAGCAGCTTTAAAAAAATAAAAACTCTATCACAATGTTAGTTAACAATAACGTCTGGGTAGAAAACTCCCGCATCTCGTACATACAGATTAACGGCACTGAGCAAACAGGGCCGATTAACAACTGGATATACTCTCATCTCATTCATCTACAATGAATGGGTGTTTGATGCTTTCAAATGTCAACACTGTTATTAACTTTTGATTGGAGACCTTTACCTGTTGGGCCACAGACTAAAGAAAATGACTCCACTCAAACTAGCTGTCAGTCCGACTGGTGGTGAGATGCTGCAGTTCGTAACGTTAGATTTGATTTTTCAAAGATGCTAGCAAGGGAACACAGTACAAAAAGTAAGCACAGCATAGATGTCAGATAGGTGGGACCTCTGTGTTTAAAGCTACATTGTGTAACAATTTCTCCCATCTAGCGATGAAATTGTATATTACAACCAACTGAATATTACTTTCTAGCCCCTCCCATTCCTACGATGACCGTATTATTCCAAGAAGTACGACTTTGTCCGTGAGTGTTCCTTCCAGTGTAATAATAGTTTTACGTTATTTTGGTACCATTTCATTGCTAACATCAGCTATCGGGTTCCCAAACATATAAGTATATCCTAAGTATCAGTACTATCGTCATTCTGTATATTGTGTGAGATTAATAGTGTAAGGCAATGTTTACAGCGTAGGAGAGAAGCAACAGAGTTTGTGAGTTTAATATATTTCTCTGAGCAGTATGAACAATGTCAATGAAACCGAAATTAGCTCTTAGTATCGCCGTCGTTTACACGCAGCTGTTCTAGCTGTAGCTAGTCTGTGTTACAACTTCATTACGTGAGTTCTCTGCCAGTCACTACACATATGATTACGTTTATGTTACAAGGTAGACAATCCTTTTTCATCATTGACGCGAGGAAAAGTATCCTTGACGTCATTCTAGCATTGCACAACCATGCTATAGTTAGCCAAGCAACTATAAAACTTTGAATTTACACAAATAGGCAGAATTACCACTCCAATATTAACTTTGGTCGTGTTGCTTTGCCTGTCGCGTTGTCGTTTTAATTCTCTTTTTAACTTCCTTGGCCGACTCCGTTACATGTCCTAGAGAATAGGCCTGATACTCCATCTTCAACAGGCTTTCAAATCTGCCGGCAGTGAGTCGCGAGTAATCTTCTCCCCCTCCCTGGCATTCGTCACGGTGCCACTGAGTAAAAGCGCGAAAGGCGGAGGTATGTCCCTCTTTGGCTAATGTATTTTAAAGATGGAGGCGCTACATGCCAGCCGTCATTCGAGCGACTCGCTCGTATGTATTCTGAATGATTCTGAATGGCAGATTCTACGCGTACAAGAATACTTTGATTAGTTGGTGGAAGTAATTACACATGAATGAGCACATATTTGTGAAAGAACAAAGAGGTTATTACTAAGAATCAATTTAAAAAAAATACACAATGGAGCTTTAACATATCTTTAAATGTTACGGTTGCAACTGAATATGAAAACAGAAATAAACAAGTTTGCTAATTTCACATATCTCCGCAATTCAAATCAACAGCCAGTTGTCTATCTGGAAGTGATTTTTCTGTCAGCACGACGTCACAGTGATTCAGTCTGCAGTGTTCCCATTTTAATAGCATTAGTTGTGTCTGTATGTGTCTGTTGCACATGCAGTGTGGTTTTCCCATGACAGATACTGGTTCACAATACTCAGACAGTAATGGATATTATCTTTTCCAAATACTGGTATAACACGAGTACCCGGCCCTGCCCACAAGAACAGTAAATATTACTGCCCAGTGTGGTGCATCAAAGCAGGCTAAATCTGCACCCCAAGTGAGACTGACATGATTAACAGCCCTTTTTGAAGGTGGCTCTACTCTTTCCACAGCAAGTGCATGCAGTTTCATTTTGCAATACACACTGAAATCATAAGTGTAACCAAGCTTTGTGAGGCTCAAAATGTAGAAAATTAGATTTTCCAAACCTTTCAATAGAGGCAAAGCCTGGGCAGTAAGACATCCACCAGAGTGCTAACCTTCCACTCTGTTTTCTACAAGTCTGAACACATTTTGCTGGTTTGTGATTGTTTAAATCTAAAATAGTTATGTGTGCATTAAATCATGTCAAATATATTAACATACTGACTATTTGTGTTTTTGCGATACAGTTCTCTAGAGCTAATATTTGCATGCGGGATGAACTCTTTTTAGTCTCTCGAAGCTTACAGCTTTCTTTCCTCCGTGAGCCTCCCTCTTATCCCAGAGGGAGAGGGGCTGCTTAATGCTAAGTGCCAATTACTAGCACTCCAAGGTTAGCAGGCCAAGCTACCCCACACTCTGTCTGCACTTTTTCTACAGCAGGATACAAGCCCCCAGCCCTCTGACCACACACACAATCTCTGTCTGTCAATCTGTCTCTATTTCTCACATGTCCTTCCCCTCTTTCTCCCTCTACCCTGCTCACGTGCTCAGCCATTCTCAGGCTTTCAGCTGGTAGCTATCATATGTTTCTCTTCTTCTGGTTGATCTGTCTCTTTCTTTCTGCCTAAATAATGAGGATAGAAGGTGTTCATTTATACGGACTGGAGCATCGCTGTGATAGAATAGATCCAGGAACTGTGCCAAGTTCCTGCACATGTGTGCATGTGTCTGTGTCTTTGTGTCTGCCTGGGCCTTTGTTGCTCTTTATGCATGCTGCCGGTGTGTGTGCATTCAAGAGGATCTGACATATTGCAGGAATAGCAACTGTCTCTTCCCTCTGTGTGTGTGTGTGTGTGTGTGTGTGTGTGTGTGTGTGTGTGTGTGTGATACAGTGATACAGGCCGTATGCTTCCCCTCAGCGATCAAATCAAATAGGCCCTCATCTCCCAGTGAAGCTCATTCAAAAACGACAGGGGTGATTGACAGGTGCTGTGGGCGGTGCACGCACACACAGACGTACAAAAACCACAGCTCGGATTTATCTGTCACAGTGAGGCAAAACAGCATGGCTGTGAGTTAGATCTCGACTTGGCTTGCATTATGCATTAAAGCATGTGTACACTCGTGAGTGCTAAAGAGAGGAAGGGGACCAGCTCTACTTAGGAGGCATGACATCCTTGATTTGCAGCAGTGGGATCCAGGTCTCCTCCTGACGAGCATGGCCTTTGTTTCCCGTTTCTCGCTAGACAGGATATGACCTTGTTCAAGGGAAATTAGGCGCCTCGCCCTCCTGGTAATAAAACAATATTGTCGCTATGTAGGGATGAATAGACCCAGGCACACATCTACACACAGCATAACCAGAAAAAAAGACAAGTGAGCCAGTGTGAAGTGTGTGGGTGTGAAGTGAAACTGAGACTGATAAATACTCCGTGCTCTGCTGAAAGAACAGTGAGATAATAGGCTACCTCAGGACCTGCATTATGGTAGCAATAGTGCGTGTGCTTTGGAGAGTGGAGGTCCTTTAACTTTAACAGTGGACATTGAAAACAACTTATTAATTCACCAGGAAAGATGATACTTGTATGTACACCATGTAAACACGCAAGTGCAAGGGAGGTGGATTAAGAAGGGTGTACCAGAAAGGAGGATACAAAAAAAGCAGGGCGTATTGTGTAACACCTGACCGTTGGGTAATTCAAAAAGTCAATTTAGGTTTAACTTAAACCTGCAATAACTCATTTTACCTCTGTTTTTGGTCTCTACCAACTTCTGACGGACATCCGGCCGAAATGAGGGACATCTGGCGGAATTTAAGCATCTAAACAATCCCGGAAATGAAATGTCGTCGATATAGACTACTACCAACTCCTCAGGGAAATATCTGGCTCTGCTAAATGCTCCGCTGTGTTCACCAGCTTGTTGCTCAACTTTGTATCTCTGTCGGTTGGTGCTCGTCAGGTGGTGTGCAAAGGAATTTTCGAGGTTTGTCACTGCTTTCACTGCTGTGGCTGGAAAAACTGCATTGATGAGAGCAGCGAGAGCGAACCAAAACAGAAAAGTTGCCGGCCGTCATACCAAAACGATGAGCTGAAAGGTGCCAGAACGCTCCACAGAGCTGAGGGTAACTGCAGAGTCCAGGAGATAATTCTCTGTTGGTTTGTTGGGAGGTTGAAACAATTCATATTAACTGCACATGCAAAGCTTGGAAACGATAGATCACATCAATTCACAATGAAGGAGATGAGATGAGTTCAAAACTAGCCTAATGTGGCATTTCGTGGTAGTTCTTGCCATGGTAACAGTCACAGACTTGAGTTAATCTTGAGTTGTGGATCAGGAGCTTTTCTATGAGCTCGGTGTTTGGAACCGAAAATTCAACATTTTCGTGAATTTTGTTTAACTACATCGTTAACTCACTAATCCTTTTTTTCCTGGAATATTGCCCTCATCCCAATCCCCTGATTTGTCTCACTTATCTCCTTCCATTGTCTTTTTTTTATCTCCTGATACAGACACATTTGTGCATTTATGCCCAAACAAACACACACATATGCAAACACTGGTGGTGTTTTGTTGTTATTCAGCTTCTAATGCTGTGTTGTACTATATCTCTAATGACATAGCTGTGAGCACTACCATACAGTTAACTCGGCATGTGGTCAAGTAAAGGGTGGAATGTGGTGCACCATGGGATTTATCACACCAGCTGTGCCCAGTTTGTCAATGCAAAAACATATAATTCAGTAAAGAATAGACAACCACCCAAAATTTGGAAGCAAAATGGAAGAAAATTTGCATTTAAGTTAGAATTAGTCTCGCATTGCCAGACTTATCTCCACAGCGCTGTGAAGTAAGGTCTGGCTACACCACACATACATTCTGGGATAGGAGAAAAAAACACTCTGGGTTGTTTGCATTTCTTTAAACCAATTACAATCGTCTTGGGCGGCGCTAAGCTCCGGACGCAGTGGTTTTGTAAAATGGTCTCAGGAAGGAACTTGTTTTGGTGGAACATTTGCACCCCAATAAAAGAAAACGCCACATACAATATTAAATGGTTAACTTTTTCACACAATACATTAACTTGAGCTATTTAAATTAGCTGGGTACATGGTTAAACTTAATTTGCTCTTACCAGTGTATCGCTGTGTATATTCTGTCCATAGCAAATTCCCGCCAATCGGCCCCAAAACGTCCCAGTTGAGTAGTAAATGCCGTAAAGTAGTAAATTCTTTGTAAATCTTTACAATAATTTCCTGAAAGAACCAAGCAGCACCTGCCTTGTTGCACGATCCATATTTTCTTCAAAACTTGCTATTTTAAGCATGTAGATAACTGGAACTAAACAGAGCCAAACCTGTCAATTCAGACTAAGTTGGTTTAGTTTATAATGGCTAGGACCAAGGCAAACTGATCATCTTCATTTTACAGCCCCATCTTGTCTAAATGTGTGTGCCATTTTTATTTCCAAAGCACAGCACTGAAACTTTTCCTCAGATCTTTGAAGTATGAGAGAAATTGTCTAGTCTGAATCCCATTTAGGGGTTTTCAAATACAGAGAACATGCAAGGAGCATTGAGATGCACATAAAATTTCACTCAATATGCCACTGGTCTGACTTTTAACTCTCCCACACTGTGTGGCAGAATAACTGAGACTCTGCCTACATGGGGGAGGCATTGATCTCACAACTACAGGTTGAGAGAGAAAGAACAAGTGTGTGTGTGTGTCTGTGTGTCTGTGTGTGTGTGTGTGGTTTGAAAAAGGTGAGGAAGAAAGGAAATTCTGTTCACAGTCACAACAGAGTAAAATAAACACACATGCATGGACAGAGGCTGAATAAACCAGTGGACTACAGACAAGTAAGGAAGAAATAGATACAAACACACAGGCAGAGAAGAAAAAAATGAAACAGTATATCTAGTAACCACCATATATCACTGATAGGACATATTTTACAGTTATTTTGAGCCCTGTAAGCTCTGCAAAACATTTGCATATCTGTCTGTTTTAAACAAACTCGAAGTGGTGAACGTTATTCTCACAAATGATGCATATGTGATCACAGGTACAGTAAAGCCCTCCAACAGGGCTGTGACAGGACTCATTAGGCTTCAACAACGTATCTTTGCATCTCCATACACTAAAATTTGTATTTGAGTATTCTGAGTCCTCTCAGTCGTACAGGTGCTGCATTTATAAGAGGGTACTAGTTCTTCCTGTAATTCTATCATGTAATATGTAACTATTGAAACTGAAAATGATCTTTGGTGACACCTACTTGAGCAAAAGGTATCACACTTGCATGGCTAAATACATGACATGGCCCAAATAGTGGCACTGGCATTTTTTAGGAACTCATTAACTGAAAGGAAGTCTGTTTGTTTCCATACAGTTAATAGGGTAGATGCTATAGATCGGACCCACCAGACGTGTCAACACAGGCGTACTGTGCAGGCGTCAACACTTTGACTTCAACACCAGTCAACAGACGTTAATGCAGTGTTTATATTTCACATGCGCTCTTGGTTGCCGATGCTTTTAATCATTTCTCCCCAATTTCGGATCACATTCCGGTTGGAACATGTTTGATTGTGTAGTTTTTGTTTTGGAAACCTTATTGGTGATTTTGCTGCTATACTTTACTCTGTAACCGTCATTCCACTGCCACATGTAGCTACATGCTAACCTGAGGGAAACCTGTAATCTTGATGTTTTAATTTTTCCTCAATTTCGGATGACAATGCTTCTGGAACTCGTCCAGTTGTATAGTTTTTTTGGTTTCAAGAAATTTATTGGAGATTTATACAAGTAGAAAGTTGCCACTATACTCCGTTAAAGCCAGTCTTTGGCTGCAATGACAGATGGGAAGCCCAAGTGTTGACGCCTGCGCAGTATGCTTGTGTGTTGACGTCCAATCTAGCATCTACCAGTTAATTGGGACACATCAAGCAAGGCCATGTTGTTGGGTTGCTGCAGTTGGTCCACAGGTGACCTGTAGTATACAGGCTTAGCAACCCGGTCTCACGCCAGTTTGTGAAATGGTCACGTTATTTTGATTTACTGATTTGTGTACAGGTCACGATTTTCTCGTTTATTTCGTGTACAGGTCATGATTTTCGGTGCAGGGACATGATCTGCGGTCTCTATGGCACGCAACAACGGGGAAATGAAATGCCACACGCCGGCCACAACAACGGGACGGTTGTGGTTAGGAAAAGAAGAACAGGAAAGGAACCGTCGCACGCAGGAGACGCCAACAACAACGGGACGGTTGTGGTTAGGAAGAGAATAACGCGGAAAGGAACTGCAACATGCGGGACGCGATCCCCGGTCTCGAGGGTGAAAGTCCTGTGTTGTTTGTCCCATCCACCACCCCGACCAACCTCCCTGCGTGGATTTTTGCCTTATCAATATTACTCGCTACCGTAATCGTTGATCACGAAATATGCTTCCCATTGAAATACATTACTTTAAAATTTGTGCTCACCACACGAAAATAACGACATTAACGTGTTCAGTGCACAAATCAATAGATTCAATAACGTGACCATTTCACGAACTGCCATGAAACTGGGCTATGCCTAGTGGGAAATGTCAGGAGACAAAACCTCAAACTGATGCGCTCAACAGCAAACTTCACTACACTTGAAAACGTCCTTCCTCACCACCAACGGGGGTCTTTGCAAAGTTATTCAATGATGCTACAGATAGGTTAGCCAAGAAAACACATACTTTTGCACCTTCATATATTCCCAGCCTGCTCAGAGCCTTCTCTATTTTTCAACAGAATGAGTGTCCAAATATGAAGGCCTTAGTATTCTAATTTACAAACAACTGTCTGTAACCCCATTGCTGTTGTCAGAATCATAAGAACTGTCCCTAACCCTAACCCTAACTCTGAGAATATTGCAGACTGACAGCAGAGTAAGAGGCCAGACAGACAGAGCACAGCTTTTTCTTACAACGAGAAAATGTCTGGATTTAAGAAATTAAAACCTCATTTAGACATATAGAGGAAACTTTGGGCTAGTTTCAGTCGGACTTTGGATGGAATTATTTTAAATCCAAGGATGCATCGCTCTGTGATCTCTCCTATCTTCCATACGCTCTGCTGACTCAAGTCTTTGTCATAAACAAGCATTCTTGTAAAGAGCTGGCAAGGAAATTGGTGTTTCTGCAGGAAAACTCTAATCCCCTACAGAAAAACCAGGTTTCTCATTTACATGAAATTGAAGAAATCGGCTTACTGGAGAAACCTGTAACCTGGTTACTTAAGTGCATGTAAACACACTGATGGATATTTCACGCAGCAACTGGCCAGATGTGCGGAGGAGGGAAAGTCGGCATGGATTGAACTTCTCTCCAATAGCTTTTTATTTTTTAAATTTCACCCAACTACTTCTATTACTGTTTGTGTGTAGTTCCAAGTCAAATTCCACCGACTCATTTTAAGAAAAGACTTTTGGAAGGTTTGTGCCGTTATTCCTATTGGTACGTCTCCATGGGACTACAAAGACACCCGTAAGACACAAAATGCCTGTAGAGAGAGGGTGTGACACAACCTTGACGAGGCTATCATGCATACAATAGCTTTTAGCTTGCCTTTAAATGTGGCCATTTGACACTTTTTCTTTAAATGCTGTTAAACATGTTGTATGACCTAGCTCATTTAAACCATACTGAGGCGTCAAAGAAGCTGCTGCAACACTGATCCCATAGCAAGTCTATCCTCATCAGTTTGTCATCAATCTCAGCAGCAGTGTGTACAGTGCTTAAGCTCAAGAGGCATATCAAGTAAGCATCTATGTCAATGATAAACCCGTAACAGGACCTAGCAAGTCATTTAAGTCATCTTTGACCGTTTTACCCTCGTGGTGCAGCTGAAGAGGGCTGATCCTAATTGGTAGATATTAAAGATGCAGTTTTTACTGTTTATGTGCTGATGTAATTATCTCTTCAAGGTGATGCAGAGATAAATGGCTATAAAAGACAGTAGAGTCTTGTAAGCCTCACAGAGACCCAAGAAGATATCTATTGAGCCTTGCCGGAGCAGTAAAGTGCTGGTTGCATTGCATTACAATGTTCTTGTTCTACTAGTAGTTTTTAAAGTATCAACTGTAAAAGTACTAAGCAAAATAAAACATAGATGCAAACAAATAGAAAATAGGGCATGTGAAAACACTGAGGCAATGTGAAAGGGGTCGCTTGTAGTGATGGACCTACAGAGAATGATCTCCTGAATCTTCAGCTCCCCTCAGCTTTACAGAGCTTTATAGTGAGTTTCAGCTCATTTTCTATCCAGCATGTGATTTTCCTGATGTGGTTGCCTCTCACAACTCTCATAGAGTTCCGACTGCAGCAGGGAGCTGTTTTCTGACAAAAAGCTCTAAAACCCACTGTACACTACCTGCTCTGAACCAAATGGCAAACAGACACCATTATGGACTAGCTGGTGAACACAGTGGAGCATTTAGCAGCTAAAAAGACATATTTTTTTCTCTGGAGTTGGTAGAGACCAGAATCAAACCTAACACCTATTAAATATTGGACATGTCAGTGTTTTATTATGGGGCAGCTGTGGCTCAGGAGATGGAACGGGTTGTCTCTTAATCAATCACAAAGATGTCAGTTTGATCCCTGGCTCCTCATGTCAAAGTCCCCTTGAGCAACACACTGAACTCCAAGTTGCGAGCACTCAGATGGGTTATAGTATCAGCTGAATTGCCTTGCCTGGTTTGTAATTTTTTTAAAGGTGTACACCAAGTCATGTCAAGTCAACTTTATTGTCAATTCTGCAAAATGTGCCAGACATACAGAGGAATGGAAAATATGTTTCCTAGTTTTCTAGTTTGTATATATGTATGTATATTATCAGATTGTGTACCCTTTAGTTTCTCTTAGGAGGATATGTGGGAGCAACACACATTTTTCATATATATAATTTCCTAAACGGCATGCCATTATATATATATATATATGAAAAATGTGTTGCTCCCACATATCCTCCTAAGAGAACCTAAAGGGTACACAATCTGAGAACCATCATTGCTCTCCTCACCATGGTAAGTACACCATTTTTCCACTGAATAGTCTATAGAGACCATACATGATAGACTTTTGACTTTGACAATCCTGTTACTGAATCATTGTCAGAGTATGACAAAGCATAGCAAATATACACAGAAGGGCCGGAAGAGAGGGTTGGTGAGCTGGGAATGGCGTGGGAGGGGGGGGACAGAGGAAAGAGATTCATACAGGGTGAATGGAGGGAAGCAGAGGCTTCCCCTGTCACCATCTGGAGTCTTGTGGAGAGCATAAATCCTGCTATCTGTGTCATGCATACTGTCCTGCTGCTGCTGCCACTGCATCAGAGATCATCAGCTAACACACACACACATTCACACACATACACTGATCATCAGCACACACACACACACATGCACACTCTCACACAGACGGACACGACACACTTAATGTCTTCCACCCCTCTTAGCCCCATCTGTCTACGTCTGTTCCACTGCGCTTCCCTCTCATGCGCACATAAACACTGTTGTCACTGTGACAGACACAAATAAACACAGACATACACAACAGCAACTGAGCATATTTGCGCACACACACGTACACGCGCAAACATACAGGGACATATTTGCCAGCCTTTATGGTATTCAGGCAGTATGTCTTTTTCATTTTTTTTGTCCGATTTTTTTAGTTTTCGGTTTTCCTGTCCTTTTTTCTCATTCATCTCATTCATTGTTTGATATTTTCTCACCTCATCATCATCAGCATAATTGGCACTGTCTTTACATAATCTTCTTTCTCTCCATGTCTTTCCATCCATTTGGTCATCCTCCCTCAGTGTTCACCATTCTGCCACATTCAACTACTACAAACCTTGCTCAATGCCTGCAGGGTGAACTTGGTTCCTGTTGAAACTACCTTCTGCTTATTGAAGTGGCAAGCATAGCATAATCCCTCTTTTTTCACTTTACATTTCTCCCTCCTAATTTCTTCTCTCTGTTGTGTTCTGTCTGATGTATTGCTCTTTTCCATTCAGATCTTGTCTTACCTCTGCAATTTATTTTCATTCCTGTCTTCATTTATGCATGTTTTCCTTTCAATTTCATTGTATTGTGATTACCCTTTTATTTCTCAAATCCTTTCCCCTCTATTTCTTAGTGCCTCCCACTCCCATAATTTTTTCTTACATCCTCACCATTACTTATTCTCCCTCTTTCCTTCCTGTCTTTAAATCCTAACCTCCTTTTCCTCTCATCCTTTTCTTCTTATTTATATTTCCGATGCATTCTCTTCTCTCTCTCTTCCCTTTCTCCCTTTGCAACAGCAGATCAGGGAGATTTAGATTCAGCACCACGGACAGCTCCTCACACAGGGAAAACAAAGAGTTGCAGTGCCCCCTTTTGGCCAACCTTAGCACTGTTGTTTTAATTACAATACAGGACAGATAACTTCCACATGCTAATATGTATGTGAATAAGGCTGGAACATAAGAGCGGCGAGCTGGTCATACGCCTGTGCCCACAAAAGTCAACTTAGAGAGAACAAACTTTAACTCTGAATACTACATAGAGGATATTCTGCCGGGAGATCTATGAGAGAGGTTAAGCTGGCAGGCCTCGGTGTAATGGCAACCATATATTACCCTGTAGTTTCATTCCACTACATGTCGGGGCTCATAGATGCCGTGCAACTGCAAGGCGGTTGAGCCATAATGGGGATCTCAAGTCTCATTCTGTTCATGGCAGCCAAAGGGAGGAAACAATAGCATCTGCTCTCCTTGGAGACAGGGAATTTAATCAAAAGCACAGCCAAGGTAAGATTTGAATGTAAAGTAGCAGAGTGATGGTTTGTCCGTGTGTGGGTTATGTGTGTTAGAAAGTGTCTATAAAAAGGAATGGAGATGTTTGAGTTGGCATTTAAACTAATAGCAAATGTCAACAAGGGATGTGGATGATACTTATTGTGTGTAAGTGTAGGAGAAGTGGAGGTGTTTGCGTGTGCTCACAGTTATTGTTGAAAGTAAAAAGTTCAGCAAGTCTTACACATATGAACACACACAGATTTGTCTACACAAACACACACAGGGACACTGGTCCACTGTCGGGATTACCAGTGATCCATGACTGCAGCACACACTGGGCTGTACTGGGTTGTGTCTCCGTCTCAGGGTCCCATCCTACTGGGATGCCAGTTTGTCTGCACACGCAGTTATGTGCTACTGTGAAGTTGTTGTGTTTGTGTATGTCTGCAGAGGTTTTGAGAGAAGCAAAAAAGTGGAAGAAGACAGGGGGGAAAAAAAGAGGGGGTGGAATCAAAGCAGAGAGGTGGCAAACAGGAAGCAGGGAACGACACTGATAAGAGAATGTGCCCTCTTTCTCTTCATTCCTTCCTCACTCACCCACACAAAGTAGTAAGTACAATGATCACAGAAAGGTGATCTCAAGGCTTAGCCAGTCAGAAGACAGTGAGCTGACAGAGAGCCGAAAAAACACAGAGAGACAGAGAGCTTTGGCTAATCATTGTCCAGTGTTGTATGTTCAAAGAAATGAGCAGTTTTTAATGTGTGGAAATAGATACATATAGTACAACTTGAGCATCTAATTGGAGGCACCAATTACATGGAATGTACATTTACTGACAGCCATTTTTTTTTTTAAACAAAATTATTTTCACATTTTATTATGCATTGTCCTAACCTTTCAAGCAGCTATTGGTCCATAATTGATTTCAGTAGCAGACTTTCAGTTCTAGTATATGTGACCCATCTGCCAGTTCTTGAACACCCCAACCCAGACAAATCAAATCATCCATGCTTTTAACCCCTTGACACTCCGACAGCCCAGCTGTAGAGATAGTGAGGACACATGTATCATATCAAATGAATCTAGACGACCTAAGAAATGTAGTGGTACCAATCATTTCATGCTAGCTTGTCGGGAAGGTGGCTGAATAACTCTCCAAATTAGGGATACATTTTGGCAAAGGAAGAACTGGCATGGCCATTTTCACAGGGGTCCCTTGACCTCTCACCTCAAGACATCTGAATAAAACTGGGTTTTATGAGTCTGCCCTTTACAAGGCATGCTCACTTTATGATAATCCCATGCATTTCCTTCTGGAATTGCATACATTGGGTGGGGCTGTGAATTAAATACGCCCAATTGTATTCCTGTGTGCTGATGTTAGTCCCCAGAGTAGCCATTTCTATTTAGTGAGACCATTTTTTTTAAAACTTGACATCACCACATACTATCACAGCCTCATGAATCTTAACAACCACAAACTACAGACCTAGTACATTCAGAGGATGTTTGTAAGATGATGTATACCACTTCTATGTGACGTATACCATTGACCTGCAATCTCCCCCTAAACATCCCTGTATTAGATGATGTATACCACTTCTATGTGACGTATACCATTGACCTACAATCTCCCCCTAAACATCCCTGTAGTCCCATTTAAGAGAAAATATAACTTTTACAACACAACACATTTCAGGTAGTCTATCTATACCATTATGGATTGAACATTTTGTTAAGGTTTTAAGCATCTGTAACTTTTTTTTTTTTTTTTTTTTTTTTTTTTTAATTGAACTATATGAAAACCAGTGGAGTGTGGAAGGTAAGATAATACAGTATATATGCATGGTCACATTACGTGGTCTAAAACATGCAAAATGGCTGATTTCAATCTCTAAAAGTATGGTTGACAGACAGACATTTTTTTTTTTCCAACCAAAGATAGCACACAGAAAAGTGTGTTATATTCCTAGGACGTCATGATTTTAAAATCCTCGGAAAAACTTCAGATCTAAACTACTGTCTTTGCAATCATCCAATCACAGAAGTATAATTAGATACATAACTCATTTAGAGTTGTGAAAGCGACTGAGAGCATCCAACTGCCAGTGAATTATCATTTCACAGCTGTATTGACTCAGTGTGTGTGGGGAGTACATTTTGATTATGTAAAGGGGAAGAAAATATTTTCTTTTTTGTTATTTATAAAGATGTAAAATACTGTATAGTAAAATATATTATAATATAAAAAAAAGAAAATTAGGGGTTGATGCACACTGGTAGGTACAGGAACTCTACTGGTAGAGGCACCCAGCAAATCAGCAGGAGAAAAGAAAGTGTCTGAAAACCCATTCAGCCAGCTTAAAATACGACTTACACACACAGTGCACAGTGAGACCGACACAGTCTGAGGGCAGTGGAACTAGGTGTCGGCCTGTCACAGAGCTCTGACCACAGTGGGGCTCACACACATTCACACATACACACACTTTGACCACCCATCACTGCCCTCTGATTACCACCAGCTTCCACAGACACCCTCACTCCTTCTCTCCATCCCTCCTACACACTCCAACGATTCTCCCTTCTTTCTCTGCTCCCCCACGTTCATCCACTCCCAACTTTCTACACCCCTCCCTCCCTCCCTCTAGCTTCCACCTTTTGTTACCGCCGCTTGCACTCATTTCTTTTCACACCACATTCTTTCCTAACTTTCGTCTTGCACACATTAACATATAAAATGGCTCAACTGCTTTCTAGGCTTAAGTGCTTGGTGACTTAATCAGTCAGATGCATAGTCACTTACCTGCTCATTCACTTACTTGATTGGTCTGCCACTTGCTCACTCACTCATTTACCGGATAACTTTCTCAGTCTCGTTCATTTACTGGCTCGGACACACTTCCTCACTTACCTGCCTGTTCAGTTTGTTTCTCTAGGCCTACGTTTCGTTATTGTCCATGCAATTGCCAGTTAGCTAGGTAAAGGTCATTTACATTTGTTCGCCTGTCACTGGTATCATTTGCACGTGCGTCAGTGTTGCGATTGTCTCAGAAGCTGTCATAAATTGACCTTTAATCCAGTTTTAAGCCACATTTTTATAATTCACTTCAAATCTTGGCCATCTTCAACTATATGTTTTAACCGGATGAAGGACTTTAGGGATCATCAGGGTGCTTGGGTCTACCACTGTCTGAATTTTAAGACCTTATTGTATCAAAACTCATTACGAATTCCGAGTGCTAAATGTGCCACAATTATTATCATGCATCCTACAAGTGTTGGAAAGCTGGACAGACATAGCAACAGTAACTAAGGGGTGTGTGGCTTAGCAAATAGCCACTTGACAGCATAAGTTTATTTATGTGACACACACTCAGACACCTAATTAATGCTGTTCTATAATGATTTGGTCACAGTCAGAGTCATGTATTTGTGTGTTTCCATGTGGGTTGTGAGACGAGCACCATGGTGTGTGTGTAGGTGGGTGGCCTGGTGCATTCATCGATACAGTATATAAACAGACACACTCACGCTGAGATGTGAAAGGTTTTGCATCCCTGATGTTCTTCTCAGGGAGTGTGTGTGTGTTTATATACCCATGTTTGCGTGTTCTTTATTTGTACTATTTCATTTGCACTTTCTCTCCTGTGTACCCAACCCTTAATTGCCTAGGAGGATTCTGACTTGAATTTAAAACTCACTTTTAAAACCTTGCACTGTCACTCAGTACATGCACACCAAATATCAAAGTAAGGTACCACTTCTGAAACCAAAAAAGGGAAATGTCTGAAACATTCACATATACACACACACATCTTGACCTTTAGAGCATTTATATTTCTCAGTGTGTAATTAATTACCCAGCAGATACACCAACGCCATCTCCACTCTACAGCGGCACTGCTCTGCTTGTCAGCTGGTCCATCAGTGAAGGAGAGGAGAGTTGGAGGCTGAGTCACTGACTGACATACCTAGTTAATGAATGATCAATAAATGAATCAGTTTGGGGCCAAGAGCAAGAATGTGATTGACAGAAAACAAACAAGTAAGCACACCATATCTCAGTGAATGTGGGGGAGCACCGGCATACAGTACGTAACTGAATAAAAATTAGTTTTGTGCATCAGCACGTCAAGTAAAATTTATAGAGCTCTTATATGTGAGCTTGTATAAATATAACAGTAACTGCAACAATTAAATATAAAATATAGGTGCACATAAAAGACCATTCACCTGTCTGTCCATTCAATTTCAATACCCACTTGTCCTTTCTAGGGTTGTGACTCAGGAGCTGGAGTCTATCCCATTAAGCATTGTTTGAGTGTACAAAAAGTAACTAACTTTAAATATACAAGATACAAACTTCATGTAAGCTGCAATGACTGACTCCAGGGAGTAATTTACTGCAACACCAAACTAAAAAAAAAAAACTTTCACTGCCCTCTCCGGTTGAAAGTTTCAAGCCTGTTTCACCTCCTTCACACCTTTCCAAAATTGGAATTGTTGGGTACAATTATATTTGATAACAAGCAACACAAGACATACACAAACAGAAAACGCACATAGGCCGAAAAAAAATCCCTCCCTATTCCAGCACCTCAGACCAAATTCCACCATGTCCACTGTTCTGAATGAATAATACCCAACCATGAAAGTAAACAATATCTTTAAGATAACATAGGGTTCTTCCAGCAAACAGCCAGCTGTTTTTTTTGTTGCTATTACCTGTGAGATACACTCTTCATTATAACCATGACAACTCCGCATTTCATCGTCTGACCATTATCTGAAGGACTTTTTAGCCATTATACCATGGTGTTTGTATACACTATGTTTTCTCTCATTTTTCATTCTTCACACAACTTCTTCCCAATTTTTGTGTGCACAACTGAGTGCAACACCATTTGTGCATTCTTAAAGTGCGCACTGTTCGTCCTGATTCACTCTATTACAGGATGATCACCCTGCCTTATGTGTGTACTGGACAAAACAAGTATGGACACTTGCCTTTAGACATGTTTGTACAACACTTACAATCTAGTTAGTTTGAATCATACTACATCCTTAAAGCTTTAGTGCGTAACTTTTCAGTTACGCACTTTTCACTATCAGCTCCACACAACTCTCTGTATTTCTCAGTCTGACTATGTTCAGAAGAATATGCCGTCCGGCGACTTTCCCGCTCAGAAACTCGAGTGAAGATAATTACCTCTTCTGAAGAGTCCCTCATGTTTTTTGCGTGTCCTCCTTGGCTACTAGCAACTGTGTGGAGGAGGTGTGGGGGCGCGTGCGCAATCACGTAAGGCTTGTATCACGTGGATGTGCGGACAGTTTTGTCATTACTTAGAATTCCTCATGGAGACGACAGAAACTACGCACTATAGCCTTAAAGCTTCTACATACCAATAGTCCTCCAACAGCGGTTTCCACTTATGTATTATATAGTATATATTCACTTTGTCACCAGTTAATGTGGAACAACTTGCACTTTACACTCTATTTGGTTGATAATTAACAAGCATACATATTTATATTTATTGGGAGCCAGTGCAATAATTATATAAATTTGGTTTGATTATGACCTGTTTTGCTTGACCTCAAGAGAAATGCTGCTGAATAAATTTGGAATTTGGAATTAGAAAAATGTTTGAGAAAACAAGCAAACAGAACATTGCTGCTCTCCACAAGCACTGAAAAACATCTCTACACCAACCTAAGCGATAAAGCACTGCTCTTCAGTGATGAGGTTAACAAAGCAAAATAAAGCAGATTGTCACGGCTGGTGCGAAAGGCAGGCAAGGTAGGACCCAAATGCAGTTTAAAGAGTTTTATTAAAAGATAAGCAAAAACTTACTGGAGCAATAATCCAATACATCAGGGAAATCCATGACGGGAATGCAGAAACAAAAACAGAACGCACAGCAAAAAGACGAGACGATCCGACAAGAGACAAGGGAAAACAGAGAGGCTAAATACACAAGGTAATGAGGGAACGAGAGGCAGGTGACACAACAGGTGGAACAAATCAAAAAAGGCGGGAAACAAACAAAGACAGGAAGAAAGCTAGACAAGACAAGGGAGACAAGACAGACTACAAAATAAAACAGGAAACCAAGCAAAACAGAAACAAGACTACACAATAAAACAGAACAAAATACCAAAACCCTGACACAGATATGTCAAAATGAGGTTCAGAATTTAATTTGAGGTTTATGATGACCTCAATTTCTTGTAACTGGTGGTTAAATATTGAGGACAATGCGCCTTGGTTGATTTTTACCTGTGTGATTTCAGTTCAGGGGTCATCAATTCTGCTTAACATCTATTGAGCATTTTTTTATGCTATCCACCAATAATGTATCCAGTGTGGTTAATAAAGATGTTCATTGGATCCGACTCTTGAGGTTAAAAGGGGAAATAAACAGTAGAACACCTTGTTACTTTTATGCAGTGAAGCAATGTATGGTATGGATGATATGGTATCTGCTTGTCCAGACTTCTATGAAAAATAAGGATGAATTTTATCTGCTGAACAGGGCCAAGGACTTACTGTTGTCTTCCTATTTATTTAACGTTTGTGCTGTATATAATTACCATGCTCTAAATGTTAAGTGTTTTGACAATACCATACAACTAATGGGCCTTATTCTGCATCATTAAGGCTGAAGACAGTTTCTTGTATGTGTTGAGCTCAGTAGCCATGTGAAATGATTCCAGTGTTTTATAATTAATACAATAGCACGTTATCACATTTTATTAAATTCTCACTTGGAACTGTGACTGTTGAAAATAGCATGCAGAACTTTTTTTTAGCTGACGACAGGGCAGACCTTGTTGATGCAGCTGTGTGGGTGTGACATTTACACAACCAGGATGTTAGCGATGTCAAAAAACAATACTAAAAGATTGTCGGATCTCGCCTACCACTCTGAGAGGTGAGAGAAAGCAGATGCAGGGAATATGGGTGGGGGTGTATTAAAGGAATACAATGAGTGACAGGGTGTGGGGGACAGCATTATAAGAGACTGGGAAAGCGAGACAAGAAAAGCCATGACAGCTGGTATTCAGACTGGTATGTCAAACCTGACAATCTCAAATCTGTGTTTCTGTGTGAGTTAATGTGTGTGCATGACTGAACGTACATGAATGGCTGGAGTGGACACAAAATCAGAAACATCTATAAATAAATAAATATAACTGCTGAAGCTTATAATGTTACCCTACAAAAACTAACTACCTAAAAAAATAAGTTAATTAAGTAATTAGTTTAAGTGTATGCTATATTTAGAATCATTTTCACCACTTTATCTTGGTCTTAGACAGGAGCTATTTAAGTTTACACAGGGAGAACTGAACCCATTCTCTGCTCTCATCAAAGCCACCAGACTCCATTGACAAAAATAGTAATTTTACTGTTTTTGAACATGGGATTTGCTCAGCTACCGCTGCTTTGATGGGTTAGTTAGTTTGAGTTATCATGTTTGTATCATCACAGGCGGCTGCGGCTCAGTGGTAGAGCGGTTGCCTGCCAATCAGAAGGTTGGTGGTTCAATCCTTGTCCCTGTAGTCCTATGTCAAAGTGTCCTTTGGCAAGACACTGAACCCCATTCGCAGTGATATGTGCGTGAATGTTTATCTGATGAGCAGGTGGCAAAAAAAAGAGCTTTGAGTAGTCGTTAAGACTAGAAAAGCACTATATACAGTCTAGTTACATGTTTTAAAAGGGTTAGGAAGTAACAAAACAAACTGATCGAGGCAACAACCCCACTTAATAAAAATGAACTATCCTTGCTGTTTATGTATAGTGTTTATTGCAATGGTTCCCAACATGAAGCCATGTCTTTCTGTGACCCCTCATTACAGGTTATGTGTGGACATGTGCTGTCATCAGTATAAAGAGGGATTTACCCTGCTGATAGAAGCATGTGAAGGATTTTGAGAGGTGAAAGTATTCAGTATTTCACAATAAATAGCAAACATATACAGTACCTTCTGAGGAACTGTCCACTTAAAATGGCTCAGGCCTCGCTTTCCACTGACCTGTCAGTCTGTTCAGACAACATGCCCGGAGGTTACAGTTTCTTTAACCAGACTACAGGCCTATATCAGAGGGGGGCTGATGACGACTCTTGGTGTGAGTGTTACGGATCCTGCAATGTGGGGAAATAAATCCAGTGACAAAGTATAAAACGATTCTCATTGAAAGAGGGGCCTCTTCGTTTCACAACAGAGGAGCTAAATTCCCCGCATCAGCAAGAGACTGTGGAATGGGTGGTCGAGTTCGCTCGTTTAATAATGACATGTTGTGCAGCCGAGAACGAGAACGGCTGTTATATTCATTATCAACCTTGATAAATTGTAGGTAGGATATTTGTTTTCACACTTTTTCAAAATGCTAATCCACCACGTTTAATGTATTTGTTTGTATACATATCTGTACCCTATTAGATTGTGTGTTTCCCTGTGATGCGCTGTAAAGCACTGTGCGCTCTTTGCGATCGTGGACGTGTAGGCTACTACTTGCGGGTGCGTGTGTGGGTAGGGGATGCAGGGGGGGGGGGCATTCCGATTTTGTGCCCAGGGCCCGTGGTCATGATAATACGTCCATGCTCCCGATGAGTGAATGGGTGAATGAGAGGCCGAGGTAGAAATGTAGAAAAGCAAGATATACTGTAAGTGCAGTCCATGTATTTCATTGAAATGTTTCTTGATGAGAGCTATGTAGTGCAGGGAAAATAAAGCCAGTTGGTAAATTTCCAGTTAATTCATGCCAGTTAATTCCTGGAACAGCAGGTCAGCTAAATATGCATAAAATACAATTTAACAATTCAAACAAAGTTTCCAATAATGAATTAATGATGAGTAAATATTTACTCAGAATAAAATGGAGCTTTTTATCAATTCTCCGCCAGTTAGCAAATTACACAGTTTGTATCCAGAAACTTCCTCAGGAAAAGACATAAAAGGAAAGAAAGGAACACTTTTGTGAGTTTTATTATTATTTATTGTTAAATCCTTTCTTTAATCACCCTAATCATTTTGTCACCCCCTCAGATTTATCTTGAGATCCTTTGGTTACTTTTCTTAAAATAGCAATACGAATATTAAACAGTTTAAGAAATGTTATGATACTGCAAATACATAATGCCTGATAAAAAAAAAAAAGTATGAACACACAATAACTGTGTCTAGCATCTGTCTCTCATCAGACTCATTGCTGCAGACTTAGCGCACACTCACACTTGGCCCAGTTAAACCGTGCCTGGCTACGTTTGAACCCTAGCTCCGGTTCGTTTGCCTAGTGTGATCACTCCATTAGCATGCCCGGGCACGGCATGCTAATCAGTGCTCTGGCCCACTTGAAAGAGGTGGGTCAGGGCACAGTTCGATTGGACTTGGGCACTGTATGCATCAGTGTGATCGCTAAAACGTGCCAGGGTTGTCTGGGAGTGTGACAAAATTAAAACATTTTGAAGGGAGGTGAACAATAAAACCATGTTCATCTTGTTTAACATTCCACTTGACCCTAAGATGATATTGCTGCACCTGTATCCAACAAATCTGAATCTGAGACCCCCAAAACATAAATTTATTGATTTCACTATACTGTAGGCAAAAAGGACTATAGCTCTCATCTGGAAGAAAAGTGAGGCACCTGGGACTTGATAAACTAAAGTTGTAATGTACTACCTGGGAGTGCTAAAAATAAAATAAAAAATTGTTTAAAAAACTACGTGCCCGGGTCTGGTTCTTACCTTACAGATGAACGGGAATTGTAGTTGGCAAGTCCCGCAATGTAATGACCTAAGCGTGCCCTGATTGTTTTATTGCAGTGTGAGTGTAGGCCAGCTCAGGCACGGTTCAAGGCTACTGGGCCAAGTGTGAGTACGCCCTTAGTCTATCTATCAACGACATTTCATTTACTGGATAGTTCAGGTGCCGCCGGAGGTTCCGCCGGATGTCCCTCATCCGCTTCCTTTGTGTTGGCATTCTAATCTCCCGTGGATTTATGAGGACTATGGTTAACTGCTCCTCAGATCTCTACAGGGTAAATCCAGACAGCTAGCTAGACTATCTGTCCAATCTGAGTTTTGTAAAACAACTTTTGAATGTGCTCATGTTCCACCAAAACAAGTTCCTTCGCGAGGCTATTTTGTAGAGGCACCATTGCCTGTCCGGTGCTTAGCGCCACCCAAGACGAGTGATTGGTTTAAAGAAATGATAATAAACCAGAGCACGTTTTTCTCCTATCCCTGTATGCTGTGTGGACTGGCCAGATCTTCAGCAGCGCTGTGGAGGAAGGTCTGGCAATGTGAGTCTACTGCAGACTCAACTGGCCCTCCCAGAAAAAATCTGGTCACAATAAGTGGACTGTGGAAAAGCCAAGACGACTCTGCACAGGGATCTCAGACTTTACAGTACACTGGCTCATAGTAGTCCAACAGACACATAGCTACTGTTTTTGCCAGATATAACAGTATTTGTGAAGTCATAAAATATCAAGTCAGATAGGTAGGAACAAAAACAGACAAGCAGCTATTGTAACATTTATGGTGGCTCTATACACAGTAATTGCATCTCATCGCCCTAACAGCAGAGCTACTTTGCCGATACCTGACATAATAAATGCACAAATCATTCTTATCTTTTCTCTTAGTAGTCCAGAGGAAGAGGAAGTAGTCCATTCTGATAATTTATTACCTGGCAGAATGCGCTACACTACTTTTATCTACATTTAGGCAATGACCTAACTTTATTTTTGCTAAGTTAGGAATATAATTACATTTCTTTTTCATTTTGTCATTCAAATCAAAAATCCCTCTACGATTGTAACGTATGTGGCACAGACCAGACTCGAGCCCAAAAGCACGACATAGACAGTCAGAGATGAGCAAAAGTTCTTTAATCCAGAAATATGCAAAGTTAACCAGGCAGGGCAGGTGAAGAATCATCACACCGGGAAACAGGCAAAAAAATCTGAACTATCCCTTCAACTGACAGTTACAACCGGGTATGATGATAATGATAATACTTTATTGCCAGATCAAATCATTGATCCATCAATAAAGACAAATTTCAAGACAAGAAACAAGCATATACATTTAACATCACGTTACAATCACTGAAGCAATATATTCAAGACCCTTAAATCTACATTTGAGCTGGAATTATGCTCCATATTTATCTTTTTTGAGCAGATTTTCATTTGGTAAAGAAGTTTTGACATTACAGTGGTGGACAAGCATGTGTACCATTTACGATTCCAATACTGTAGAAAACTCACAGAAATTTAAAAAACAAAAACAAAAGAAAAATGTGTCTACTTGCCCCAAAAGACCTGGGTGGTGGAGAAAATAAATTCTTTGTTTTGTCCTTTTGTAGACCGATTCAATGTGGTCTTTCCAGCTATAGCTCATAGCACTAAAAATAAAGGCAGGGACACTGAGCGATTACCATGTTCAAACAGAGAACAAAACTGGCTTCAGAACTAAACTTTGTGACACACCATATTTAAAAACCGTGTGTGATAAAGTATAATAATCTGAGGCATAATGGTGGTGAAAAAAATATCTCCAATAAATGCCACTTCAAATCTGTTCCACAAATGCCAACCCAATGGATAATAGGGGTCAACAAGGAAGTCATGGCTAGTAGCTTGAATGCAGCTTTTATTTCTAGCAGCAGTAATGCGGTGCACTCCCCAGCACTGAGGTCATTAGTGACCCTGAGAAGTTTTTTTGCTGCTGAAGAAAACCAGACTGTAAACTGTAACCTGTCGATTGTCCACGGCAAAGACCAGGGACTTAAGAAATAAAGCTACTCATCCAGGGACCCCTTATAGATCATCAGCAAAATAGAAAATGTCCTTACACATGCTGTGCTTTTTCAAATGTGTTCTTATAGCTAACTATCTTACATTAGGGAAACAAGACAATGACAAGAAAACCTTTTAGGTTTGGCAGGGAGAGAATAGGCCGGTCCAGAGAGATGTGAAGTGATACGCTGATTCCTTTTAGAAACATAGATCTAAAATAAACATAAATGTAAGATAATTTACACAACATTACTGTCAGAGCAGAATTATATTGGGGTGGCACTCACAAATATACACTTCAGTATTAAACTGCTTCCAGTGTGGGCAAGAGTTGCGAAGGAAATTTTAAGATTTAAAAGTGAAAACATGAGGTAAAAATAACTTCCCATCATCCCTATATCCTTTCAATTGACAGAAATTAACTAGTTAGCTAGCTAGCAAGAGAGCTGTCACATAATTGTGCCTTTTTGTAAGCTTTCTGATTGATTCAAGGGTAAAAAATAACAATTAGCTTGCTCCTGTTAGCCTTATAATATTAATATTAGGTGTCAAACGATTCATTTTTTCTTAATCGTGATTAATCGCTGAATTTCTATAGTTAATCGCGATTAATCGCATGTTTTATCACATGATTAAAATTCTATTATTTTGCATTTCAGAACTGTTTTTAAGTACATATTAACAATGGAAAGCAATTCTTATCAGTGTATCTTGATTGGGAATCAAATGAATGCAAAGAAAGTGACTTTATGAACTTGACTTTAAGATTTGTATTTGTTTATTATTTCACCCATTTCGCAAGAGCGGTAGTAATTTTTTGGGATTTGGTTTCATCCACAGGTCGGCAACTAGGACTCTCCAAAATAGTGCTTTGCCTGAGCCTGCTAGCATCAACCTGAGTCACGTTAACTGTACTATGCTTAGCTCGTAGGTGGTAGCTCAAGCTTGACATGCTTCGGTGATATTTTAATTTGGCTTTACACAATGTGCATATGGCTTTCGACTTGTCTACTGAGCCACCTGGGAGTTTTGGAAAATAAAAAGCGCCATTCAGAACTGTGTTTTCTGCTGTCTTTCTCCATCATGTCTGCAGCCTGCAGCAGCAGGATGTGTTACGAGGAAGTATAGCAGCTTGATGAAGTAAAGGTGCGGCAAGAGGCCGTAGATGCTAGTGATTTTAGAACAGCTAAGGGGCGTTGTTAGGCATGACGCGAAGCCGAGTAAAGTGTAAAATAAATTAATAAATGGTGGCATGCGATTAATGCGGTTAAAAAAATGAACGCGTTATGCTCGGCCCTTAATCACATCGTGATTGACGCGTTAATGCTGACAGCCCTAATTAATATAATATATAATAATATATAATGTAATATTTACTAGCTATAATGTAGTGCTACACTACCTAAAGAAAAAGTAAGAATCCATCAACATCAACATCGCCTGTAATGTCATTTGAAATTGCCAGACCTGTCTCCACAGCGCTGTGGGGTAAGATCTGGCTACACCACACATACAGTCCAGGATAGGAGATGAAAACACTTGAGTTGTTTGCATTTCTTTAAACCGATCACAATTGTCTAAGATAATCTAATCTCCGGACACAGCGCCGATGGCTCTGCAAAGCGGTCTCGGGAAGGAACTTGTTTTGGGGGAATATTTGCACCCCGCAAAAGAAAACGCCACATACAATATTAGCTGAAGTTAACTGTTCAGTAACGTATGCTATTTAAATTAGCTGGATACATGGTTAAATGTAATTTGCTCTTACCAGTGTATTGTCGTGTGTATTTCGTCGATAGTAAATCCCCGCCAATCAGTCCCAAAACGTCCCAGTTAGATAGTAAAAGCCGTAAACATATTCTTTGTAAATCTTTACAATCTTTTCCCGAAAGAGCCAAGCAGGCCTGCCTTGTTGCACGATCCAAATTTTCTCTTCTTGACATTTTTTAGCATGTAGCTTGTAGCTCAAAGTTTGCTGTTGTTTCCCGAAGAGAACTGAGTTAGACAACGGCAACACACACGCCGGGAAATCTGGCAGCAGCAGAGAAGTCAGAGCAACAATTCTAGTGTTAAAGCCCTTTCAAAAATTGCAGTGCTTTGACTTTTCATTCTTGTAGCTTAATCACATTTTAATTACAAAAGATATGCCTTTTTCTAAGCATTTCTTTTAGGGGTGGGAATCGATTGGCACCTCACGATTCGATTCGATTCAGAGGCTAACGATTCGATTCTAAACCGATTATCGATGCATCTTGATGCATCTCGATGCAACAATTTTTGTATGTACATTTCCATGCGTGATTTTTAAAAATATACATATAAATCTGAGTTTGCTACTCAGAGTTTGCTAATCACTTCCTAGACAAAGCAGCTAGACAAAGCTTAGATTTGGACATATATTTGTCACACACAAGTTTTAATGAAATGTTTTGTCTACTGAGGTTTTTGTTTGGTAGTCGTTCCATGCTTAAGCCTGAAACATGCTTGTGAAAGTCACGTTCTCTCACAGTAATCTTCCATGTCAGAGGCTCAGTCATGTTTAAAGGTGGATAATTGGCTTCTTAGAATATGAAACATGAGGTGGTCAGATGTAATGTGATAAAGTAGATGAACAGCCTATATGTGTTTTGCCTAATTATGTTATGTATGTCTTTTTAGATCATGTGTATATATACAAAAAAAAAAAAAATTTCCTTTTGGCCATTTTTGTGCGTTTTTTTTCTGCACTCTTGCCTAAACTCTAAGTTGTTGTCCATTATCCCATCCTCTTTCAGTCACGCTGTTTTCTGATTTGTACTTGTCTGGAGACAGTAACTTTAAAATAAAAATCAACACATTTAAATAAAAAAAAAAATTAACTTATCAGAATCGATAATCAAATCGTTCTAGAGAGAATCACGATGCATCTAAGAATTGATTATTTTTCCCACCCCTAATTTCTTTTGATTCAAGGGCCAGGCTTATTGATTAGCTTGCTACTGTTAGCGTTGGGAACATTTTCTAGCTATATATGGCTACAGTACCTGAAAGCAAGTCAAGGTTTTGTTTAAATAATAAAGTAGGCTATCAAATATTTACATGACCGGAAATGAACAAGCTAGATGAGAGCAACATTGCTGTCAGAGTAGATATATACTTCTTCTAGGGTGGACAAGAGGAGAGCAGGAAATAGCTGGTTCAAAAGTGGACTACATAAAGGTGAGGTGAGGTAAGAAAACCTCAAAGCAAAATAAACGGAAAAGAAAAGTTAAATAAATAAGAACAAGCCCAAAAGGTACTGTGGTTGGCTCAAAAAACGGTGTTACAAAAGGGAATAAAAGAAAAAGAAACATAAGCTGTTCCACTAGCTATTTAGCACTGTGTGATAGACACAAGATTAGAGAGGAGCAAGTAGTTGAAATGTCAGATTTGGCAAGAACGTGCTCAGATTGAGATTCACCGCCATCCTTTTAATCACTGAGTCAAGCAATGCTGCGTGGAATGCTGCCAAGGTGTGTAAGTACAAGTGCGAGTGTGTACTTGTGTGTACATCATGAAAAGAGAGAGGTACCTTTTAATGGAACCCCACATCCATCTCATCGGCGCTCCAAATTTAAATGAGACATTTTCCCTTCTTGCCTTTTAGCGATGAGGCATATTAATAAGCTCAGAAAAGACACTGAAAGGTTAGACAAGTTTTTTTTCATCCCAGGGGAGAAACTGCGTGTGTATTATCTAAAGCGCTAGCAGGCTTTAGATGTGGTGTGCGTGTGCGTAGGTGAAGCGGGAGGGCATCAGAGATTATAGCAAGTTGTGAGGATCAAGGAGAGAAAGGTTAATCAAACACTAGTTAGAAGTCCATTCCAGTGGTGACAGTTTCACTTGACAGCTTCTCTTCAGAGTATTTGTACGTGCTTGAAAACAGCTTGGCGTCCAATCCAGTCGCTGCTCCCTCCCTCCCCTCAGTCTTTCTCACATCTACCTCCTCTCTTTTCATTACATCCCTTCTCTTCCTTCCCTTCTCCCTTTGTCTATGTCCCTCTGCTTCTCTCAGTCCTTATCAGAAGGTGACAGAATGGTTTCGCTGCACAGCTCAGAAACACTGTGCAAAAGGCCATGAGCGTCTCATTTCCTTTACAGAGAGCGCTTGTCATTCCTTAATCTCTTTTAATTCTCCTATTCCCTCATTTGCAGGTGGGAGCAGTGGCGTTGGAAGGCAGCAGTATTCTCTGATGTTGTTTTTCACTTTTACAACAGATCTCGTTATCACCTTGGCTCACCATAAGGGTGCCTTACTGGCAACTTCTCACAGGCATGATTAAAGCTGCTGTGTGAAGTGTGCTGCTTTTTGGAGATTTTTTACTATGGTGATGAAATGGACTGATGTATGTGTGGGTTTGTGTTTGCATGACCATGTGTATGTGTAGGCATAATAGTGCTCTTATCATGTGTGTATTCAGAGCCAAAAGCCACAATGTCCCCTCATGTCAAAATGTTACTCATTTTCCAAGTGGGAATCAGCGCTGCAAAAAATATATTCCTTTATACAACCACTTTCATTTGATCTTTTGCCGTTGCATTCATCAACCGTTCCAAATACTGGACAGATCTCCTCCTCTTCATGTTTCTGAATGATCACAGACCAAGTGAAAAGAACAAATAATGACAAAGCAATTCTTTTTAGATCCTTTATACACTTGCCAGTCAGGAGATAGAAATCCCAGGTGCCGTTGTCATAAATCCATCTGGCAACAATAGGTGCCCAGAATCAGCCGACTGACTGTGGTCTGGTGGTTTGGCGTTGATAAAATGTAATAATAATGTTTGGGAAAAAGAAATTGCTCTTATCTAAATTCTGATTCTGTATGTTTAAGAAAATACTGTGCTTACTTTACAAATACATTTAGAAGCACTTACATTCACGCTTTCTAGGCACTAGCCTTCCCAAAGATTGTACCTGGTCCTACTGTCGTCAAAAGTGTCATCAAGTTTCCCATTGCATGGTAGTCAATGCTCTACTCTACTCTTTTTAGGTTTTCCATTCGCAAACGTTGATGCTACGTGGTACTTTTGTTGGTACCACCTCGTTCGAGGTTCCAAGCAAGCAGAGTCGATGCAAGAAGGTGAAGTTAAAACACTGAAGACCACTGATTGGTCACAGAGAATCGTCACTAGAATCATCACTTGCTCAACACAGGACATCCTGCACAAATCCATCATTTTTAAATAGCCAAGCTACTGTCAGTATAGACCAACTTTTTTTTTTATTCACTCGATCAAGATTTAAAAAACAAAACTATGGCGTACTCTACGCCGTTCAACTGATGAAGTGCAGACACTCCTCTGTTTGGTTGCCGATGAAAGGATTCAGCCAGTGTTGCGCTAAAGATGATGTCATGGCAGTTTTACGCGGCGTCGCTATGCCGATCAATTGAGAATCCCACCTATACTGAGAGGGTACTATCCGCAGTGGAAAACCAAATAGAGAAAAGGACCTGGTAACTAAAGTGAGTCGAGTTGAGTCAAACCAGGCAGTGAAAATGAGGCTTTTCATAGGTGTCTTAAGTAACCAGGCACAAAGAAGGAAAAGTCCACACAACAGCTTAAAGGTGCTCTAAGCGATGTCACGCGTTTTTTAGGCTACAACATTTTTTGTCACATACAGCAAACATCTCCTCACTATCTGCTAGCTGCCTGTCCCCTGAACACACTGTAAAGAAACGCGGTCTCTGTGGACAGCCCAGGCTCCACAAACGCCAACAAAAACAAACTGCTCCAACCTGCACCACCAAACATAACAAACAGTGTTCCAGCGTTCCAGCCAATAACCGACAAGAAGGATTTTGGGGTGAGGGTTGGGGGGTTAGTACGCGGAAGGAAGGGGGAGGGAACGGGATGAGGAGGAGGGAGGGGCGAGCTAGACTTTGTTTTGCTTGACAATACTTCAAACGTCAACAAGAAGTGACATCACCCAACATCACTTAGAGCAGCTTTAATGCGCCGTAAAAATACTTTAATAGTTCAAATAAGGCACACAGGCCCTGAAGAAGGCCAAATTGTGGGCCGAAATGTTGTGTGCCTTATTTGCACTATTAGGGCCCTATCGTGCACCCGGCGCAGCGCAAAGCCCGACGCAAGTGTCTTTGCTAATTTAAGACCGACGCACTTGTCAATTTCCTGTTCAGCGCCCACGTCGTTTAAATAGCAAATGCACCTGCACCCATCTATGCACCCATGGGCGTGCTGGTCTTACAGGGAGGTGTGTTCAGGTGCATTCTTGGCGTATTGCTATCTTGAGGCAGTGGGAAGTGATCGCGCCATTGACCAACAAAAACCTGGTCTAAAGTCAATAGCGCAGCATTTGCATTCATTGTTATTTTAACAGCGCATTAGTAAAATGCGCCTAGGCTCGTGCACAGCGCACGCACACTATGCTTGTTACACACACACACACACACACACACACACAGGGACGCGCAGCAGCACACAAACATGCAAAAGATTAAAAATTAAAATATTACAATGTCATAATAGCAATTCGCCAAGGTACAAACGCGCCTGGCTTTTAAAGGGAATGGGAGATGACCTCTGATTGGTTTATTGCATGTTACGCCTAATACACACCTATGAATTAATGAAGACACTAAGTACAACCCTTTTGAACCATGCGCCTGGCGCACGGATGCTTTTTCCCCCCCTTAAAATAGCAAAAGTGGATTCGTACATGCCCTAAACGCACCTGCGCCAGGCACTTCACACCGTGCGCTTAGATCGTTAAAATAGGGCCCTTAATGTATTTTTCCGGAGCGTTAAGCTTTTGTGCAGACTTTACCTTCTTTGAACATTCACCAGCAACTACATGGACGTGCACAACATCGTCTTTTTGATTAAGTAACCAGGTAGCCATGAATTAGATGTTGAAAACACTGTTCAAGAGACCTTTATTCATCAGCCTCATGTACGTATTGCAATCAATCACTCCTACTTGTGACAAAAATGACACCTGACCACAGTGCTATTGAGTGGACTCTATGTTAATCGATTACGCCTCTCAGGTCACCATTGTTCTCTCGTGTCTTGATCCTTATAAACACTGTAAACATCTTCAATTTAGAAAATATGTTTTCCTTTTCTAACATTTTTCAGACAGTAATGTAGAACATAATTAGTCCAAATGCAAAGCTGACTGATACTGTACCGCTCCTCCAGTTAGCATTCTATTATCAGCCACTACTCGCAAGCTGGAAAAACTCTCAACATGTCAGCACATTGCCAGGCAACGTGTTGTGCGTTTGCAGGTGGCTGACATGCACACATATGTGCATCTTGCACGTGTATAAAGCTGTTCATAATGTTGGACCGGCTTTTTTGCCTGGGCAAGCTGGAAAGGTGTTAAAAGTAAAAGCATGAGGAACCTAATTATGCGTCTTCCACTTGGAGTGTGAAGTGGTGAACAAATGACAAGCTGTGAAGAAGTTGGGAAGTAGAGGGGAGGGGAGAAAGGCAACAGAGAGAAAAAGGAGGCAGAAGACAGAAGTGAGGCTCCCATGCAAGAGACTTCTGTGAAGTCTGTGAGGGATGTGCCTCTGCTTCCTCCCTTTTCCATTTATTTAAAAAAATGACACATTTGAGAGAGATTTTTAAATCATTTATTCCGCATGGCGTTATGAATAATTTTCTCTTTCTACATGATTTGACAGAATATTGAATCTAAACACCTCTCTGCCTCCTCTTGAAGAGACTCTAACGACGATCATCACTAATATTGATTTTCTCAGTTTGAAAAAGTCCTCTCGTAATCTTTACATAGGGCCTTAGCCTATCCCTTTACTTCGGTAAAGACATAACTGTCTAATCTGTAGTCCAGGAATTAGATCTATTTTCTTTGACTTGTACACACACAATAGGTAGCTAGTTGATGGAGTTAGCAGTGGCACGGGGGTTTGGGTAGACTGTGAGAAGGCTTTAACCCTTGTGTTGTCTTCCCGTTGACCATGCAACTTTTTGTTTTTCTGGGTCCAAATTTACAATAAAAATGCAATACAATATATACAGGTATAAAATACCTTTTGTTTTTTAGTTACATAAAACGCCCCGATTGTCGAAAGTTCTCCTTTTCACTTTTAAGTATTCCCTCATTGCCTATTTCCACAGCGCTGCGTCAGCGCTGGAGTAAATCTGAGTGGTTAAAGGAGCGGCCGTAAAACGGTGGAACATTTTAATTTTCCTAATTCTTCACAGCCCCCTGTATTTTGATATTTAAAAGCTTTTATTATGAAGCAGGGAAAATGGCAGATTTTCAACCTTTCTGAATTGAGTCATCCAGTGCAGATTTACCCCCGGGTAAATGCGAACTATCAGGTACTGGCAAACTTTTTCTCAAGTTAGCAGCTAATGCTAGTGGTAGCTATTTAGCTTGTTTGGCGAAACACTAAACAGGAAATTTTTTAGGAGAACAAAATGTTCCAATCAACTTTAACGAAGTGAAAACACATTGTGAGAGTGTCAAAGTTTAAGACGAAAATAAGGACAACACCCCAAAACAAGTTAACAGCTATTTTAATGTCCACAGAGCCATGGATACGCTTCGCGTCTATCATGATTGACAGGTTGAGGTGTAGCCACAGCCTTAAGCATTCCCTGCTTTCTCGTCAATTGTAAAACAAATAGGACCATCATTTACTAAATGAACATCATCCTATTACTAGGGATGCAGTGAATCCAGATTTTTGGGGTTCAGCCGAATACCGAATCCACTGGTTAAGATTCCCGAATTCGAATCGATTCGAATCCGAAACCGAATACCGAATCCTACTCCCATCCTCAGTCCATTAACACAGTAAACCCATTAATGAAGTAAACAATGTCCACAGCATTTTGGCTGCTGTCTGTAGATTCCTTTATGCACAACTTGTATTCTTTTGGATGTTTCATACCAAATGTTTTAACAGCGGCGATGTTGTGTATTGTTTAGGGTCCTTGCCACCACGAGACAAATCGGCATTGCAAATTGAACATGTAGCTCGACTTGAATGGCCTTCTTTTGACTGAAAGTACTGCCAAACAACACTGTTTCTGTTCACGAGTTCCATTTTCACTTTCTCACTGCCTACTGCATTGAATGGTCCACCTACGTAAACACCTTCCCGTAATCAACGGCGGCGTCCTTACGTCGACCAGCATAGGGTTCGGTTCGGTGTAAAAAAATTCGAAGGTTCAGCAGAAACCGAACCCCGTCAAAAAGCCCAATATTCGACTTCCGGCATGGCGCAGACGCGGTCAGTGGCATAAGTTAGAGGCTCCCAGACGGTCTTACTCCCCCGAAATAAATACGGGTTATCCAGGTAGGAAAAGTTGTCATTTATAGCATGAGAGGGGGAAACAGGAGAACGACAAAAGGAAGGTCGCAATAAAACCCGAAGATAGACGATAAATCGCAGACTGAAAGTTGAGATACTGACGAGCAAGCTGACCACGAGGCTATAGAAGCTATCCAAGCTAACATTATTGCTGAGTTAAAGGCGGTCTGTTTGGACTTGAAAAAAGAATTTACTGAAACAATGGGGCCACTAAAGAAGGAACTGGTGGACTTCAGGGAAGACGTTAGCCAGAAGCTAAGTGCTATCATTACTCATTTAAAAGAAATAACCGACGAGTCGAAGAGACGGAGCAGAGAGTGGCTGACATGGAGGAGCAGGGTGCAGAAAACAGTGAGTTGCTTTCCCACACTTTGGAGCTCCAAGAGAAATTACAAGCTTGGCTGACAGACTTGGAGTTGCATTCACGCAGAAACAACATACGCATCCATGGGATCCCAGAGGGGGCCGAGGGAGACAATGTACAGGAGTTCTTAGAGACATTTATTAAAGCGGAGCTGTCCCTCACCGATGTCACCCTTGCTATACAACGCTGTCACCGGTCCCTTGGAGCCAAACCACCGTAAGGTGCTAACCCGAGGTCAATGGTTGTCTATTTCCTGGAGTATAAAACCAAAGAGCTGGTGCTCCGCACCGCCTGGAAAAAGAATAACATCCAATACGACGGAAGAAGAGTGTTTTTCGAACGAGACTACCCAACCGAAATAGTTAAAGAGTTGTTAAGAAAGGTGATTCAGAGGCGATGGATGACCTGAAGAAAAGGAGATTGATGCCCGCGGTGAGATGTAGACAACCTCCCTGGGAAACGGCAGGTGCTACATCACGTCGTCACCGGGATGCACGCATGATACACATCCAGGAGAAACTAAAGGGATTTCGACGCAACGACGGCACTATGAGTGACTGATTAGCTTTTGAAAAGGCCGGTAAGAGTGTAGCCTACCATATTTCTACGTCAGACTGTATTTCTAGGAGGTAATATGAGACCAGGCGAATTTTCTTATTGTAAGCTTAAGCAATTGAAACTGACCACATCTGGGAATTTATGTCTGTTCTTTCTATGTGGACTGTTCTGAATTCATGTAGTCAGAGATTTTGGTCCACACTTAGAGGGGCCCCTTCCAGATGTAGGGCTTCCCCTCCTGTTTTGGAAGTAGAATTCATACTTCAGAGATGGAAGTCACTAACGTTAAGCATTTGTGTTTATGTGTTAAGTTTCATTTCGATTCACAGACAGAAGTTCATTTGTTCAGGACTTCCAGGGATGCTTAAATGTCTTGGTAAACATTTTTGTTTTCTATTGACTGAAATGTCTCATCAAAAATACAGAATAATCACCCTTAATGTAAACTGATTACATAATCTTATAAAAAGAAGTAAAGTAATCACCAAAATGAAAAGGGAAAAACAAGACATAATCTTCTGGCAAGAAACACATCTTTCAAATATTGAACATAAAAAGTTGCAGAAAATGGGTTTCAAAAACTCATATTATTCCTCCTTCGAAAGTGCGAGGGAGGTAGCTATACTAATTTTAAATAATGTAAATTTCCAGTTCTCCTCACAAATTACTGACAAAAGAAGGGCGGTACTTAAGTTACATTAATGAATGTCTACAGACCACCAGGACATGATAAACAGCTGATCAAGAAAGTTTTTAATATGATCTCCATGGAAACATCAGGTGTGTTGATATGTGGGGGGGGACTGGAACATCCAGCTACAGCCATCCTTGGACTCCTCAAATAGAACAAAAAATATAAGACCTGAAGTGTTATATGTTAAAAAACTGCTTAAAGAAATAGGAATGATAGACATATGGAGGGAACTCCACCCATATGATAAACATTTTACTTTTTTTTCCCACCCTCACTCCGTGTATTCAAGAAATTACTATTTTTTTAATGATAAATTTAGATAGACACAGGATTATAAATTGTGATATAGGGGTAAGAAACATTTCCGACCATGCAGGGGTGTACTTAACATTGCATTTAGACAATAAGCCAAAAGAGACTTTGTGGAGACTTACTAGCCTTCTGAATGACCCTCAGTGTCAAAAGTATATAAAGACAGAATTTAAAGATGATATGACCCATAATGATAATGGAGCAGTGTCTCCTAGTACATTATGGGATGCTGCAAAAGCTGTTATTAGAGGTAAACTCATGATGTGGTCGGCCCAGAAGAAAAAGGAAAAAGAGAGACAAATTAAGGACCTGATTGGAAAGTTAAAATTACTGGAGAGTACACATATGGAGTATAATGACACCAGTATCCTAAATGGCATACTGGAGACTAAACCAACTTTAAACGACCTATATGAAAACCAAGTAGAGAAGAGAGCTAAACTAATTAAACAAAATTTCTATGAGAATGGCCCTAAGTCTAAGAAACTACTTGCATGGAGAATACGGAAACAACAGGCTGAGAGATTTATACATAAAGTGAAGGACCCCAGGACCAATGAGATGTATCATAATTTGGAAGACATACAAAATGCTACACAAAATTATATGCTCAACCTCGGACAACTGAGTCAGCTGTCATATCATCCTTTCTAACGTCTTTGTATTTACCATCTGTAGGGACAGAGCAGAACAAAATAATAACCAAGGAGATAACAGACAATGAAATAAACAAGGCAATATCAAGATTGAAAGCAAAACAAAACAAAATGCCAGGTGCTGATGGGTACCCATCAGAATGGTATCAATCTGATAGACACAGACCAGACAAGCTTTGTAAAACAACAGGCAAACCCAGGACAATGTGAGACCTCACTGACCATATGAGAAACACTGACATGGAATCTGTAGTTATAAGTCTTGATGCCAAAAAGGCTTTTGACTCTGTCCGATGGGAATATTTATATTTGGTCCTTAGGCACTTTGGTTTTGATGACCAGGTGATTAGATGTTTGAACTCCCTATACTCCTCTCCTACGGCTAGAATTAAAATAAATGGGGACCTATCCAAAACAATATTTCTTGAAAGGGGATGTCGCCAGGGATGCCCCCTCAGTCCCACTCTTTTCGCCCTCTTCATAGAGCCTCTGGCGCAGGCAATTAGAGAAGACAAGGATATAATGGGGGTATTAATAGGAGACACACAATATAAGATATGTCAACATGGTCTCACGGCAGTTCGTGAAATTGTCACGTTATTTTTAATCTATTGATTTGTGTACAACAACACGTTAATCTCGTTTTTTCGTGGTGGCCAGCACGAAATGGTAACCATCTATACGGAGGTTGGGTTTAGGAAAAGATGAACGGGGAAAGCAAATGTCACACCCCGGGACACAATCCGCGGTCTTTGGGGGACACGCGGCAACAACAACAGGACAGCAGATGTTGGATTTAGGAAAAAAACAACGGTGAAAGGACACATCACACACCGGGATCCATCCACCACCCCAACCAACCTCCATACGCAGATTTTCGGCATTTCATACTACTCGCTACCGTAGTCGTGCTGTGATCACGACATATGCTTCCCATTGAAATACATTACTTTGCATTTTCGTGCTGGCCACCACGAAAAAAACATCCCCGTGAACATGAATCAATAGATTAAATAACGTGTCCATTTCACCAACTGCCGTGAGACTGGGTTGTGCATATGTGGACGACATACTCGTGACACTCACCAGTCCTAATGCAAGTTTGCCCAAATTATTATCTCTTCTTAAGGAATTTGGTTAATTTTCCGGCTATAAATAAAATCTGCATAAAACTCAAACGCTTACTTTCAACTACGAACCACAAGAAAACATTTATAAAATCTGTCAATTAAAATGGTAAGGTAATACAATTAAATATTTTGGGGTACACATACCTAAAAAGGTATCTGGCATTCATGACCACAATTACATTTCTATAACAGCTGATATTAAAGCAGACCTAAATCGTTGGTCATTATTAGCAATGAACATGTGCAACCGAATAGATGCTATAAAGATGAATATACCACCCAGGCTGCTTTTTCTTTTTCAATCATTGCCTGTTGAAGTGCCTCCCAAACAATTCAGTGAATGGAATAGAATCATCTCATCTTTTATTTGGGGAAAACAAAAACCAAGGATTAGATTTCAAACATTACAACTCCCCAAGGACAAAGGTGGTATGGCTCTACCGTGCTTGGAAGATTATTACAGAGCAGCAGGTTCTCTGGTTTGTTGGTGTGACGAAAAATGTAAGGTCCTAGAGCAAAGTCAAATAAGCATACCTCTCCAATCTATACTGGGAGAAAAGACTCTCCTGAAGAAACATCTGAACAAATTAACTAATTGGATTGCAATCCCTCTTAACATCTGGCACAAACAACTTAAAAATAAGGAATTTGAAAGAAATGTACGAATATTACGTTGGGTGAAATATGATACAGAATTTGCACCAGCTGGACTGGACAGTAGAGTCAAACACTGGACGAATTCAGGTATCACTTCGTACTGTATAATATCCTCCACTGACGGTTTGGATACCTTTCAAAAACTCATAGATACATAAAATTTAGGGAAGGAAGATTTCTTCAGATACCTTAAACTGAGACACTACTTTGACAAACATATTAAAACTACTGAAGAGAAGGGAACGGACCTGATTAGAATATTCTTCGACGCAAATATGGTAATACTAACAGAAAACTGATTTCCAGGTTATATTCATGTTTACAGTTGGACAGGGGACTTTCAACAATGTATGTAACAATGAGGTGGGAGAAAGAAGCTAACATAAAGATAAGTGAAGATGACTGGTTGAATATATTCAGGACACAAAATCTACCACCTCTAGCTCAGGTCTGTGGAGGGAATTCACCTGGAAAAACACTTTAAGATTCTTTATAACCCCCAATATAAAAAAGTCACAGAGCAACAATCCTGAACATGGTCAGTGTTGGAGAATGTGTGGTAATATGTCTGCTGGTCATTTGTATATCTTTTGGGAGTGTCCTATTATTTCTTTGTATTGGGTAGAGGTGGTGACAGCAATTAGGTAAATAATCGGCTCAGAGCTTGAGTTTAATTTCAGCATTATGTATTAAGGAAATCTACCAACAGGGCTGAGAAAGACAGATAGATATTTGTTACAAATACTATTAGCAGGTAGTAAGAAAGCAATAACTAGGAAATGGATAAGTAAAGAGTCCCCGACAATTGCTGAATGGATAGAAATAGTTCGGGAAATTTATGTTATGGAACATTTGACTTTCCCTCTGAGACATGCCAGGAGGAAATGTGAAGTATATTGGAAAAACTGGACATCTTATCTGAATACAAAGTGAAATGTATATGTCTTGTCCCCCCCTTTTTTTTCCTTTTCTTTTCTTTTCCTGTTTTACATTTCTGTTAATCTATGACGATTTTGCCTGCTGTCCCTTGGTTGTCTGTCTGGTTTTTCTTTTCTTTTTTCTTGTCAAAAAACAAAAAAATAAAGTAAAAAAAAAATAATATTCGGCCGAATCCGAAGCCGAATCCTGGATTCTGTGCATCCCTGCCTATTACTAGTATTGAGGAAAACTTAAAACTAGCAATTGAGGCCATACATTCATTTAGAAAGAGAAGAAGTAATTAAGATGAGACGTAGGCTCATTTTACCATAGACTTCTATAGTAATGGACTTCTTTATGCAACCAGTCGAGTCGCCCCCCGCTGGAAATTAGATAGCATGCAGGTTTAATACACTCCCGCATTGGCTTCTCTTTTTTTAGGCCCGAAAGCTTCGTCCATTGTTCAAGACGCATTTGGAGACACATTCTACTGTCAGGTGAAAACACACGTACCTAGAGCTATCCACTTGTGATCGGATCACTCAGATCAGATTTTAATACTAGGTGAAAACAGCCTATGCGATTCAACTGTAAAGCCAACGAAAGCATAGGCAGAGAGAGTGAAGAAGCGAAGACAGAGAGGCTAAATGTATGTGAGTTGAGACTTCTTGAGATAGATAGATGGAGAAAAAAGATGTGACTGTGTATGTGCAGAGACTGACAAATAAACTGTCAGAGAGCTGAACTGTATGTGTTGAGAACGAAAGGGAAACTGGCAAAGAGAGACCTATATCTCAATGAAGAGGATTTAATCACAGTCCCAACAGTTATCCAAAAACATCATCATCATCCTTTTTCTCACCCTCTGTCTCGTTCTCTCCATCCAGCTCTGCATTTCTCTCCCCCCCCCCGACACAGACCGTTGATTCCAGGCAGCTTCCTCTCCCTCACAGCTTTCCCCCTAATGGAAAACTAAAGGTGTTCCGGCTCATTCCACGTTCATCTGAGTCTAACGCAATAACTCTCCAAATGGAGCTTGTTATTCCATTATCGTGTGTGTGTGTGTGTGTGTGTGTGTGTGTGTGTGTGTGTGTGTGTGTGTGTGTGTGTGTGTGTGTGTGTGTGTGTGTGTGTGTGTGTGTTTTTGCCACATGCCACCTGTGATTCCCAGCAGAGCTTCATTTCTGAGAGCAGACCCATCAGGTGTCACAGTGTGAAGTTTTTGTTTGTTTTTTTTTGTTTTTTTTTACCATCTAAGTCACAAAGGATGAGTCATGACATTGGAGAGACACGTGTCCAAGATCAGCTCTCCTGACTGAGTCAGCCTCTCATACACAGACCCTTAGGCAAACCCCTAAGTGCACTGAAATAAACTTGAAAGATCAGCATCCACTTTAGAAGAATTCTCATTCCTGCAGCGGAGGAATTGGTTAAAACACTTGAGAGGCAAGGTGCAAACACATGATTCAAGACGGAATAAGGCAGCATCAAGACAATAACACTTGATTCTTGCAAATTCTTCATTTGCATGTGAAAAAAACTACATGTAAAAATAATCTCACCTCATTGTCAGAATTGTTGTACTTGTTAACATTTAAAGACTAAATAATAGGCAGGGAGATGATTTGCAGTATACCTGACACAAATGAGTAAACAGTCAAACATGAAGCTTAATTGGAAAGTAAATGATTATAAAAATCAACAACTAAGCTACCCAAGAAGAAGTAATTTTGAGACTGTTTCTATTTTCCAGGGGGCTTTTGTTAACATTTACTTGATAGTAAAGCAGAGACAATCAATGGAAACAGGTCTGTCGGCCTTGATATGTATAAGGTTATAAAAGGTTTAAAGGACAATTCTGGCGCAAAATGAACCTAGGGGTTAATAACATATGTGTACCGAGTCGACCGTTCTCTGGGATATGTTTTCATGCTAATCGAATGTGTCTCTACCTTGAAACAAGCTAACGCAAACCGGTGATTAGCTTCTAGCGACGAATGCCGTGTTTGAGCTATGTTACTGGTTACTGGTTGCACGGCGTTCATCGTTCGACTGGTCATGACTGTTTCCCAAGATGGCGCTCGCAAGTATACATGAACGCTACTGTCTTTATAATCTATCTTTATAATAAACTGTACACATAGGCGTCAATTTCGGTGGAGACAGTGGGGACAGTGGGGACGGTGGGTACGCGTACCTACCAGATTTCGTCATGAGTCATTTTGTACCCACCACTTTTTTTGAAAACCTCGAGCTCAATTTAGTTTAAAAAATAAAGTCCATCAATCCATCCATCTTCGTCCGCTTAGCCGGTATCGGGTCGCGGGGGTAGCAGCTCCAGCAGGGGACCCCATACTTTCCTTTCCCGAGCCACATTAACCAGCTCCGACTGGGGGATCCCGAGGCGTTCCCATGCCAGGTTGGAGATATAATCCCTCCACCTAGTCCTGGGTCTTCCTGGGTCTTAAAAAATAAAGGCCATAACACATATAATTCTTGAGCGACATGCCAAAAAATCCACAACAATTTCTATCCCCACAGGGCAGACAGCCGCTCTGCTGCTGCGCTGGCTGCACGTTTCTCTGTTCACAACAGTGCCTGTCGGGACATTCTGCTTAACATGAAAAAAAGCTTAACGTGGTTTAATGTACCTAAACAACGATCAATGATCACCAAATTTCTCATGGCCATATCTTGTAATGAACACTTAAGCCTGTCAAAAGAACTAAACCAAAATCCAACAATTATATAATTTATCTCACATTAGTGTTGTCTTCTTCATTGGCGCCTATGGCGAGGAAAAAGCTTGTACCTAAGCAATGATCAATGATTACCAAATTTCTCTCTCATATTGCTCCTCATAACCACTGAAAACTGTCAAAAAATCAAACCAGAAATGTGGTGATGATTGATCGTTGTTTAGGTACATTAAACCACGTTAAGCTTTTTTACGTTATGACTTATAAACCCCATGAGAACCGTGGGGAGTCAACCCACAGCCGCTCCGCTGCCCTGCTGAAAATGTGAAGCAGAAACGCTTAATGTCAGATAACGTCCATAATAATTGGACTTTGGGTTAGATTTTTTGACAGTTTTCAGTGGTTATGAGGAGCAATATGAGAGAGAAATTTGGTAATCATTGATCATTGTTTACGTACATTAACCCACATGTTTAGCTTCTGCTGTCACCACTTGGTCAACACCTAAGCGCAAATAAACAGATGTCCCAGGTTGATAACGACCAGTCGGTAAATACAAATGGAATGCCGAGATTGAACTTTTTCGGATATGGATATCTTGCCATCTACTCGATCAACAAACAATCTGATCACCCCTGTCGCGGCATGTCAAGCAATCAAAACAACATTGCCATCTGCTCGAACACCAAACAATTTGAGTTCCCTGTCGCGGCACGAGAAAGCAGGACAACCAGAGAAGAAGCAACTGGCATGGTTTCAATGTTTTCTTGATTCTGATCCTACTGTCTGGGGACATGCAACTAAACCCAGGTCCAATTACTAACCTTTCCCCGGAGGGTGTACCGGCAGGTGGACTGCGTGGGTGGCGGCGAGGCTTCGGAGGGACGGACGTCTTCGCCGAGGCAACAGAAATTCCACACGGTAACAACGGTATCCAATCAGTAAGAAAAGAACGAGAATTCCGATTTTTTTCAGACTGTAAATCACGCAAGGGTAATATGGGAGCCTACGTCTAAACCTAAAGGCATTCTGGGTGGACACTTGAACATTCGGAGTATATTGCCAAAATGTGATCAGATTCAACATTTGCTAACTGACTCTAATTTAGACTTTTTGGCTTTGAGCAAAACATGGCTGCACAGTAACATCCCGACCAGCATGATTGATGTCCCCGGCTCTGACAAAGGTGGCGGAAAAGTACTATTCTATATTAGAGACACTCTGAATTGTAATGAAATCAAATTGGATACACCATTAGAATGTCTGCCTGTGGAGGCTCGATGCTGGAGGATTTGGCGTCACCTTCAGATTAATTTTAACATTGTAGTTGTCATGATGTCATCATGGCAGCCCGTGCTTCTTTTTTGTTCTGTGTGTTTTTGTTTGTTTTCTCTCATGTCCCTTCCTCCTGTGCCAATTACTGTGAGCTGTGGGCGCAGCTTAGCTGGCAGGTGGCACCAGGTGAAGCTCATTCCCTAATCAACCTCCTGCAGTATTTAAGGCTGGCTCTGTGATCCACTCGTCGCCAGATCGTACCGTCTACCAGTGTGCCTGCCTGCCTGCCTGCCTGCCTGCCTGCCTGCCTGCCTGCCTGCCTGCCTGCCTGCCTGCCTGCCTGCCTGCCTGCCTGCCTGCCTGCCTGCCTGCCTGCCTGCCTGCTCACCCCGCCTGCTCCTCTCTCTCTCTGTAAGGATTGGACTCAAACTCAATTGTTTGTTGGACTCTGGAGGAGGCCTTAGCACATGGTCTACGCCACCACTTCACTGGGCACGCTCTGGAGAGCGCACTGCACCCACCACTCACCACTGGATTCCCTCGACACAACCCTCCTTTTTGCCACCAGCACAATTATTGTATATATTTCACTTATTAAACACTTAATCTTGATTTTTGTGTTTCTCGTCTGCTTTTGGGTTCCACCTCCTGTGCCGTTCCGTAACAGAACGATCTGGCCAAAAAGAATGGACCCAGCGGATTCTGACTCTAACCCTCAAGGTTTTTCGCTCCACCATGCGGTGGCCTCTCAAGGCATCCTGCTCGGCCAACACTCTCAGTTGCTACAAGGAATCATGGAATCCCTTCAACAGCTCTCAACCAACATGCCTCGTGTGGAAAACCATTCCCCTCAGCTTCCAGCTCAGTCTCCACCGGTTTTTTCACCTTCCCAAGCTGTACCCGTGAGTACTTTTCAACCCCGTGAACCTTTTGTGCCAGCTCCTGAACACTATAGTGGAAAGTTAGGAGAATGTAAATCTTTCCTGTTTCAATGTTCACTAGTGTTCAGTCAGCAGCCTCTAACCTATTCTTTTGATGCTACTAAGATAGCTTATGTACTCGGGTTACTTTCTGGGAGGGCGAGAGACTGGGGGGTAGCTTTTTGGAACAGCCCAGTGACAACTAACGCCACATATCAACAATTTGTGTCTGAAATTACCACAGTTTTTGATCACCCAGTTACTAGCAGTGATACCAGTAACCGCCTGCTAAGCCTACGTCAGGGAACCCTCAGTGCTGCTGACTATTCTGTTGAGTTCAGAACATTAGCGGCAGAATTGGGATGGGATGATAGGGCGTTACAAAGCATTTTCTTTAAGGGTCTCAATGAGAATGTCAAGGACAGTTTAGTGGGTCGGGCCGAATCAAGTACTCTACCAGACTTAATCTCCCTAGCCATCCGTATTGACAACTGGTTAAGAGAGAGACGTAGAGAGAGAGCGGCCAGTTCAAACCCCTTTGCCTACCCGCCTGTACCCAATTCAGCTTCTCGGATTGCTTCCAGTTCTTCTTCTGCCTGTGCTAACTCAGCTTCCGTGTTACCCAAGGAGGAACCCATGCAGCTGGGACGCAATCGGCTTAGCCCTGTTGAGAGGAACCGGTGGTTCAAAGAGAAACTGTGCTTATACTGTGGGGAGAATAATCACCAACTGGTCTCCTGTCCTTCCTGTCCGAACCATTTAAACACTCAAACTCACCAGCCAAGGACGGGGTCCTGGTGAGTCAATCAGTAATTTCCGATATTCCCCGTAGACGCATCAACATAAAGGCTGTATTATGTGTTAATGGTAAAGAGATTCCTCTCCAAGCTCTAGTTGATTCAGGTTCTGATGCTAACATTATGGATTCTGAGTTAGTCAACCATCACCAGATTCCCCTAGCCTCACTTGAGACACCCCTAGTGGTCAGAACAATCAATGGGGAGATTTTAGCTCGAGTCTCTCATGAAACATTTCCTCTGCCCTTGTTAGCTAGCAACCATCACGAGCAACTTAGCTTCCACGTTTTGCCCTCAACTAATGCCCCCATTGTTTTGGGTCTCCCCTGGTTACAGCTCCACAATCCCTTTATTGACTGGTCAGCCGGTAAAATTACCAGCTGGAGCTCTTTTTGTCATTCCACCTGTCTCAAGTCAGCCCAAACTACATGCATTAACACACTCAGATCTCAACCACCAGAACCTACGGATTTGTCTACTGTTCCTCCTATCTATCATGACCTGGCAGAGGTGTTCAGTAAAGAAAAGGCCTTATCTTTACCACCTCATCGACCTTATGACTGCTCCATCGACCTGCTGCCCGGGGCTCCGCTTCCCACCAGTAAGTTGTACAACCTCTCTGCGCCTGAACGCGAAGCAATGGAGCAGTACATTGGTGAGTCCCTCAAGTCTGGCATTATTCGTTCCTCCTCGTCTCCTGTGGGTGCTCTCAGACCTTGTATTGATTTTCGTGGTTTGAATAACATAACTGTAAAGAACAAATATCCCCTGCCTCTACTTAGTTCTGCTTTTGAGCCTCTGGTGGGAGCCACCGTTTTCACCAAGCTGGACCTACGGAATGCCTACCACCTGGTCAGAATCAAGGAGGGGGACGAATGGAAGACGGCCTTCAACACTCCTCTCGGCCACTTCGAATATCTGGTCATGCCATTCGGACTCACCAACGCTCCTGCTGTGTTCCAGGCGCTAGTCAATGATGTTCTCCGTGATCTGCTCAACCGGTCAGTCTTCGTGTACCTTGACGACATACTTATCTTCTCCAAGAACATGGAGGACCATGTCCAGCATGTTCGACAAGTTTTGATGAGACTACTGGAAAACAAACTGTACGTCAAGGCTGAGAAATGCGAGTTCCACTCTTCTTCTGTTTCCTTCCTGGGATATATTGTGGAGAGCGGGCAGGTGAAGACGGACCCGAGCAAGGTACAGGCTGTAACTGAGTGGCCAGTTCCCACCACCAGGAAACAGTTACAGCGGTTCTTAGGTTTTGCTAACTTTTACCGCCGTTTTATTCGGAACTACAGTTCTCTGGTTGCTCCTATGACAAGACTAACCTCTCCCTCTATTCCCTTTGTGTGGTCTGCAGCAGCTGCCAAGGCTTTCATGGAACTCAAGGACCGTTTCTCCTCTGCCCCCATTCTCGTTCAGCCCGATTCCTCCAGCCAGTTCGTGGTGGAGGTGGACGCATCGAACGTTGGGGTTGGAGCTGTTCTCTCCCAACGTTCAGCAGGTGATAACAAGCTACACCCCTGTGCATTCTTCTCCAAGAAGTTATCGCCTGCTGAGAGGAACTATGACGTTGGGAATCGGGAGTTGCTGGCTGTAAAACTAGCTTTGGAGGAGTGGAGACACTGGCTGGAGGGGGCCGTTGTTCCGTTCCTGGTTTGGACCGATCATAAAAACCTTGCATATATTCAGACGGCTAAGCGCCTGAACTCCCGCCAGGCCCGGTGGGCCTTGTTTTTTGGTCGATTCAACTTCTCCCTCACCTACCGTCCCGGCAGTAAGAATGTCAAGCCCGATGCCCTCTCGAGACAGTTCTGCTCGGTTCTGGAGGAACCATCACTCCCGACACCATCATCCCTTCTACCTGCTTGGTGGCGTCCCTGACCTGGGAGGTGGAATCTAGGGTAAGACAAGCACTCCGCACTAACCCTGACCCTGGTGGTGGCCCACCGGGGTGTATGTTTGTTCCCGATTCTGTTCGCTCCCAGGTCCTCCAGTGGGGTCACGCCTCCAAGTTTTCCTGCCATCCTGGAGTGGCTCGTACTCTCTCCCTCATCCGGAGACACTTCTGGTGGTCCACCATGGCGGTGGACGTACGGGAGTTCGTCGGGGCCTGTACCATCTGCGCCAGGGGCAAGGCGTCTCATCGCCCACTGACTGGTCTTCTCCGTCCCCTCCCTCTACCTGGTCGACCCTGGTCACATATTGCTCTGGACTTTGTCACGGGACTACCGCCCTCAAGAGGTAACGACACAATTTTGACCATTGTTGATCGTTTTTCTAAGGCAGTCCATTTCGTGGCTCTCCCTAAACTGCCGTCGGCTGCAGAGACGGCCGACCTCATGGTGAACCACGTCTTCAGAATCCACGGTATTCCTCTGGACGTCGTTTCCGACCGTGGTCCCCAGTTCACCTCTCAAGTTTGGAAAGCGTTTTGCCAGGCTCTGGGCGCCAAGGTTAGTCTCTCCTCTGGTTATCACCCTCAGTCCAATGGTCAGACGGAGAGGGCTAACCAGGATCTCGAGTCTGCTCTGCGGTGCGTATGTGCCCGCAATCCCTCTGCCTGGAGTTCACAACTCACATGGATTGAATACGCTCACAATTCACTTACCTGCTCGGCTACCGGTCTGTCTCCATTTGAAGTTTCTCTGGGCTACTCTCCTCCTCTCTTTCCTGTTCAGGAGTCGGAGATTGCAGTTCCCTCCGTTCAACATCACTACCGCCGGATGCGGAGAATATGGAGGGAGACTCGGCAGGCCCTTCTCCGAACACGGGAACACAACCAGCGGGTGGCCGACCGCCATCGCATCCCTGCTTCTGTTTACAGACCCGGTCAGCAGGTATGGCTCAGTTCCAAGGACATTCACCTCAGTGGTACCTCTACAAAGTTGGCCCCTCGCTTCATTGGTCCATTTGAGGTTGAGAAGGTTATTAACCCCTGTGCTGTTCGCCTCAAGCTTCCTCCTGCTCTCAGGATTCATCCCACCTTCCACGTTTCCCAACTGAAACCTGTTTCCACCAGCACTCTGAGCCCTCCTACCGTCGCCCCTCCACCCACCCGGGTCATTGATGGACATCCTGCCTATACTGTTCGGCGGATTATGGATGTGAGACGTCGGGGTAGGGGATTCCAGTTTCTGGTCGATTGGGAGGGGTACGGTCCTGAGGAGAGGAGCTGGGTTTCCCGGGCTCTCATTCTCGACCCCTCTCTCCTCAGTGACTTTTACCGGGCCCATCCTGGGAAGCCCGGTGGTCCGCCTGGAGGCGGTCGTTGAGGGGGGGGTACTGTCATGATGTCGTCATGGCAGCCCGTGCTTCTTTTTTGTTCTGTGTGTTTTTGTTTGTTTTCTCTCATGTCCCTTCCTCCTGTGCCAATTACTGTGAGCTGTGGGCGCGGCTTAGCTGGCAGGTGGCACCAGGTGAAGCTCATTCCCTAATCAACCTCCTGCAGTATTTAAGGCTGGCTCTGTGATCCACTCGTCGCCAGATCGTACCGTCTACCAGTGTGCCTGCCTTGCTTGCTCGTACGCCTGCCTGCCTGCTTGCTCACCCCGCCTGCTCCTCTCTCTCTGTAAGGATTGGACTCAAACTCAATTGTTTGTTGGACTCTGGAGGAGGCCTTAGCACATGGTCTACGCCACCACTTCACTGGGCACGCTCTGGAGAGCACACTGCACCCACCAGTCACCACTGGATTCCCTCGACACAACCCTCCTTTTTGCCACCAGCACAATTATTGTATATATTTCACTCATTAAACACTTAATCTTGATTTTTGTGTTTCTCGTCTGCTTTTGGGTTCCACCTCCTGTGCCGTTCCGTAACAGTAGTGCTGTATAATCCACCATCCCATGATGTTTAATTTTATGATAACCTAGATAAACTTTTTAAATATGTAAATAGTCGCACCGAATCCATCTTTTTTGGTGATTTTAATATTAACTGGCTAGAGAAAATCAGTAGAAAAAACTTAAAGCAGCCATATTATACTCATTTTCAGGTTCATAATTGTATTTTAAGGTTGTACCAGAATAGGTTTACATGGTTTAATTTTCAAAAAACACCATATTTTTGTTGTACTGCACCGCTCTCTCTCACTGCTGCAGATTCTCTTTTCAGCTGGTCTCTGTTTTAGCTACAGAGTGAGACCTTTTCTTCTTCTTCTGTACTATCTTTGATTGCACTTGCACATGCCCAGTAGCTCAGATGTAGATCATGTCAGCTAGCTAGCTCCATAGACAGTAAAAGAGGCTGTTTCTACAACTTCAGTCAGTTACAAGGCAGGATTAGCTGGGAGACTTCTAAATGAGGGCGTGTAAGTAGTTCTTTTGTAGATTATGGTGAACTTGTGTGTGTTGTAGCAGTGCTTTGCTATTGAGAATGAGGTAGCATGCTAGCGTTAGCATTAGCATGCTAACGCTACGAGCTAATGGTTGCGGTTAGCCTGCTCGTTTTCGTGCCGATTTTGAACAGCTCACCCAGAGACTGAAGGCAGGACACATTCAGAAACCGTATCTCTATATTTTTTTTAAAGTTTGTATGTGTGTGGAAGCACCAGAGACACAACATAACACCCCAAATCCCAGAAAAAGTGTTTTTTTCATAATATGGGCACTTTAAAGAGGCTGCTGTCAAAACACAGTTTTCAGCAGATGATGAAGGGCCCAACAAGGATTACGCGAACGAGTAAAACTATGATAGATCTGATAGTCACTAACAGACCCCAGCAAATCATTAGAACATATAATCTGCTAACGGGGCTCTCTGATCATAATATGACCATGGCTGTCCGAAAACGTACTAAACAGCGTTTACCAATATTCACAACAAAAATAAACCAGGGAACCCGGGTATCCCCAAAAATAAGCTGACACAAGTTGAAATTGATCTAAATAATTTAGACTGGAATAATGTTTTGCAATCGAATGATTTAGAAAATTGTTGTAACTCCCTGACGAAAAACCACACAAACCTGATTGGGAAATACACAAAGACATTTAAAGGTATGCAACAAAGAGTCTCCCTACCATGGCTGAATAATGACACTCGTCAGCTAATGAAAAACTAGACTATGAGACTATGCATTGAAAAAATCGCTGCTCTCTAAAACAAATACCGATCTCCTCTTTAAAGGATTGAGAAATGCAGTAGTTAGAGAACTGCGTAAGGTAAAGACAGCCTATTTTATGCAACTGATTGAGGAATCTGAAGGAAACAGCGCATCCCTTTTGAAGCACCTCAACAGCCTTACTAAACTCAAGCCTAGTCAACAAAAAACAATAACAGAATTAGAAGTAAACAGAGTTACCAGTAGTAACAATTTAACTATTGCACATTAATTCAATAACTTTTTTGTTCAGTCAGTGGAGGAGCTTGCTGAGAATTTTGAACCAGCAACCCTATCACAGACCACAAAGTATGTATCCAAATTAAGGAGGTCAATCAGGATAAAATACATAAAATAATTAACAAACTAAATAAGTCTAAGGCAAAGGATGTGTTTGGGTTGGACACTGCCTTTATTAGAATTCACTGTTCTGCCCGGGTTAAACCGGTAACCCACCTGGTAGGCCAATTTCAATATTGCCTGCTCTTTCCAAAATTTTAGAAAGATTATCACAGAACAGCTAGTAGAGCATCTTGAAAGTAATAAACTTATCAACTCCAAACAGTTTGGATTTAGACAAGGGTACTCTACAGAAATGGCTAACTGCTACCTTACCGAGAACATCAAGAGTAAGTTGGACAAGGGTAATGTTGTGGGAGCCGTGTTTATAGACCTAAAAAAGGCTTTTGACACTGTGAACCACAATATACTCTGAACATACTATCGGTTGGTTTGCATCATATCTGGAGCATAGAGAGCAACGTGTTAAAATAAAAACTGAACTCTCAACGCCACTACAATCCACAATGGGTATCCCACAGGGCTCCATCTTGGGGCCTCTGCTCTTTAGTTTATATATAAACGATTTACCAACATGCTGTCAGTCAGCAAACTGTCAAATGTATGCTGACGATACAGTGATTTATGCATCAGCTAGGACACCAAGGGCAGTAGCAGAGACCCTGACCAAGGAAATGGAGGGTATATCCCAGTGGCATAAAGATAACCATCTGACGCTCAACATCAAAAAGACTGTATATATGTGCTTCTCTATAAGAGGGAAAGCCAAGTGTACTATCAAAATAGACCAAGAGGCCATAGAGGAAGCTGAGGAATTTAAATTTCTAGGTATTACTCTGGATTCCCAACTCAAATTCAATAAACACATTAACAAACTCTGTAAGACTGTCCGGACAAACCTGAACTGTTTTAGAATGATGAGGCATTACATACCTGTTAAGGCAGCGTTATTGTTTTTTCATGCCATGATACTCTCTCACTTATCCTAGTGTGTTACTGTATGGGGCCAAGCTTCCCAGACAACAGTCAAACCCATCATATCATTATACAAACAGGCACTGAAAATAATGGATCGGAAACCAACAATGTGGCACCACTGTTTGATAGTACAGAAATACAAGCTTTTTAATTTTGATAACTTTATTAAGTTTTCTTTTCTTAAACTGACTTTCAAATGCACAAATAATCTAGCTCCAGCCATACTCTGTCCTTTTGTGACAAAAAGAAATACAAGGAGAGTGGCCACTAGGGGAGCAGTGGGTGGCAACTGCATAGCAGAGGGGCACAAAACCACTTTCGGCCAGTCATGTTTTTCAGTGATAGGGACCCATTTTTGGAATAATTTACCAACAGAAATAAAAACACAAACTGAACTGAAAACATTTAATAGAATGGTGAAATACTGGCTGAAAGAAAACCAAACATGTAACCACTGAGTCAGTTGTGTTGTAGTAATGTATTGTCTGTGGATGCATGGCTGTTTGTATATGGCTGCCAAGGTTATGGTTAGGGTATAGGTGAGTGAGTGTGAGCGTCCGGGTGCTTGGGGTTTGTGTTGTTACGTGATGTGCTGTTCTGTGTATGTGTAATGGTCACGACTCTGTGAAATGTTGATGTAATATATTAGTATACAATGTATTTGCTGCATGATTGTGTAACTCACACTATGTAGTTCTTTTTAAAAATTAGATTTGGATTATTTTTCTAGAATGGCTTGACCAGGGACTGGGGTTGCAAATTAACTAATTGGCTAGGAACCTTTTATGCAACACATCTACACATATTGTTATGGCTTTGACTATGATAATTATGTATGTAATAATGTACGCTGCATTGTCCCTGACAAATAAACTAATAATAAAAATTCATTAGTAAGCTACAGGACAGCGTCTTTCAAAACATGACCTGCGCAAAAGAGAAAAAAAAAATTAATGCGTCATTGTACCCAGCACTTCTGGAAATGTTCTTCCGAATGCGTCTCTGTCCCCAGCACATTTCAGACCAAACTGATGCCCATGTCTGTACACTTACAAAGTTCTCAATGCTTCAGTCAAGTAGGGACCCTCTTTATGCTACCGTGGAAGTGTGGTGCTATTTTGAGCCTTGTTAGTGGTATAGAAATAGCGATTTACCCTCTGCCCCAAAGGCTAGCGTTAGAAGCTAATCACTAGCACTAACTGTTTGCACTAGCTTGTTTCAAGCTTGAGACACATTCGATTAGCATGAAAATATATCCCAGAGAACGGTCGACTCGGTACACATACAGTATGTTATTAACCCCTAGGTTCATTTTGCGCCGGAATTATCCTTTAAGATCAAATTTACACCCAGGAAATTGCAACGATGCGTTGTGTTTGTTCAGACAAATAAGTCCTTGACACTACAGGAGAAATATTTCCAATGTTAGTTGGACTTGTTTGCATTTATGTGTTTCTGTAAATAGGTCTGTCTCATCTCATGTTGAATGTTCTCAATTACTAAGCGTGACATATGCAATGCTAGATATGTCTGTCATCAGTAATCAGTAACATTCAGCATTAAAAGCTGGCTCTTATGACTTACTGTGGTACCTCCCAGCACAGACAAGTCAAAAAATGTGGATATCATGCGAAACTCATAGCAGTACATTATACAATATTTAAAATTCATGATTACAGCTCAGAAATTACGATGTAACTATTATGTTATCGTAGGGCATGGCTAACGTAAATACAAGATTAAATTATTAAGTTAGAGTGATACAAAACAGGCAGTGTTAAAATAAAGTGCTCACAATTTTGTATTACATACAATAAGACTTATAAATATAATATAGTACATTGACATACTAAAGGTGGGCAAAGCAAATATTACACAGAAATACGTGTGTAATTAGCCTATATTGCAAAGGCCCATTTATATATTAAGTTGGGCACCATTACGCATTATATGTTTTGAACTGGTTACAGTATAGTTAAAGTTAAACACTTATACATAGTAATTCTCGTCTTAATACACAATTTTCTGTTTGTGGGCTGTGAACGTTTCCTTCTTGTTCCCTGTAGTTCTGGAGTAAGAAAAAGGCATCCAAACAGTGCTACGCTCCTCTTGTTCACAGCAAGTAATTTTAGTCTGAAAATCAGGTTTACCCAACTGACAGTTCAACATATGTTATAGGAGTAAACCATAACATTTCTTCTATTCAATATATGTAATACAATCCATAAAACTCTATGTTTACTATATATCACACTAGACTTACACATTGTGCAATTCAGTCTAACATTAAAAGATACTCCTGGAAGCACACACCAGCAACACAGCTGGAAACAGTTGTGTCAGCATCTTCTGTTTTTGGTAAGAGACACGTTTCAGTGTATTAGTTTGGGGTAAAAAAAAATGGATTTGGATTTAGCTGGGCATCAGCACTGTGCCATTTTATGTGTTGCCTTCTTCAGGTCTGAGCCTGCCCACAACTCATTCCCACATTTCAGGAGTTGACAATTTTCACATGTAACAATATTTTTTTATTTGTTTCTGTTAAAATGATGCTAGAAACAAAGAGTCCATAAATAATGAATATATTGGGACAAAATCCTTAAGCCACAAATGTTCTTTTACTAACCAACATGGCTGCCTCCCACCCAAAATCCAACATTTTGAAAGATAAGCAAAACCAAGTCATCATCAGTTGTATGATACTGGGACTGAAGAACCAGCCAATAGGAGGCCAGCTGATGGCTTCACATATATTTTAGTTTGGTGTTGTGTTCTGCTTCTAAGTAACATGCACAACATTTACCTAGTGTAAGTTATTTTTAACAATTTAGTGATAATAACATCAATAAAGTGTGGGCCAAGTGTTAACTTGCATGCATATTTACACACTATTTCTAGATGACTCTTTTGAAATTTGAATTTTCTTTATTAGGATTTTTCAACATATACAAAGGACCAACAGACCTACTCCAAGAAACGTGTGCACGTATTATTATCAAGCTCACAGATAATGGACCCACAAAAGCACGACTCAAAAAATGTAAAATACAAAGGGTTTATTTAACAATTTAAATAAACTCAGCAACAGTGTCCAAAAGTCGGCAGGCAAGGGGAAAATCCAGAAAAGATCAAAATCCAAGGAAATCCAAAAACAGTCAGGCAACAGGAACACAGGAAAAACACTCAAAAGCTGTACACATGGGAAACAGTCAATCTCGCACTGGGGAAAGGGGAAGACAGAACTTAAATACACAACTAAATTAGACACAGGGCAGAAACCGGAATATTATGTGCATGTAAACATATAGTGAATAAGCAAATTCGGACACTGATCGAGGACGCCTTTCATTAAGTCCTTGGACATAGGCTATCCCTCACATCTAAGGTGTATGTGCACCTGTATTAAAAAAAAGTGGGTCGTTACTTGATGATGAAATTGATTCACCGTTCTGTACGCAGTATCAGAATTGGGAATGACTACAGGGAACAAGAGGGTTATGCACCCGTTACCATTGCATGGCTAAAAAATGAGCTTTTCTGCTCAGTTCAAGTTCATTTCAATTATTTATTGTCCCACATGAGATATTTTGCATTTGTTGTGGCATGGCAAGAAAAGATATCAAAACAGACACATTAGACAATAGACAGAATTAAAACACGCCTTTACTCTATATATTATCCAATCCAATAAGCCTGTAGCATTGCATATTTGTTTTGTCTAACAGTAAACAAGTTACTGTAGTTCAAAAGTGAGATAAAGAAGTCTTACAGTTGAAAGGTTATTCCCTGAAAATGGCATTACTGTACATCTCTATGTTTCCCCTAATTTAAAAATAGTCACACCATATATACATTACCCTTTTATTCCCCAAATTCCTGTTTTGTTGCTTAGAATGTCCCATAATTTCTTTATAAGTGCCTCATGATTGCAAAAATAATCACACTTGTGATCTTAAAACATTCACAACCACAAACTTGGAAATAATCCTAATACCCAGGATTTTCAAAACATCATATTGCTTTTAGTGTTTCTTGTTCTTTCAGTTCACAAAGACAGGTTTTGCACACAAAATGTTTTTGTATGGTTGGTGAATTTCAGGCCAAAGTATGAGCCTGAGGTGAATTTCATGCTATAAAAGCTTTTCTTTTTTTTACACAATAGTCCATTGTGTTATTGCTCGAACAAAGTCGTGATTTCTCCAATACAGTATTAATATGCAGTTGGAGTGTTTGGGGTGAAACAATCCATTTACCAGCCAGCCAAAACACATTGAATTATCTTCAGTTTACATAATATTCCCACTGCTTGGTACAGTTGAATTTATTGACTAAGAGAAACTGTGTTCCTCTGTGTTCCACTCCTCTTTTCTTCTGTCCTCTTCCACAAGCAGAGTCTGTTCATCTGGAGGAAGATGAAAGGATGACTTTTGCTCATTGATATAAATAAATGGAGAGGGAGAGAGGGATGAGCCGAAGCCGTGTAGGAGGGAAGATATCCTTGGGGCAAAAGAAGAAGCAGGAGAGAGGGATGAGCCGACCACAGGGAGGAGAGGAGGTGGAGGGTGAGGGTGAGATAGGAGGTGGAGGGTGAGATAGGAGGTGGAGAATGAAAAGTGGAGATATGCATACAGTAGAGAGGAGAGAAGAAAGAAAGGGAAAGAGGAGAGCAGAGGGAGATAACAGGGTGGAGGGAAAAGGCACAAAAAAACCTCCTCACTTTATGAAAATGAGATTTTCCACCACATATGATTACAACTATCATCAAAGGGTGCAAGTAATTGAGTGTGCATATACTGCATGTGCAGACACATGCATGTGCATGTTCAAAAATGTGCTTTTTGTTGCTGCCTATGCGCTTGAAAATACATTTGTACAGTATGTGTGTGTGTGTGTGTGTGTGTGTGTGTGTGTGTGTGTGTGTGTGTGTGTGTGTGTGTGTGTGTGTGTGTGTGTGCGAGTGCATGTGTGTGCGTGTGTGTGTGCGCACACAGTCTTTATCTCCTCCACCTGTATGTTGAAGTACATTTATATGAAGCGCCAGTTAACCTTTCTTTTCTGTCTAAACCCATGACATTGTGACATTTTATTAACTGTGGCAGGTGATATATTACCACACTTCCCACAATAACATTACATTACCTCTCTGCTGATCCACCTTATTTCTTCTCCCTTCTACCGCATTTTCCCTCCTTCTCCTGCCTCCTTGTCCTTCCTTCTTTTCCCCCTCCTCCTCCTCTTTAATACATCCCTCTTCATTCCTACCCTACTGTATCCACCACAGTAATTTGCCAAAAGAGGACAGGGGACAGCATAGGATAAAGGAAGGAACAAAAGGGCAGCGAAAGAGAGAGATCTCAATGTAAGGCACTTTTTGAGAGAGACACAAGGAGAAAGAGAAGAGACGTCCAAAGAGAATTGAGAGTGACAGAGGAAAAGAGCAGGGTTGAGAGGTAGGGAGACAGTGAAGGGGTGTGCAGGGAATAGGGAGGATTGTAATGCTCTTTACCTTGCCATGGAGCGCTCTTAACCAAGTAGGCAATCCCATTTGGCTGCCAGTGATTGCTGCATCGCCATGGTCTCCAAGATACATGGAGGACTTTAATGACAGCAGCTTCCAACACAGGAAGGGCAGCACTTAGGTGAGGGCTGGTAAGAGAGATGTGTGGAGGGGCGTAATAAAGGGAAAGGGAAAAAGTGAAATGGAAAGATGCAGCCTACACGAAGGAATGCACTTACTGTTGCTATATACAGATTAGATATGGTGCTCAATGTTCAGCAAGATTATTACCTCAACAGGGCTGATGTCTTAGACACCCACTGATGTATGAAGATGTATGAAGGGATAGATGATGGCTTGGTGCAGGGGTGTCAAACATAACGCCCATGGGCCAGAACTGGCCCGCCAAAGGGTCCAAAGAAGTAATTAATTCCAATTCCAAATGTACCACTTTAATCTCAGAGAATATCCATGTTCTTTTTCTGTAAATTTACAACTTTAATCTTAGAAATTCTGAGTTTTTTCTAGGAATATTACCCCTCTCTCCCGGGTCCGTAACATTATTTTTTTTCCTACATTGGCCTTAGAACACTGTCGTAGCAAAAGCAACTTTCGTTTGCCAACATCAAGCTGGAAAGAATATCAGTGGCAGATAAAGTTTCTGATCTTTCTGGATTGGTTTACAGGCCCACTTGAGATTAAATTAGGGGGTATGTGGCCCATGAACTGAAATGAGTTTGAAGTCCCTGGCTTAGTGGATGGACAGATGGGTGAAAAAAGGAAATGATGATGAATGAGAAGTGTTGTAATTCACATTTTGGTTTACCTGGGATAAAAAAAAAGTTTGGTCTCTTTAGAATGTCTCTATAGTGTATGTATGAAAAATAATATTATAGCACAATTTATTATATAACTAGCTCATGAACACTAGGGCACGTCTGCGGTGGCGGTTATTGCCCTCGCTCAAAACACAAAACAGCCTAAAAACATAGCTGATATGGATATGCCTAAGGGAAGGCACAATACTCTCTCAAGGACAGAAATAGAATATTTACTGAAAAAACAAAGGCATTAATCATCTCAGTCGTCAGGTAAATAATGAACGTCGCAAGATCAAATGTCATGCCTTAGTTTCTTTGAATTTCTTTGAATGGCCTTGAGGAAGTGTTTTAAAAGTATTTTTTATCACAATTTACTCAAAAAACAATATGTCATGAGGCAGAATTGCATTATAGACTTCTGGCTACTGTCAGTTGACAAATGGTGTCTCTTCTAGAACAAAGCCTTACTTTTTATTAAAGGCACTGCTAACAACATATGTATAGGTCACATTAGGCATCTTGGCAAAATGCCATGTAGTTTATAGACTGATAGTGATAGAGTGAATGCCATTTCATTCATCGTAATTCTAGTTAGTATTCCCCTGGCCAAGCAGTAGCAAGTGATGTTAATGCCTGCATGATAGTTTAGGTCATTCACAGGTTAAATTACAGATTGTGTGAACTTGTTCCAATCTGTTGTCCCCAGCACATCTATGACAAGGGAAAAACATCTGATCACTAGCAAAAAACGAAGGTGCACGAGTCTGGGTGTAGTGTGTAGGGGACCGCAGATCTGGAACGAGCTTGATGAAAGCTTGAAATTGTCGCGTTCTGTCTCAATCTTCAAGAAAAATCTGAAGGAAATACTGCTTATAACATAATAATTGTTGATTATTCATTAAGTGTTATATTTGTATTGGGATTGTCTGTATTTTTAGTGGTATTTGTCTGTGTATTTTTAGTGGTATTTGTCTGTGTTGTGTCTATTGTGAATTGAGTTTTTTAGTGTCAGTTGTATGTTTAATGTTATTGGGGCCCCCCTGAAAAGCTTTTAGTAGCTTATTTGGGGTTCCCCATTCTGTGCGTCCTACACATGATAATTGTACCGTCTGAAATTGTGTTTTAATGATACAATGATCACGTGTGAATAAACTGAAACTGAACTTAAAAGTATCCGTTCCACCAACATTATATTCAGTCGACATGGACAACGGGTTGCTAGGAGCAGTTAACCTGACATTTTTCACAGCGTTAACAGTATGCAGATTTAAGAGTTGTTATTTCTTTAACTTGACTGAGACTGTTTGGAATGGTACCACAAGAAGGTAATGTGGCACAGGGTGTTCTTGTCAGTCCCTCCAGTTCCCGGCCTTTTTTTGAGATTGTTGTGGCCCAAAACACCTGATTTTGCGATGTCTTTTGTATTTTTGTTGCAATGAAGTTGTGAGAGACAGTGAAAATTGCAAAAAAAAGTTTTTTGGTATAGTTCTTTAAAAATAAAAAGGAAACTTGTTTTGGGGAGAATAAAATTACTGTGGGCTGAGTTTCCTAGTAACCTTACCAAAAAGGCTCAGGATGCTGCAAATGTTATAATATGAAAATGGCTGGTGGATTTAAGACAAAAAATAATAATTTATTGAATGAATCAAATTTGAACATATGTGTCAGTGGCTTGTAGATCTTTACCTTGTTAGTTAATTTCCTAACCTGACCTGGGACACACATTCATACAGTTTGATAAAGTACTTATTGGACTTTAACTTATCATTGCACTTACAATAATGAGCACAGCTGTCCTCAATTTAGGTCATCCTGTACGTCCCTTCTCCGTTTTTTCCTGCATCCAACGTGTGTGTTTGTGTGTGTGTGTGTGTGTGTGTGTGTGTGTGTGTGTGTGTGTGTGTGTGTGTGTGTGCGTCAGTCGCAGGGGGGAACTGAGCAGCAGCCCTGCCCACTGCAGAGATCCGACAGGTTGAAAATTGTATTTGCAATAAAAAATTTATAAAAACATTGTTAAAATTATTTTTTTTTAAAACATTAGCTTATGTTCAGTGCATACATTGGACCAAAAAAGGTGCCAGTACCCTAATTCAGCAGTTGCATGACGTTGCAGGACATTCTCGCACCCAGCACGTCAAAAAGCAATGCTTGGTCAGGTGCCTTTGGCGTTTGTTACCTTAAAAGTCTAATTAAGCGTCCAGCCCGATCATTGCATGTGTCTTGGGTATATTTATATTTATACATACAGTATAACCCCAAATAGTCGACTATTCGATCTAAGGAGTCTGATTTGACTGCCAATCTCACAGTCGAATCGTTGCAGTATCTGAAAATGTGGTTATGAAATAAAGGATCATTCCATTCGGGCTATATGGGGGTGCTAAATGTGATGAAATTATTTTACATTACATTACATTCCTTGGTTTCTTCCAATAAATCATGAGATATTGCCTATTTTGATATAAGTATCAGCCTATTAATAATATTGTTTATGACAATTAGACGTAAGGGTACTCATGTGGACAAAAATCAGAAGTGCGTAAGTAATAGCCCATTTCAGGCACTGCTTACATTGCCCACCATAAGATACCGGTCATAGTAGACCAAGTAAGGCTGTATAAGTAAAATCTGGATTTATTGGATTGAACAAGGGTGCGATTTTCTGCTTATGATTTCAACTTGTAAAATTTGAAATGACGATTGTGTTTTTTCTTATTTCAAAAGTTACATAGTCTCACTCTAACACTGTCTCCTGTTAACTTGTAGGACGAATGTAAAGTCATGCAGATTAACAGATGATTTGACTAATGAAGATTAGAAAAGGGCATGTAAGGCCATTCAAAGTATAGTGTAATTAATAGCTGGCAAGTTGCATGCCCAGCCTTACTGTTGGGAGGGGCCTACCTATCACACTAATTTGACAGACAGGTTTTGGATGGGGTTTGGTCCACTGAGAGTCACCGCTCACCAGTCCAGTCAGTCACCTTCATAGAGTCTGACACCAGACTGCTTTCCTCTAATTCAAACTTCACATCCAATCACTTTACATTTTCTCATAAATCCTGTTAGATCCCGCCTCTCTCCCTGTACCCCTATTAGGTGATTGTGTTTTAATTTGGAGCAGCGAATGAGCTATTAGCAGTCGCTGACACCTTACCCATGTAATGCTGGAAAGGAGCAGAGCAGCTGTGACAGTTTATCCTCATTCACTCACTCACTCAGTGAACCATGTTAGCGCACACTTGCTAACAAAATCAAATGCACTTACTTTTGGAATTGAGATCAGCCACGCTGCCCAAGTGTGACTCTTCACAGAGTCACTGAGAGACACAACACAGAGCATGATGAGTGAAGCTGGCTTCTCCTGTATCTGTGATGGTAGGTTTAAAAGTTAGACGCGTTCCAACACTCTGATCACATATTCACAAGGAGAGCTCAGAGAGTGAGAAGAAAAGGACAGGAGGTGGAAAATGCAGACTGAATTCTTTTTTTCTCCCTTTTGAGGGGAGACACAGAGCTTTAGTTAATTGCGGTTCCAGAAGTTGTCAGAGCATTATCAGTGTCTGCTTGGCATGGGAGTTGACTGGCAGCTAGATCAGAAACCGTATCAGGGAGATAAGAAGTGAGAAGAGGATGCAGACAAAAGAAGAAGAGAGAGAGAGTGAGAGCTCAAAAGATGAAAGAGAAGAAAAAGAGGGGAAAGGAAACATGGGCTGGAGAAGGAGAAAAGGACCATGAAGAGGGTAAAATAAGATATTCTAATTTTGTCTTATCTGTAAAAGTGGAGATATGTTATCTTCTTCACTCATCACCAAACTGCTTCTGATTACCAGAGCCGTTTGACTGGTTGCCAGCCGGCCTACATCAGCAATGATGAAAAATAATAATAGAATGAAAGTAAAACCTCTCGATTGGCCTCTTTTATTTATGTCCGTTTAAGTTTCCTTTCGCAAACCTCCCCTCTTCTGCACAGTCCCAGTAGAATCCTGTTTTTGACTTTTAACATTTACAGTACAGTATATCTTCCATCTTCCACGCTCTCTCTCTCTTGAAGCTTGCCCTCTATTTCTCTCTCCCGCATAATTTCTCTGTTTTATAGAAAAGTTTTGTGTTGCTTTCATCTGTTTCCCATTTTTTTTCCCTTTCTGTGCTGTTTGTGCCTTTTCCTCTCTTCCATTTCAACTCTCTTACTTTATATTATTCTCTTCCACCTCTTTGTATATATGTTCTCCCTTTGCTGCACTTTGCTTGTACTACTCCAATCAAATTCTGATCACATCTTTATATCAAAGATGCCAACTCTCCAGGAGGCACTACTTTCATGTGATGAAACTTGCTTATAATCCTTTCAAAGCTGTAAACCCAAGGCTGAATATTAACTCCACATTATGACCTTCTACTTACACAACACTTCTTTGTCAGTTTTCTGACTCAGAAAGTACTTGCTGTTTTTAGTTTACCAACTACAAGCTGCAAAGCGAAAAGCACTTGCATTAACATTTCCACGTGAGGTCAACAGTAGACGATGTCACAGCGAAAAGGACTCAATGTCAACATGATGAAAGTGCTGCAGGTTTACAGTTCAGTATATGCCGGTATTTAACATATTGCAGTGTCTACTTTCTGTACTCTTGGGGCAGTCCGTAGGGACTTGGCTTCAAGTACGGTCTGTGAACTGGTAGTTGGACAGGTGCCAGTTCACCTCCTGCCCTTGAGCAATGCACCGAACCCCGATCCGCGCGGGGCGCCTTTCATGGGCAGCCCCCCTCACTCTGACATCTCTCCATTTGTGCATGTATAGGTCCTGTTTGTGCATGTGTGTGTATTTCGGGCTTGTGTTTAATTTGTAATAACAACCAAGTGTAAACATGTAATTTCCCCCCTGGGAACTCGGAAGCCAGAGCTGGGAATGATGTCACACCCGAATTGAATGCCTTCCATTTACAAGTCGGATTTTTCATTGTGGGCTTAGCTCTAGCCTAGTCTCGCTTTGCCAGACCCTCCTCCAAAGCGCGCTGAAGGGTCTGGCTACTCCACACAGTATTCGGGGATGGGAGGAAAACGTGCTCTGGTTTAATGGCATTTCTTTAAATTAGGGCTGTCAAACGATAAATTTTTTTTAATTGCGATTAATCGCATATTTTATCACATGATTAAAATTCTATTATTTTGCATTTCAGAACAGTTTTTAAGTACATATTAACAATCGAGAGCAATTTTTACCAGTGTATCTTGATTGGGAATCAAATGAATGCAAAGAAAGTTACTTTATGAAATTGATTTTAAGATTTGTAATTATTTATTTACTGTAAACAAAAGAAAAATGTGTGAATCTGTCATTATTGCACAATTCCTCCAAGTACCTAACTAAAAAACTAAAAATCCCTATCCTTACTAGAGTCAATATAGTGTTTAGTAACTCCTAAATAATGTTGATTACTCACTGACGTCCAGTGATCACCGGTTAATTAGCAGCTCATTTCTGCACAAGTCCGTGTTAACACAGCCCATCTCCACTCTTACCTGGCAACAGAGAAACATGCTGGATAGTCCGGTAAACTGTTGTTTCCACAACAACAAAAACACAGCAGTCTCTGAACTCGCGTTGGGAGTTTCATTGAAGTTGGATGTAGTCCAGTTTTTGTCTAATGAGCGAACACTTGCAAGCAGGATTGATGGAACAGGTGGCCGGCTAGCGTTAGCTTTCCACCTAGCTAGGTTATACTCAGCCCTCGTTCGCGTTTCACCGCTGAGGATGTCCCCCCGTGATCGCCCGCTCCGGCCGCTGCCCGCTACGGCCGCTGCAGCTGCAGCTGCTCGCTCCAGCCGCCGCAGCTGCTGCTGCTCGCTCCGGCCACCACTGCTGCTCGCTCCGGCCACCGCTGCTGCCCGCTGGTCAAACTAACTTGTACGGCGGGCCACAGCAACCTCTTATTTCTGAACATTCATCTCTCCCCCGCCCCCCGAGGGCCGGTGGTCTAGCATCACGTTAACTGTACTACTATGCTTAGCTCCGTAGGTGGTAGCTCAAGTTTGACGTGCTTCGGTGATATTTTAATTCGGCTTTACACAATGTGCATATGGCTTTCAACTTGTCTACTACCCGTCCGGGAGTTTTGGAAAATAAAAAGCGCCATTCAGGATTTCATTGCTGCTGTCTTTCTCCATCATCAAGCTTGATGATAAGTAACGGTGCTGCAAAGGGTCAAAATAGTAGCCTGTTAGGCACAACGCAAAGCCGAGTGAAGTGTAAAATAAATGAATAAATGCCAGCATGCGAATAATGCGATTAAAAAAATGAATCGCATCGCGTCGGCCCTTAATCGCATCGCGATTAACGCGTTAACGCTGACAGCCCTACTTTAAACGAATCAGAATCGTCATGGGCGGGGCTAAGCTCCGCACAGAGCTGCTACAAAATAGTCGTGTGAGAGAAAACTCAGATTGGACAGATAGTCTAGCTAGCTTTTTGTCCGAGTTCCGAACTCGGAAATCTGAGGTCAGGGGGTGTGTTTCCGACTGGCTGTTGATTCGATATAATAGCGATTGTTGAACGCCCTTGCTCATGTTTGTATTTTAGGTGTATTATTTACATACTGAAGTAGTTACACTGCATTAAGATAATGTAATTAATAGTGGGTTTATTGTTATTATTTGCTATATATTGTTCCTATGCATTGTGTATGGTAGCCTTTACAATGTTATTTATTTCTTTGCAGAACCACACACACACACACACACACACACACACAACCATACCATAGTTTGTACTGTTACTTGATCTTAATAAAGCATCAAAAAAGAGAAGTTGTCTCCGTCCGTGTTTTAACAGACACACCTGGGGCAAAGTTGGAAACCAGAATCAGCTACAGTGAAGTTAAAATACAGTCCTATTCTAGCCCTCCCTAACAGTGACCCAGTTTAAACTGAGGAATCATGTTTGACTTATGTCTATCACTGTCAAACAGCTAAGCAGGTTATATATAGTTGAGCAAGCCTTTCAGAGTTATTTTCATTCATCAGCTCAATTAATAACTTGGGCTTTGTGATATTGCATCAAAAATCAGTTGTAGTTGCCAAGGTTGCATTCTCAGGTGTTGTCCGAAGTGTGGGTTCTTAGTTAGGAACTGTCCGAGTCATTTACTGTGACTCCGCTTCCCATGACTCCGTTGTAAGGATGTCTACTTTTACAGTTCACTGTCCCCTTTTTTTTCTAGAATATTTAATTATTGTCCTTTGTCCCGATTGTGGATGTGTTCTTAAAGTGATGGTTCGGAGTAATTTCACCCTGGGGTCCTTTGCACCAGACCTCGAGTCAAACAACCCCCCAGAAGCTTTTTTCACCTGGATCGAACATTGGGCGAGTTAGCGTTATCAGCTGGTTAGCTTAGTGCAGGCGCTAACGGATCCAGGTTTGTATCTCATAAATTACCCCACTAATAATGCCCGAAATGATACCAAACTTCTACAGTAGTACAAATAGGTTATGTACTCATAAAACAATGGATTGGAAAGTTTGTAAGTACACCAGGAGTTTATTTAAATAACACTTGCCTGCTGGCTTCTGCTCTCTGCTGCTACTGCTACCAGGCAGTAAGAGTGCTTAGGGACGTCTACAAATACAACACTGAAAAGAGATACAACAAAAATATTTATTAATTTAATGATTAAATAAGGTAGTGTCTCCAAACTTACCTCCATTATAACTTGACTCCTGTTAGTTGTACTACAGCACTTACTTTTAAAAAATAAGTTAAATTAATAAATATTTTTGTTGTATCTCTTTTCGGTGTTGTAATTTGTAGACATCCCTAAGCACTCTTACTGCCTGGTAGCAGTAGCAGCAGAGAGCAGAAGCCAGCAGGCAAGTGATATTTAAATAAACTCTTTCCAATCCATCGTTTTATGAGTACATAACCTATTTGTAGTATTGGTATCATTTTGGGCATTATTAGTGGGGTAATTTACGAGATACAAACCTGGATCCATTAGCGCCTGCACTAAACTAACCAGCTGATAACGCTAACTTGACCAACGTTATAACAAGGGAAAAAAGCTTATGGGGGGTTGTTTGGCTCGAGGTCATGGTGCAAAGGACCCTAGGGTGAAATGCGCCCACGGAAGGCTTGTATCATGTGGACTCGCTGACAATTTTCCTTGTCATTACTTAGAATTCCTCATGGGGGTGACAGAAACTACTACTATTGATACTACTACTGATTGATGGCTTGCTTGTTCGTGTAATGAATACTATTTTGAAAACAAAGCTTATAGAATTATCTTGACATGTTTTGTCTGTCAACATGCTACATGTTTAGCCAGTACATTTCCTCTGACATAAACATACACATACAACAGGCAACCTGTCCGCAGCACGTATAGAGTCAATTTACATGGAGATTGATTAAAGGCATTCTGGTAAATGTAAGACATCATTAAAGTAGACAAGACAGGTTGTGGGGAAGTGGGTACGCCCCAGAAGGGGAACAGGGAATATACTGAACAGCACATCACATTCTATCACATTTCCCTGCAGCCTAATAGCCTTTTGCTTTTGTAACAAGCCTGCCCACTTCATTTATTTGTTTTAGAATTCACTGCGTCCCTCTCTGTTAAAATTCTGTCAAAATTCTCTGTCTTCTAATCCCACAGGATATCAATTTTCTGCCCTGATGCAGCAATGCCAGGCTCACTACTATGTTAAAGTTCAGCTGCAACACATTATTAACAAATAACAAATTAGTGTCTTAGGTTGCTGTGCAAGATACCTGTTTCAATTCACAACTACTGACCATTTATGGGCATCAGAGTAACATATGGTCATTCTGAAAATGAATGGTATTTTCCAGCAAAAGGGGCAATTAGGGCATATTGGTAAAGTTGTCACTTAGAAATGCACTTTGTTGTGCTGATTGATCTGCCTAGTGATAGCGGTAGAATTAATTGAGTCAGTGGAGATAAATGGCTGTGCAGTGATCATCCAGTGACTTCCAAGCCATTGATTTGTCCCCTATCTTGGCGGAAAAAATGCTGTTAGTAGAGGACAGGGTGGCAGTTGTTATTCAGACCAAAGCCACTTAGTGTTGCCTATTTCTTTGGCTGCAGCCAATTAAACCATTAACAGTTTAATTATCAAACATAATTAACATCAGGGACAGTTAGTATAGCATTAGTAGCAGCAATAGTAGTGATTGTAGTAAAAGCAGTTGGCCTAGTATTTATTTTACTTGACTTAAAGTCCTGTATGGTATGAATAAAGTCTCTAAGAAATGGTCTTAAGACAATTAGGCCTTGTTCACAGAAGACATTTTGACATGTCACAACAGGAAAAGCACACAAATATAATAATGATGATAAATCAAATAAAAGATGGCTGAATTCCATTTAGCTGCAAAAAAGGCAGTCGACCTCAAAACAAGTTTACTGGTAAATTTATATCTGTAGATTAAGATGAATTTGTCATTTCTATGCTTTCTTATTGTTGCCCTTTAAACTCTACTCACACAAGTCTTGTATTTAATAACCCAGCTGACATATTAGTTATTGCCCTTTTATAATTGGTAATGGTTGTTAGCATATTAGCACACATCCCATGCATACATTGTATTTGGGGTAAAAATCCCCAGAGAGACCTCATTCTATTAATTTGAGGAAGGTTATGATGCATGCTTGTTAAGAAACCACATTACTATAAATAAATACTGCAAATCAAATCTTACAGTACAACTTTTGACAACATGAAAACGTAATTGTTGGCTCAACTGAATGTTTTAAGCTTGTCTACTTTAAAGGAGAATTCCGGTCGATTTCAACACGTAGCTATTGTTTGTTGTCACATAGTGCTGTCAGTAGCGAGAAAAACGAAAATAATCAGTGTTGCCTACACAGAGTTACGCTACTGCTAGTTTTCGCACCCAGGCGGCTGAAACGGGGGTTTTAAATGTGCTTTTAGCCTCTTAACATGTCCGAGATGTCATTACAAGTGCCTACCCATGTGAAGTGATTCCTTCCGAGTGAACACAGTGAATATGGCTGTAGTAGATGTGAAAGAAATGCATAAAAGTTGTGGCAATTCATACCTCTGTTTAGTTCCGGTGTTGAGACGGCAAGACGAGTGCTTCGGGACCATCTACAATCTACAACACCGAAAAGAGATTCAACAAAAATATTTATTAAGTTAATGATTAAATGAGGTAGTGTCTCCAAACTTACCTCAATTATAACTTGTCTCCTGCTAGTTGTACTACAGCACTTACTTTTAAAAAATAAGCATATGCCTATTTTTGAAAATATTTTTGTATCTCTTTTTGGTGTTGTACTTTGCAGACACTAACCACTCGTCTTGCTAGCCTCGTGAGACCGTCCTGATCTTGCAAGCTCCAGTTTTCCACTCGCAGATCAGTCTGGCATCTTGAGATAGAGAAAATTTGGAGCCGTTTGCCAAACGACCAATCAGCGTTGGTTTTGAGGCGGGTTTAGGTGTGACGCAACAGTTGTTTAGACTGTTCAGTCTAAACAACATGGCGGCTTCCACGGATGAGATGACACATTTGAAATAGTTAAAATATCAAAAGACGTTTAAATGGAACTCAAAATACAATAAGTGAAAGAAGCTAAAACGGCAGTTGAAAGAAGTTTCAGTTTATGTGTAAGCACGGAGAGGATTTACAGATACGTTGAGGTTTGTCGTTGTTGGCAAATTTAAGACAAAAACTTATATTTTATATTAATACTATACTATACTATTATACTTATATATTTATACTATATAAATAATGAAGTATAAACCACTTTATATTATTTTTGCTACTTACCAGCCCTGCTCTTTTGTCAAGAGCAGAAACTAATCTATGTGGATTTCCTGTTAATTTACATTAATCTTCACATAGATCTATATTCAAGTCAAATTAAATCCTATAATCACAACAGTCCACTTTCTGCATTCGAGGACATTCACTTACATTTACAATTCATCTCTTTCCTGTATGGTCTGCTCCCTTTTAAAAGTTGAATTGAATTGATGGGCTGCATTGAAAGTCTTTTCAGTCTTTTATCTCTTTATAATGCAACATAGTCAGTCACACCTAACCCAGATAAATACTATAATTATTGCTTCTGCCTCTCACAGCTCACCCGTCTGCCGATTGTCTGTCGTAGCCATCAAGCCTACTCAAACACAGGAAATACACACACACACACACACACACACACACACACACACACACACACACATTTTGATGTGTCAAATCTGTATCCATCATAGCAAGTCAAAGTGAGATTTAGTGAAGCGCCCTAGCTGGGTAAGCGCACTGTGGGCGAGTCCATATTATATTGTCTACTGAAGTAGGCCAGATTGTGTTTGGCCAGTCTACCCATCCATCCATCTATGCTAATGCCCTTTCTGCCTCCATCCATTTCATGAGCTGAACGGGACTGGAGACAGGAGAAGGAATGGATGAAGGGGAAAAGTGTGGAAAAGATTTCAAAAAGTAAAAAGAGTGAGAAGGGTAAATAATAACAATAGACTGAGTGGAAGAAATGGTTGGTAGACTGTGACAACTAATAATGTAATTATTTTTTGGTTCACCATATGTGATTAACGACATTGTTATTTCAACATTTGTCAGTGTTTAAATGAGCAAGCCTGCAGCTCCTCCAGTAGGAGCAATACAGACAAAACAAGATCTAATGGAATAAAACGCCATGCCATGTACAGTACATAGCAGCAGCTATACTAACAAGGTTCTGTGTTAATGAGCTGGAGGGGGTGAAAACACATGCCTGAGAGGACGCATTCACGTATGCACGTGTACACACACACACACACACACACACACACACGCACGCACGCACACACACACACACACACACACACACACACACACACACACACACACACACACACACCCCACCTCGATGTGCTAAGACTTTCTCAGCATTCTCTTATTTTGCCATTACCACTTTTAAGTGTTTGTTACTATAGCAACAGTGTGATTTATTTCCCAATTAAGAGTTAGTGAACTTGCTCACTTACGACCAGTAATATCAAGCCGCACATAAATTACCTTCAGGCGTTATGCGGCCCATATACTATTAAAAGCAAAGGAATATCACCATCTTGTATCTCCCAAACAAGCAAACTTCTGTATCAAGAGTTCACTTCTTTGTGAGTTTATTGTACAAGAACAAATATTCTCTAATAAGTGTGTGTCACATCTAATTGGCAATTAATGTGCTCGCTAAAAAGGATGAAATTCAGCGGGCTTCACATCCAATAACAACCTCTTTCATCCATCTAGCTTAAAATGAAGATAAACAATGCACGGATGGATGAGCAAGTCGGCAGGCAGGTGGGAATGTAATGGAATCAATTAGGCAAACACTCGTGATTTATATTCTGTGTTGATAACAAAGAAAGCTTAATTTACTTTTCCCCTCTCACTGATATCATTTGTTTCTAATGTTTATGCGATGATAACGTATGAATCCCATTCCCTCTCTAATAAATTGAGCAGTAGTGCCTGCCTTTATATTTCTCTGCGCGTGTACACACGTGGGAATGTGTTTGTGTGCGTATATAAAGCAGAGGTGTTAATTATTAACTCTGACTATAAAAATGCTAATGCGTATATTTGCACTGATTCATACACACAAAGGCAATTTCTGTCTGTATCTGGTTGGAGTAGATTATACTTTCTGTTTGTATGTGTGTGCAATTTGTCTTCATGTTGACCGGAAATATGTTTGCATATCTGTGGGTGTGTGGATTTGAGAAAATAAGCCCCTCGCTTGCCTAAGTTTGCAAATGGTTGTCCAACATCCTTCTGTAATGAAACCCCTAGGTTCCTCTTTCTTTCTTTTTTCTATTCCCCTCATTCTCTCCCTCTCTCTTCTCTTGCTCGCTGCAGTGTTTTTGAGAAGTAGAACTCGTCTGGCCCTCATTAATGTCTCCCTGGCATTCGCTTGGCTCTGCATATCTCTGTTCCTCTCCCCATCCTCTTGCAGCTTCATTCCACATTCTAACCATGCTATCATTGTACGTGCAACACTAGCAGGCTTCAGCTGCAATTAGTACCTGTGTCATCACGCATCCACACACACATAGACTGAAGAATCATTCGGGTCCAGATCTTTTTTGTGCCCAGCACCACTCTTTCCTTCCTTCACCCCTGCAGCCCTTTCAATAATGATGGACCTGTTGGACAATAATTAGACAGACTTAATAAGCATTCAGTTAGTCCAGGGAAACAGTGGAATGCCTTGTTCCCTTCAATTAGGGCTTTATTATAAGCATGTTACCTTCAACCGTTGTGGAAGACTGACACAGCACAGCTCTGTTGGTGTATTATCATATTTTATGACTGTTTAGCCTTGGTCGTTGTGGAAAATAGATTGGGGGTAATGTTGCCTACAGTTTAGGCCTGAATAGCACCACATGAACACTGATCAAAGTTTGCTTCTGATTATGTGATGTGGTTTTTTTGGAAGCCAGCCAGACTAGGACTGTGTTCTGCACAGTGTTGATAAGTGCTATCTCTTTGTAAACTCTGATGCCATTTTTGGCATTAGCCTGCAAAGGCGACGAATTGTCCCACTGTCCTAGTATCTTATTAGCTCCAGTATGAATCTTTTATTTGGGTCTCTATCCCAGAACCCCTAGACAAAGTCATTACCGTGTTCACTTTTTCAATCTCTCGCTTTTTTCATGTTCCGAGATCACTCCTTTATCCCCGGTGTTATATTTTTCATCAAAACTTTATCCTCATTCATACCCTCAAACACTCTTCAAACTTGAAGAAATGAGACCCACGTCTCTTGGAGAAAATAAAGGAACTAGGTCTGGGGGGATCACCAGTAAGTTTCTGACATGCAGAATCACCCTTAAGCTGGTGTTGAATGTTTTAGAGCAGGCTGGTCTCTTTTTCTGAGGGGGATAAGACGGCTCTTGTGTCTGCTTGTCCGCCGGGGCTTTGGCGGTAGAGGAGAGGCAGCTACCTGTTCTGCTCTCCCCTCTCATCTCTTCACACTAATTAGAGAGAACTGGGTTTAAACCTTAGTGGGGACACACATCTTCTGACTGCACACAGGTGGGTGTGCATAGGCACATATATGCATCAAAGTCTTTTATGAAGATCCTGTTTCTGTCTTATTGTGTCCAGACACTCATTTTAGGTCAACGTTTTATTAGTAAGAGAGATGCCTGTGGAATAAAATGTGCCAACTCCATGTGCGTGTGTGAGCATGTGAATAGTGTGCAGCGCGGTGGCAAGGCACCACAAGCGATGATAAGGAGGGGGCTTAAGCAGTGGGCTCTCTAGGCCTAATCACTGCAAGCATTTCAAAAGCGAGAATGCCAATTAAAACTGATAGGGCTCAATATGGGCTTTTGGGCTGCCACAGCGAGAAGCAACACATCCAACATGAAAATCAATCAGGCCCCATGTCTCCTGGTCAGGAGAAGCGGTTTGCCAGCCAGTGATCCAACAGGAGCCTCTGATAAATACGCAGGATCTACAAGGGGCTGCAGCAGGGGCAAGGGGGAAAAAGACTCGCAGGGTCATGGAGAGAAGACAGAGATTTGTGAGTCCCCAATCGTCGTGTGTGTGTGCCGGTGTGTGTTGGGGATCAGTGGGCCTGTGATCTCAACTCTACTCTAAAAGTAGGTGGAAAGGTAAGTGAGGGGGGCTTTGATATAATATATATGAGGAGGGATGAACTGCAGGGTGTCAGGATGAGGCAATTTAATATTCCAAGCAACTTTCAACCTACTTTATTTTTAATTTGTCATTCCTAATCCACATCATACAATAATTTGATATAGTCAGTGGACATATATTCCACGTCAGTCAAGTTAAAGCAATATTGTCCCCATGAGGAATTAGTAAAGTAATGACAAGAACGCTGTCGGCGCGTCAACATGATACAAGCCTTCCGTGATCGCGCACCACCCCTCCCCCACGCAGTTACTGGTATGCAAGGAGGACACAGAGGATTAAAAAACATGATGGACTCTTCAGAAGAGGTAATTATCTTCACACAGAGAGAGCTGATAGTCTTAATTAGCTTTGTAGCAACTCATTTGGCAATGGCTTGAATGCAACGGATGTTCATTAATATCAAAAAGTTCCGCATTAAAGCTTTAAAGAAATGGTTCGACATTTTGAGAAATAAGCTTATTTGCTTTTTTTGCTCAGATAAAAATGACAAGATTGATAGCACCAATTCTCATGTCTGTACGCTGACTATGAAGCTATAGCCAGAAGTCGGGACTTCACATTGCTTACACATTGTTGTGACAGTATTAACCATCTAACAATGTCATATATAATAATATATCAGTCATTTTTCTGCAGAAAAAATGGCCCCTTCATACTTTTTTTGGGGCATTTCAGCCTTTAATGGAAAAGGACAGCTAGATATGAAAAGGGGAGAGAGAAGGGGAAGACATGCAGGAAATGGTCACCCCTTTCATACTTAAAGTACATTTTGCAGATAATGTTTGTGTACTTTTCCTTAAAGTGGCTATTTGTAACTTTTAGTTTGTGTTGATTCTAGCGTCTGCTTTGGACAAAAGCGGTAGTGTTTTTACCACACCTGCTTTCATAAAGGTCTTTTTAACGTTAGAGTTAGCGATACGAGCAGGTCATATAGTTGCGATGAATGTTTTGCTAAACCGGATATTTTTTTATTTTTTGTTTAACCTTTATTTATCTGGGTCGATTGAGAACAACTTCTCATTTGCAACGACGACCTGTCACATTCACACAGTTCCACATTCATACCTGGAAGCTGCCCAGTACAACCACAGTCTGATCTGCTGGCCACTGAGCAGCTCCACTGGAGCCGTTGGGTTTAAGAGCCTTGCTCAAGGGCACCTCTGCAGTGGTGATGAGGGAGGGACAAGCGCTGCTCTTTCACTTTCCCCACCCAGATTTTATCCTGTCGGTCTGGGGATTGAGCCGGCGACCTCCCGGTCACAAGCTGGCTTCTCTAACCATTAGCTACTACTGCCTATATCACTGTCACTGTGTCACGAGCAAAAGCATTAGGAGTTTGTTTTAGCAACTTAGATTATTTTAGCACATTTCATGAAACCCACGGACGCTTGACACAGGTACAGGGGGACAAGGGAAAAGAAAATAGTAGGCCAACACAAACACGGACTGAAAAGGAATAAAAACCAGGCGCTAAATGGAAGGGGGGCGTAATTTAATGTAGGCTACTGACGTGCAACCACATTGCGCATTGTAAAGTTATTTTATGAATGAAACAGACATATTACATACATGAGGGTCAATTCAGGGTGAGTTTTGAATCATTTACAATCCCGTAATTGTTTCCTGTTGAAAGCCTGACTGTCGTCTGTCACTTTCCCTTTTTAGCTTTTAGATGTTCTTCGTTTCATTTCTTATTTTTCTGTGATGGCCTTGCCCAAGTATCAGCCATAACTACAACAGATAACTTCTAAAATAAAAATGAAAATACAATCAGGCCTATATAAAGAAATCTCCTGCTACCTTTTACCTGGTTGGATACACTAACACAGGCTTTACCAGTGTTACGCTAAAATCTGTGAACCGTCAGAATGTGTTGCTGTAGCGCCGTCTGCCTGCCGAAAATCATTCTGTGACTTTGCGGGAAAAATCGGACCCGGGCAGAGGCATTAATAAAAACTATACAAATTAAAAATTGCGTTGTTTTCACTGTTAGTCTCGTTTGCTGTTACAGGTCATTTATTATCATCAGATGGAACATTAGACAGTTTCAGAAACATTAAAAAGTAACTTTAAGGATGAGTTTCAATGAAGGACTTTTACATGTAATGGCGCATGTTTACATTGATGTACTGGTCTTTTACATAAGTAAAGGATCAGAGTGCTTCTTCAACCATTGCAACCTTCTCATGTAACTTTCAGCAAGAAAGCTTAAAATCATATTTCTCAAAATGATGAACCATTGCTTTAATAGATAGATACAGAAATAGATACATGGCAGTGAAACATGATCACACATCAGAAATACAGTTAAAGTGACACTGTATCACAAACAATCCCCCCCCCCCCCAAAAAAAAAAAACAAAAAAAAAAACTGACACGCTTCACTTCAGCAATATGTAATCAATACGTAAACACATTTAATTGTAAAAGGAAATCAATAAGGATAGTGGAATGGTTGCAAAAATGCACTAAATTAAAAGCTTCAACAAGTTTCTCTGAAGAACAGATTTTTCCCTTTAGCGGTGTGTGTACGATTGTTTGTGTGTGTTTAGTAACAGTCAGGGCGAAGAATCACAAGAACCTGCTGTGGTTTATTTCACTGTAATGAAATGCACAGGCTACACAGGAGCTGAATGGCAAAACGAGCATTCCTTGCCACCATCCAGAGTATAACTGCTGTAGGTCACACTCTGCCAAGGCAAATTAAGGTGACGTCCAATACCTTGTGATGCGTGTGTGACTGTGTGCTTGTACAGATGTGTACGAAGGCTAATACGCTCAGACAAGCTGATAACATATTTCTTGTCATATCGTTTGGCATCATTAACTAATAAAGATTGATTGCCCTTTGTTTTCCGTCAATGAGTGTTTGTACTATTGCCCTGCTGCCGTGGTTTGTGTGTGTGTGTGTGTGTGTGTGTGTGTGTGTGTGTGTGTGTGTGTGTGTGTGTGTGTGTGTGTGTGCGTGTGTGTCTGTGTGTACAAGAGAGAGACAAAGAGAGAGAGAGAGAGGGAAAAAGGAGTGTTTTTGAAAAGCTCAGGGCTTTCCATGCCACAGACCAGACTCTGGCTGGACCCAACCTTCTCCCATGATGCTTTGCAGGCGGAAATTTTGGAAATACTCCAGGCGGTGGCTAAAAGACAGAGAAACAATTTGATATAGGATGTGCAAAACTGTTACATACACACTTTTTAAAAGATTTTTTTGTTGGGCTTTTATGGCCTTTAATTGACAGGACAGTTTGAAGACAGGAAATGGGAGCAAGAGGGGGGACAACATGCATCAAAGGGCCGCAGGTCGGACTCGAACCCCGGGCCGCCCCCAAGGCGCTGCCAAGGACTCAGCCTACATGGGGCGCACACTCTACTGGGTGAGCTAGAGGTCGCCCCGTCACATATACACTTGCACATCCATACACACATATACTGCACATGCAATTTTGAGTGTAATTACCTAGCCAGGTGTTGCCTAATATTTGACTAATCCCCAAAGTTGGCCTACAATATTTTGTCATTTCGTTTGTCAAATTCTAACATTTATAAATTTATAAGTCTGGCTGCAAAATATTAAAAACATTAAAGGGGCAGTCCACTGATTTTCCACATGAAGATCAGTTTACTTCTAAAATATGTATTTCCCAGTACAACTCTGCCTGTGAAAATCAGTTGTAAAATGTCTTTTCTGGCTCTGGAGGAAAGTCTCTTAAATCTGAGAAAAATCTGAGAAAATAACCCTGATGATGTCATTAAAATAATCCTCATGATGTCATTGGCTGGGGCTTGAGACTTTAAATTTGCAACAGGAAGCTTTGTTACACCCGGGGTGTGCAGCTTAAAAGATGTTACCAGTAAGGGGAAGTCTAACGAAAGACACCATAGAGTTGCATTATGGGAAATGTAGGATCCAGTATTTTTGGAGTTGACCCATACTGAATATATTAAAGGTGCTGTAGGAAGGATTGGGAAGATCCAGGATTTAGCCAAAAACATCAACAACTTCTCAGTCCCTCCCCCCCTTTCCGCTAAAGCCCAAAATGGTCTCCTAAGCCCCTCCCCCCACAAGGGAGAATGAATGCGTGTGCATGAGCAGTGATTGACACACAGTTAGACCCCCCCCCCCCCCCGGCCCTGATTGGTGCATCTGAACAGGGAGCGGTGGATTTTTGCAAATCACATTACAGGCTGTAGGTGGTGCCAGAGGAGCTGGATTTTTTTTTTTAATGACCTGCTTCATGTAGTTCTACTGGAACATAGGGTCAGTTTCAGCAAATATGACAGAAAGTTAGTTTTATAAGTCTTACCTACTGCACCTTTAACCTCTGCTGCTTTTATTTTTTACACATCTAGCTTTCACAGTTCTGCCCAACTTCATGAAAGTGCAATATTAAATTGCTGGACTTCAAAACAAATCAATGTTTTACTATAAATGACATCTGTACAGATGAACTACAGTACATGACCTCAAACAACTGTACTCATAGGAATCAGCATACTCACAAGTTGGGTTTTTGGCCTTCCACTATCTCCTCCTTGGGGATGGGGTAGAGAGCCTCATATGTACGCTTCTCTCCTGAGCCATGGATGGCGTACGAGTTCATCTTGTTGATTTTGGGAGGGAAGTACGACCAGGGGAGGAGAGCCTCACCCATCCACCTGTCCCCTGTGACCGTAGCATTAAACACCATGGGCAGTTGTTGCTAGAGAAAGAATATAAAAAATAAATAAATACTTAAACCTCTAACTCAAAGTCGCTCCGTTGAATAACTCCCTCGATGTCTGCATACCTGGAATGCTTGGCCAACTCCTGACAGCAATAATATCAGATGCTGCCCATGTCTAAAATGAAGACAAAAAACACAGTTTGTATGTTTATTTAGGACTGCCTAAAAACATATGGTGACATGGATGTTACAACAGCAAAGCTCTGTACTTACGGACAAAACTCCACTTCTAGGTAATTTTCTGTAGTACTATCAAGGAAGAAGGACTCCACAACTGAAGATGAAGAAGAAAGATCAGTGAATAAAGAATAACAATCATTAAATCATTTGAGTCATTTATTTTGAGTTACAGCTTAACAATAGTATGTAAAAATACATAAACGTTCACAAAGGATATGAAGAACAGCACATCTAACAGCATTCTCATTATCTACCTAGATTATAATGTGGTTGGTTTCCAATCTAATAAATAACCGTAATGAGGTCAAATATGTGGGGCTCATTAACCGGAAATCGAACGTACTTAAGGTCAATTAGATAGGACTGTTATTACTCAACCTCATTACAGGGTTTAATTGCTCTGTCACCAAAATAATGATAATGCAATTACTATTATGGCCTAGTCCCTATAGTCTCTTCAACCTCATTGGACCATATTCATAATTTTATCTCAGCTTTTAGAGTGGCCTAAAATTGCATCATACAGACTAAATCCCTAAATCATGACTGCAATAACAACGTTATAAGTCCAACAGCAACACCAGTACAATATGATTCAATCTATTACAATAGGCCATCAATGCAACCTTTGTGGAGTTTATGAAGTTGTGTTTGAAATAACACTATGGAGTCTGGAAAGATATAATATTAGATAATAGATATAATCAGTCAAAGGAATATATCAACATTTTGGGAAGTACGCTCACTTTCTTTCTTGCCATGAGTTCAATATAAAGCTGGAGCAAAGAGTTAGCTTAGCTTAGCGTAACGACTGGTAACGGGAGAAACCTCAACATGTCACTTTTACACTTTGCTTTTCATACGGATTAAACAAATGTTATTAAACATGCAAATTAGTGAGATTTTGAGGTGCTGGTATAGCCTAGAAATCTAGACGCACCCTAGCGGCAGCAAATATAATTTGCAGCCAGGGTCAGTCTAGCAACTCTCCGTTGGCTTGCGAGCTGGAAAAACCAAATTCTGGTCAGGCCAATCACGTTGTGTATAGAGTCGCTGGGCGGGCTTAACATAAGGACGGCAGAGTTGCGACGGTTCCCTGCTACTTGAAAACAAAGAAGATGGCTGTTGCTGCTGGCGAACAGCGGTCTTTCGAATCGGCTTTGGCCGCGACTCTGGAAGACTTGAAGTTAAGCACTGAAGTCATTCTTAAAAAAGGAAGATGTGTTTGGAGTTTTGCCGACCGGATACGCCAAAAGTTTAATCTATCAACTAGCGTTGCTCTGGTTGGTTGTAGCGCTATCCTATTGCGTGCAGAGGTAATTTAAAAGACAACCGTTTATCCCGCCCCTCGGATTGAGGCCTGCCAATGGTGAGTTCCCAAACCCAACATCTTGATGTGGGTCTGGCTTGTCAGGCTAGTGCTGATAGGCAGTTTTCTAAGATAAACTAAACTAAGTTAACTGTCTGCTGGCTGTAGCTTCATGTTAAACAGACAGATATGAAAGTGGTATACAGTAGACCTTCTCATCTAAGTCTCAACAAGAAAGCAAATATACAGTTCCCAAAATGTTGAACTATTCCCTAAATTAGTCATGTAGGCCTTTTAAAAAAAACAAGTTATAACATGATTAATTACATTTACATTCAAGTAATACTATTAAAACGTTTTGGTAAAGTAGTTAGTATAAAAGGAACTCTATCTGTCTATGTATTAATTAACACATACATTCTTTATTCATAGATATTTATCATGGAGACAGATAAGCATATACTTGCATGTTTAGGAAGCTGTAGTGCAGTATCATACAGTATTGCCTGAGCGCCTACTTCTTACCCACCTTCATAATCCCAGAGTCCAGGGAAGGCCTGACTGGGGGGCCCAGCAGGAGCTGCTGGGTCATTGAAGAAGGGACCAAACATCTCTATCTTCAGCCCCCCTTGCCCCGGAGAGAAATTGATCCTGATAGGGTCATGATTCACAGGATTGCTATCCCAGGTGTGCTGGATCAAAAACTGCATTTGTGTAAAAGGACTGAAAGAAATACTTAATCAGAATGAGAAACTGCTATGTGACATAATGACACAGTGCAGCAATACATCGCAAACTTACAGAGATTCACAGCATAGCAAAATGTGCATAAGTGTCAAAAACTGGAATCTATGAGCTACCCCCATGTTGTCAAAGCTCCAAAGACTCACTGGTTAAAATACTCTCAACTGTGCTCCAGCATGTCTTAGCTAATATACACCCTGTTCAGCTCTTTAAGCAGTTTGTTATCTAATCAGATTGTTGATATGCAGTTCTGTTACTCAATAACTTCTCAAGACAGTAAAATTGACTTCCTGATATGGAAAACTTGCAACTATCAAAGTGAACTTACTTGCTGCCCAGGTAGTTGTTTCAGATTACACCTTGTTTTAATTCTTGACAACCGTTAAACAAGCTACCCAGAAAAGTTAACGTTGTTTTTCAACAGAAATACAGTTAGACAAGCATAACCACACTCTTATTTTGTTAGCCAATCATATGACCATTTGGCCAAGTTCTATCCAGCTTATTTTACATTAATACGTTTGTTTCTTTTTCTGATGAACCAGACAAGCTCGTCCGGGCGAAAACGTAATCTCTTTCCCTTAAAAAACGTCATACAAATACTCAAACTGAAACATCAAGATTAGATTTGTTGAATTGAATTATCCTTCTCAATACAGTATCCGACTGAAGCTTCCTGACACGGAGCGGAACTTTTTTTTCACTTTCCTGTTGTACAGACGGAACCAATTCTGCCGTGCGCAACCTTCATTGCTATTGGTTGGTATTTGTTTGCCTCAAAACGGACGGCGGAACCGAAGAGTAATGTAAAAGCCCCACTCATGATATTGTATTTTAAACTACCACGTCTCAAATAATACATTGATATAACCCGTAAGTTTCACCTTTCCCTGAAAATGGTTTACAAGTTAGCCATGTGTTTAACAGACCAAAAGGTTTAGTTAGCTAGCTAGCTAAGCCTAGCTGAGATTGTTTAGCCAGCTAGCTGCCGCGGTAACCACAGGTAACGTCAACGCAAGCTACCTTGTTTTTTAGCAACTTTGGAACGTCATTGGCGGAAAATATGTGGACAGTTTTTAACACACTAACATATTGCATTGAAAACAACAGTTGGCATTACTAACGTTAGTGCACGGATCGTACTTGCTTCTAATGTTGAGTTTGAAGGTAACGTTAGTGGTGGTCGTTTTTAACTTGCCAACGCAAACTATTTTGCTTGTAACAGTTATCCAGACTGCGCCTTCGCCATGGAAGCAGAAGTCGAGTTTTTACGTGACCAAGGTAAGAACAGACCCAGGGGGACACACTAGCAGGTTGTCAACTTCATCAGAATTCTCCAGCCCAAAGCTGTCTCAAAATCCGTTCAAGGGAAGTTTAGCTCAAGTGTTCAGATAGAGAATAATAACAGGCTGTACATTCAAAATAAGCCACCGTGACTGCTTTATCAGTACTATATGATCTCTACGCACACACACACACACTATATTGTAGATCATGCATTTTAAGTTAATTACATAGAACAGACAAATGTACCTACAACAGTATGGCTATTATTCATCAATAATCTGAGACTAGTATGAGACTGCCCTACAGTCCTAAATGAATAGTGAAAATTACATAATTTTGGGGTGCATGACAAGCTCCTTCAGCGCTGATGATAGCTAATAATATATCATCTTTACAACTGAGAAAAGGCTCAAAATGACCCACACATACATGATAGTTACTCTGCTTTTGTAAATGGATAGTACAGTCAGGCACATTCAGAAAGCATACATGCTTTATCAGGACTGTTGTTCTCCTTTCCTTTCACTGTCAAGATGCTTATGTGTGCCTGGATCATTTGGCCCCAACAACAACAATTGTGCAACCAGGGCCAATTTGTTTATACTGCAGTGTTTATTTGATATGATCTGAGATGTTCATCGCAGTGACAAATCCAAGGAACCTCATGAACTGTATATCTTTTTGATGAAATGCTTTTACTCCTCTGCCTAAAAGTAGGACTACATTTTCAGTCTGAAAGGCTGGATTAATTAATGCCTACTCTATCCATCTATCATCTTTGCTGCCAGTGCCTTCTTACAAACGTGTTTTTGAAATTCATTCATGGCCTCTCTCTAATTCCCTCTTTTCTTTTTCTTTTTTTTTTTATGTTTTGAATAACTTTGAACTGTAACTAACCTCTAGCCTAAACGGTGACTGCTCTCAGCAAAACTGCAAGCAGCAAACCCAGCCAACAATTGCTGGATCTGTTCTTGACTAATCAGATACTCAACTACAGATTTAACATGCACTTCTAAGATGTTTGTAATGCTGTCTGCTAGTCTGCTATATCTAATAGTTGAGTGCTAGTGTTTGGAAATAGGACCCTATTTGTGAAAATTAGCATTTCAAAATAGCCGAGTTTGGTGGGGAAACTTCAACTCTGAAATGGGGAGTAATTTGTTCATATGTGTGTGTGTGTGTGTGTTTGTGTGTTTTCAGTCCACAGATTAAATTCTGCTCTCAGTCAGTATCAGTATGGGCACGGGACTCAATCCACATCTTCTCAGGTACAAAGACATCTGTAAATACCAGTAAACAGCTGGTATGCGTTTGACTTTGTTAGGACGTTATTTGACAAGATATACCATACACATATGGAAATTTTGAGTATTGAGTAGAATTAGAGCTGGGCAACATATCGATATTATATCGATATCGTGATATGAGACTAGATATCGTCTTAGATTTTGGATATCGTAATATGGCATAAGTGTTGTCTTTTCCTGGTTTTAAAGGCTGCATTACAGTAAAGTGATGTACTTTTCTGAACTTACCAGACTGTTGTAACTTTTCTATTATTTACCTTTACCCACTTAGTCATTATATCCACATTACTGATGATTATTTATCAAAAATCTCATTGTGTAAATATTTTGTGAAAGCACCAATAGTCAACACTACAATATCGTTGCGGTATCGATATCGAGGTATTTGGTCAAAAATATCGTGATATTTGATTTTCTCTATATCGCCCAGCCCTAAGTAGAATTAGCTATAACCGGACACCCCATCATGCCAAACCTTCATATTCTGCATTTGTCCTCATCAGGTTGAGGAGGCAAGACGCGCAGAGTCTCCTACGCCTTGGCTCTCAGATAGAAGGTCAGACAGGCGCAATTAAAGTCTTTCTTGTATGACAGTCAACACATTCTTGTTACAAGCCCGAGTTATGAGGACACCAACCTCATGTAGATATGGGTGCACTGGAGAGCACAAACTTTCTTACACAAGTGACATGATTATTCATCCTTGTTGCAGCATAATGGCTCCACTGATAGCGGAGTACGATCGGCACATGGATGAAATGACTGAACAGCTGCAGAGATACCAGGTGAAAAACACTGAGACACAAATTCAATTCGGACAGTGAAATTAAATATTGGAGAATCTCACATATTACATATCTTGACTTACAGACATTATAAAGTAATGGGATGCATACATTTAATATCTTGGAATATGCCACATTGTGTGAAAGAAAGCCCAAAACTTGATAAGATGGAGCTGAGTGAATATCATTTGAACTGAGTTGGTTTTAATGAGTAACTTGTGGCTTCTCTAAAGAGAGAGAAAAAAAAAAATCCAGACTTAAATTTGAATACAGCCCTAAAATGTATCAGGACGTCCTAACTAATTAATAACACTCTGTGTTGGTCTACTTGTTTAATTCAACAGGGGATGATGACAGATGTCAAAGTGAAGTTGGAGAGGGTTGTCAAGGAGAATGAAAGGTAGAACAATTCAACTGGTGTCAACATATGGAGAGTAGATACACAACACGAGACAGAAGCATTCACTTAACACATCAATAAGCATCCACCAAAACTTTCTGTCGTTAGAGATTTTCTTTGAGAATATCAGATATTTATTGGTTTTCTAACCTTTATTATTATACATTGACTGTATTATGCTATGCTTGTATTTGTGTCCCACCAAACATAAGGTAACAGTGAGTAGTAGTTGAATAGTTATGTTAGTTTAGTTCTTTGTTGATAATCAAGGCATCTTGACCATTTACTGTACACAACTGCCAAATAAAATGGGCTTGTTTGACTGCAATTAAGGTTGTGATATTTAATTTAAAAAAATATTTATTTTTATTTTTATACAATATCAATGTCAACCCTCACCTTTACCAGGCTGCATGCAGAGTTGAGGGACTCTGTTGAGAAACAGCTCCACGCCCTGCCGGTGGCTTCGGGAGTGAAGGGCAGCACCCTGGAGGAGGAAGCAGTCATCAGAAATCTCCAAGAACAGGTCCAGCTCTGTGAACAGGTCTGCATATGTCCATATGTAGTCGCGCATTGCCAGACCCACCTCCACTGCGGAGGATGGTCTGGCTAGTCCACACAACCTTCCGGCATTGGAGAAAAACGTGCTCTGGTTAATTGGCATTTCTTTAAACCAATCACAATCGTCTTGGGCGGTGCTAAGCGACTGGCAGAGCAATGGTAACTCTGCAAAATAGCCTCGGGAAGGAACTTGTTTTGGTGGAACGTGTACGTTCAAAATAGGGCTGGGCGATATGGAGAAAATCGGATATCGCGATATTCTTGTCCTAATACCTCGATGTCAATATTGTGGCGATATGGGGTTGACAATTGGTGCTTTAACAAAATATCTTCACAATGAGATTTTAGATAAGTAATCTTCAGTAATGTAGATATAATAACTAAGTGGGTAAAGGTAAAACTAATAGAAGAGCTAGAACAGTCTGGTAACACAGAAAATGACTTTACTGTAATGCAGCCTTTGAAACCAGGAAAAGACAACACTTAAGCCATTTACGATATCCAAAATCTAAGACGATATCTAGAGCCATATCACGATATTAATATAATATCGATATATTGCCCAGCTCTAGTTCAAAAGTAGTTTTAGTCGTGCAACAGAACACTCAGATTGGACAGATAGTCTAGCTAGCTGTCTGGATTCACCCTGCAGAGATCTGAGGAGCAGTTAACCATAGTCCTCAGAAATCTACCAGAGTTTAGAACGCCAACACAAAGAAAAAGATTAAGATTAAGTCCATGTTTTGTTTGCTGTCTTACTAGGAGTTAGATGAGAAATACAATGTTGATACGTTTTTATCTCTACACTCCGTGGTGAGATTCGAGACTATTGCTGCGTTCAATTTACATCGGAAGTAGGAGGTCGGAACTGGGAATGACGTCACACCCGATTTGACCGTGTTCCAGTAACAAGTCAGAAAACCATTATATTTAACGGGTTGGGGGAACTCTAGCCAGGTTAGCCATTGCTAGCAATACTACAATAACAGTTGGTAACAAGGCATTATGTGGTATTTTGTGCATGCAAACACGGAAGACGGACAGTGCTGTGTTTACACCTGATTTAATGAGAAGCATGTAAGACACAAGTGCTTAAAAATGATAAACTCATACAGCTTTCGCTACTGTTGATGCTTGGAGCAGCAATGTTGGATTGTGATGTGGGGGTTGGTGAGGTTATCCCGACTTTCTGAGTCTGAAATCCGACTTCCCAGTTCAACTGGAACGCACCACATGTAACTAAACCACTGTTAAGCATTTGGTTAAAATGATAAGCTAATGTTACAGTAGCAGAAGTGGACACGAGTCAGCAAAGTGATTCATTAATGAGTGTAATACAGCGGTATTTACCTAAAGTTTGCTACTATTAGCCACCATATGCTACATGTCATACCAGACAAAGTAAGGCTGGAATAGAAAAGCCCTGAGTATTGAGCTTGTGTTTTATTTCTTTTCAAATAACAAAGACTGAAAGCAGAGGGAAACACTCAAACGTGCTTTCCGACAACTTTTAAACCATATTATATAATAATAATATTTACATATTGTATCTTGTGTATTTTATATGCATAGCAACATAAAACATGACAATGTTTTATTGAGTAGTTTAGTAATACATTGGAGCGATTAACTGACAATAGCAACAACTACAGTTGGTCCTCGTGGCTCTACACAGCCCTTTCATTTTGTGGGGACTTCTTCACTTGCTGACACGATACAATGTGAATAAGACAATTTAAGCTGTTCTCTTTTACCGAGTCTAGCTGTTGTCAACGCTGCTGTTGTCTGTTCTACACTAGGTTATGTCCTGATTCAGGCTCTGAATGCACGGTGATGTAACACGAAGTAAGTAAGCAACATTTCATTTAGCATGTCTGTATATTTGTGTGTGTATTTGTTTAGGAGCGGTTGCAGGCCGTGGAGCTGTGGCAGACCGCAGCCCAGGAGCTGGACCGCCTCCAGCAGACCTACCAGAAGACCGTCTCAGATGGACAGATCCACGATGCTCATAGGCAGCAGCTCAAGGTTCAGCATTCCCACATTAACATGCAGAGCCAGATCACATGATTGGCAAATCAACGTTTCACCGCTAGATGGAGACATTATAATTGAAATGAGGTTAATTAGAGCAGTTTGGCCTCAGTCAATGCTTGATATAAGCATGAGGTAATTACAAGCAGTTCATTTTTATTTAGTGCCTTTTTTCTCCGTCACAGGATCAGCTTGTTCAGTTCCAGCAGCACACACATAAACTCCAAGTGGCCAATCAGAAACTGGAATCGGTAAGTGACGGTTAATTAAAAGCATGTTAAATTATTGCCTCCTAATTAGCCATGGGATCGAAATGCTGTGCACTTCTCCGAAATTAACGCTGCTCCCATAATTAATCTTGTAACTAAATTTATCGGTTTCTAAATCACTCTGGTAGTTAGCCAGAACTGTCAGCTTGCTCGGTAATCCTATAACTACCAGCACATACTGTCTGTCTGTCTGTCTCTCTCTCTCTCTCTCTCTCTCTCACACCCACAGTCACACATAAATACACTCAGCGTCAAACTGTTTAGGCTCTATTTAGACAGTTATCTGACAGGCTCAACGTTTGGAGCGTGGCGAATAAGGCATACAGAATATCGTGCATATATTTATTTACATACAAACCCATGCACACACATACACATGCATGCCTGGTGCTTACTTAGGACAATTCAGTGTGGGAAGAGACAGTAATACTATATCTCGCAGATGCATTTTTAATGAGAGGGTAAGCCTTGGACATTCCCTTCTCTGACTTCTCATACAAACAGCCTTTTTCAGTTGCTGTAAAGTCGATTGGCTTTGTAGCCATGAATGACTGACAGTCTCCTTAGGCTTTGTTCTGAAAGGACTTAGAAAGCTTTGAGAGATAAGTTTCAAGGGAAAGTTGGTTTTTGAGCTAAGGTTCAACGTGTGTGTTTGGAGTCATGCCACACACATGGCATTCCTGTCTCTCTTGCCACACACAGACTGGCCAGCAGTTCCTGAAGACGGTGACAGAGCAGAGCACAGAAATGGAGGAGCTACACAGCCAGCTCAGGTAACTAAATACATCAGAGATTCAAAATGGCTGCTGGCAGAGGTCTTGCTCTGTAAATGTACTCTGTGAGGTTACACATATGTTTAAGTTTTAAGTTAAAGAAATAGTTCGACAAAAAAAGTTTGGAAAAAAGGCTTATTGCTTTCTTGCTGAGAGTTTGATGAGAAAATCCATACCACTCACTATGTCTGTACAGTAAATGTTAAGCTACAGCCAGGATCCGCTTAGCTTAGCCCAAAGACTGAAAACAACAGAAAAAAAGCTATAGGTTTGGGTACCGAAACCCGGTGCTAATATGGCACTACCGGACCGAATGGTCAATGAAATGCCTGCGCTGCACACTGGTGGAAGCAGGTAACGTCAGCCTACCGTTAGCTACCAGCGGGCTTAAACATGGTTAAAATGCTGAAAGCTAAAGTTTCTCACAGGAAAGGATTCCAACACCTGGGCATACAATGGTGTGCAGCAAATACAGGAGAAACCAATAAAACAACATGGTGCGTTCAATTACACTTCGTAAGTTCATGGTGGATTCAAGTGCACCTCAAGGAACTCAAGCTGTTATTGTAAAGTACCCTTTTGCCATCTAGTGGTTCTTTTTTTGTTATTTAACATCAATTAACTAATGAAATAAGTCATTATTACATTTTAAATTAACTATTTAAATTTGACCAAATGGCCTTGGCAATAAACAAGCCGTTCTTTTATGTCGCCAACTGCCGTTTTGGGCTCTTCTGTTTTTTCGGTTTAGGAACCAACAACGTTTTAAAAATATTGTTTTAGTACCAGTATCGGAAAAAGCCCAAACGATACCTAACCTTAAACTGCTAGCATGGCTCAGTTCAAAGGTCGCTAAATCCACCTGAAAACACCTCCAAAGCTCACAAGTTAACATATTGCATCAGATTGGTTTAATCCAAGAAGAAAGTGAATTGAATGTATTTCTGAAATTGTCTAACTATTTTGTATTAACCAAATAAGGTGACTATAAAGTCAAGAAGGCAGACAGGTTTCTATGTTGTTATATATGCTTGAACTGTCCTCCTGGTGTAGGCAGGCCAAAGCTGAGCTGAGGATGGCCACAGCCAAAGTGGATGAGATGACCAAACTGCTACAGAATGTCCAGGACCAGATGCAGAGACGGGTGAGAGAAGATAAAGCAATACAAAATATACTATATAGGCAATAGAAAATTGGTAGTCCACCTAATGGGAATGGGGAACACCAGTTAATTAATTTTTTTTTAATAAATATAACATTTAACTGATTTTGTGGGGATTGTTTGCCTTGGGCATCCCTTTGGGCTATAGTGGCCAGCGTTAGTCATTATTTTTGAATATTTTATGAACAGAATAATGAATCCAGTTAATTAAGAAAAAATAATCATGAGACGTGTGTGTATATGTTTAGGAGGAAGAAGTGGCAGACGCTCAGGTCCGAGAGGACGCAGCAGACAGACGGCTCCAACAGCTTCAGGCGGCCTTGAGCCAGCTAGAGGCCAGGTGAGCACGAGTTAAACTGCTCCTTCACCTGCAATCCCATTTCAGCCTTTTCTGACCCTTTTTGTAGAAAAGTTTCATTCATTTAGGAAATGTACTGCATGCAGCATTGTGAAACGGAAATTGTATCACATCTTACTAAATTGTTAAGAATTTCAGCATGTTTTACAAATGGGTCACTCGACATGATCACACCACATTCTGTGTTTCAAGTTGACCTAACATACTGTATATACTAGGGCTGTCAAAATAACGCGTTCATTTCGATTAATTCATCTGAGAAAAAAATAACGCAGATTAATCCATTCCATATTGATTGTTTGACCCGGAGCCGTTCTAGCCACCATTGAACTGTAAAATGAAGGAGGGAGACGAGAATGTGCTGCCTGGATCATTAACTGGAACATTTACTTGTAAAAATCTTCTTCCTGCCAACCCTGGCTACCGAAATCTGGTGCCACTGATATGTCTGCTCTTCTCTCTGGTGCTCTGAAGACGATACAGGCAACACAAACACTGCTGCATGTGACGCTAGTTAACACTATACTCGACAGCAGCTAACGTTAGCCTACCGCTAGCTAGTTAACACTACACTCAACAGCAGCTAACGTTAGCCTACCGCTTGCTAGTTAACACTATACTCAACAGCAGCTAACGTTAGCCTACCGCTAGCTAGTAGCTGGATTAAAAACGGTTAAAATGCTGACAGCTAACGCTAAACGGTGTAAAGTTTGACTGTGTTTTACTGTAGAGGACTGTGACTCAACAGCGGGATGTAACAATCTGCAGCTGCCGTCGGAGAAACAACACAGACGGTGCGTTCAATGAAACTGGTAAACTACAGCCTCGTGGTGCATGTCCATTTCCCATCTGGTGGTTGTTTTTGTCGTTCAACAGCAATTTACTAGTGAAATAAGTTATTGTTATACATTATTATTAAATCATTTAATTTCGACCATATGGCCTTAGCAATAAACAATCCGTTCTTTAATGTCGCCAATTGTTGTTTAGTACCCTTTTTTTTTTTTTACTTTCTTAAAAAGTATCGGTTCAGGCACCGTTAATTATATATGCGATTAATTTCGATTAATTAATCACAGAGTATGTAATTAATTAGATTACATTTTTTAATTGATTGACAGCCCTAGTATAGACTGTAGCAGGAGCCCAACACCAGTAACCAACTTCAGAAACAGTTACTGAGCTTTATGGAAATATTTGCGATGTCTGAATGCGTTGGAAAGTCATGGAATTTAACATCAAAATGATCAGCAGTTCCCTGTCCTTTGCCCCTTGCTGCTGGTACTCACTCCTTTTTCTCAAATGCCAGACTAAAGGCTGCATCTCAGGAGGCTGAATCAGTTCGCAGAGATCAAACTGTGTGGGAGAGAAAGGTGGGGGTACTCCAGGCACGTTGTACCACCCTAGAAGAGGAAAAGTACGAGGCCTTGGCCAAAGTTCGTGAGAGTGTTCAGGTGGCTGAGGAGGCTGCATTGCAGAAGGACCAGGTGACTGCAGTCACTGTCTTTGTCTCTTCTTTTCTGTCTCTATCCCCTCCCCATTTTTTGCCTTTTTCACTGCCCAAGCCTTTCCCTTCAATCTGTTGGGCTGCAAGATCCTCTGACAATCGATCCTCTGTGTCCACATCCTTTCAGCACTTCAGAACTTTGCCCACTGAAATGTGTAGCTGTGTCTGTCTTTACCCTCTCCCTTCAGGCTCAGTTAAGAGAGAAACAGAAGATAGAGGAGCTGGAGAAGACAAAGGAGGCCATCAAACAGTTAATCCAGGACGCTGCAGTCCGCACCAGAAAAGAGGTGCAGAGTTACTGAATGGCTTTCTGAACAAGAACTGCTGGGCTGTTTCTGTAGAAGTAGATATCATACTGAAACTTCATGAAAAAATCTAGCTGTTGGAATAGGCTTTACAATCTAGAAAATATCTCAGAATCACTAAATGCCCTCCATATAATTTGCTGCACGTTTGACTAAAATCTCCTTTTAAGCTACCGAATGTATTGCATCATTACTTAAAAGCACTGGATGATGTCAAGATAGAGCCAACTCTATATTAGTTTCTTAAAAATTAATATCCGTAAAAACTACAGAAACCACTGGAAGAGGCACAGCCGGTCTGTACTGATGTACTAATCCAAAAGCAAAGCACTGCTCTTTCCCCCTTCCTAACCTCAGTGGGGGACATGTTGATTAATGCTCAATTAATGGGTCTTCTTCCTCAAGCCCTTCAACTGTTTAAATCCTGTTAATGAAGCCTAGTATGACTGCAGCGCTGGCTGTCATCTTAGTCCCTAGCTGGCCTTCAACAAATGATTTTTTACTGTGGATGTGTTTGACTATATGTCAGTTGGAGACCTTCCCTTGCGTTTGCCTTTTTACCTTCCAGGACATTTTCTTGGAGGTTGAGTCAGAGGTTGAGGTTAAACATTGCAGCCAGAGTGAGGCAATTATTTATTTATTTTTACCTCAGGCTTACTTGAAGATTTAAGTACCACTCACAGTTATGCACGAAGGTTAAAATTTCCCAAAATAGAGGTGTGTCCAGAGTGATCCACTATCCTGACTCAGAGCACCTGTACCTTCAGGAGTTTTGACCGCTAGTAGTGCTATGGAGCAGTAATTTTCAGGGTTGTCCCTATTTCCTAAACATCGAAAGCGACACAAAGTCCTGGTGACGGTTTACACTATTCCGAAATGCAACCTTGTTCATAAAGAAATGGGGTACCTTTACAGATGCCTTGTTGAGTTTCCTTGTAAAGAAAAATGTGCACGAGAACAAATCACACGATTAAAAACAGCGCTATTAGTGGTCAAAAACTCCCCAGGGTACCTTAAAGGAAGTTGAGATGTTTTGTTGCTGAAGAATAATAAGTGAATTCAGATTTCTTAGGGTTAGGGTTAAGACCCTCTATTTTCTCAAACTGTCAAATAGACAAAGAATGCAATTTTTTTAGTTTTTTTTTTTTAATTGTAGGTCAATAAATACATTACAAAGTTCCTGCTAGATGTTTATATGCATCTTGCCCTTTGTTTTCATTATATATTCATACATTTGACTCTCTGCTTTTTCACACATTATTTTCATTTCCTTTATTTGTCTGCTTTTTATAAAATATGCACAGTCAAAGCAAAAGTCTGAATACGGTAACTTTCCTCACACACATTTTGACTTAACCTTTGAACTTAAGCTGTTTAGTCAAGTCGCCAACTCAAGTAGCTACTTTGTGCGTCTAATTAAAGTTACTGTCGATGACTTTTTCTTTAACAGGTGGATAATGTGCGCAAGCAGTGCAATGTTCAAATTGACCGTATGGCCGAGGAGCTGTCTGCACTGCAGCTGGTAAGAACCTGCCCCATTAAGGACAAATCCCTTTCAACATTACACTAAATCCCTTCTGCTCGTGCGTTTTATTCATTCTGGCTCTCCTTGTTCTCTCTTTCCACCTCTCTCAAGGAGTGTGCAGATAAAGAGTCTCAGATTGAAAGGTCCCTGCGGGAGAGAAAAGCTGTAGAGGAGGAGCTGGAGAAGGTATCCGTGAAAGCACAAGAAAGACGCTGGCAAAGCCAGCTCCAGAGTTCTGATAGTGTTTGATTGCATGGTTGTATACTTGTTTTTCTTTTAGGTGTATAAGGAGGGCAGGGCAGAGCCAGAGTTCAGGAAGATTGATGCCCTTCACCAGAGGTGTCTAGATGCAGAGAGGATAAAGGAAGACATTAGCCTCACTCTGCAAAGCACACAGAACAAACTGAGGAAGATGGAGATGGAGTAAGTGTAACTTAGCATTGTAGGTTTACTCTTCGCTAGTTTGAATGTAGCACATTCATGGCAGTAGGCCTGCATAATTAATCGTTGTTCACGATTACATTTTTAAATAACTTCGATTTTTTTTTATGACTTCGATTCTCATTTAATTTTACGAGCCGACTGCATCACAAACGCTACTACTTTCTTCTGTGATTTTTAAACATAGACTCTATAAAAAAGGTTTCAAAGCACTCCCAAGCGCTGCAATGCTCTCCCTTCTCTAGCCTCTATGTTGTCAGGCTTGTGGTGATGCGCAATGTGCTATAGGTGCCAAAAAAAATCTATGTTTGGTACTGCCAATTTGTTTTGTTTTGTCATGGTTCATGTGTGCAATAAACATTACACTTTGTGAGAAAAAAATCGTGGCAGAGAATCGTGATATCAATTCTAAGCTAAAAAAATCGTGATTCATATTTTTCCCCGAATCGTGCAGGCCTACATGGCAGGTCTCCACCTTAACTCCAATCCTTCTCACAACAGCAGGGGGAGTGGCTTCATCTGCTGACAATAATGATGGTTGTATAAAGAATAACATTTTGTTCTTTTTTGTCTTTCTCACCCCCTTCCTTTCCTGATCCATCCGTCCGACCGTCTGTAGCTACAGTGAGGAGCTGTCGCGTTGCCAGGAGGAAGTGGGGCGGCTGCAGGGCTCGCTGGCTGCAGCCCGGGACGACTGTGTCAGCGTCAGCGAGGAGCGTCTCCAGCTGCAGCAGGAGAACCTGCAGCTACGCAGGGAGATGGATGAGCTGCGCAAGGCCTCCTTGCTGGTCCAAAAGAAGGCCAAACAACAGGTAACCCATTGATCAATGGAAAAGGAAGGAAATAAAGGAATAGGCACTTAAGGCACTCACATGTAGTGGAGCAGGAGTAGTGCAAAGCAGCCACTTGGGCCAGACACCATCCATCATCGTCGGCTTTTTCGGGGTCGGGTCAGCAGCTCCAGCAGGGGACCCCAAACTTCCCTTTCCCGAGCCACATTAACCAGCTCTGACTGGGGGATCCCGAGGCGTTCCCAGGCCAAGGTGGAGATATAATCCCTCCACCTAGTCCTGGGTCTTCCCCAAGGCCTCCTCCCAGCTGGACGTGCCTGGAACATCTCCACTAGGGAGGTGCCCAGGGGGCATCCTTACCAGATGCCCGAACCACCTTAACTGGCTCCTTTCAACGCAAAGGAGCAGCGGCTCTACTCCGAGCTCCTCACGGATGACTGAGCTTCTCACTCTATCTCTATCTCTAAGGGAGATGACCGAAAGAACGAGATCCAGGGTACAAGCGGCCGTAATGGGTTTCCTCAGGAGACACACTGCACTATAATCAACCTGTCAATAAGGTGCTAAAATCTTCAGTCGAGGGCTTGTCCTTTTCCTCTCACACACAGACCTGTTCCTTTTTGAAAGAAAAATTGATAGTTTTTGCTTCTACAGAAGTCTAAAATCATGTTATTCGATAGGACAGAACAATTTTGGCCACCCAGTCTGTGAGTGCTACATATGGTTTCATAATCAAATCCAATTTTACACCAATAAGTATCAATCTTACACTTGTAGCATTCATTTTGGCTGGTATTCGGTCATAAACCAAAATATTGGACAAATGAAAGCTTTGACCTACTGTAATGATGGAATAGATGAAAAGTCAGAGGATCCCTTTAGAGACACTGGAAACTGGCATGCACTGAGCACAATCTAGGACAGGAGGGCTCTGCAGTGGGTGATTAAAACCTCCCGGAACATCACTGATACCTATCTATATCGGTGAGACGAGGTGCCTGCGGAAAGCCCAAGTTACATTAAAAGACAATACCTACCCCATCACCAGGAAGGGACCCCGGCGTGTGAGAGACAGGCCGGATGTCAGGCTTTATCCCACCAATGTACATCCGTTGAGCCAGACTAGTTCTGACAAGACGGGGCACTTGAATCTTCTTCATCTAATTAAATGGATTTTAGACCAGCTAAATGAAATCCACCCAACCTCACTCTGCTGCTCTCTCCCCCCCAAGCTGTCACAGATGGAGCAGGAGTACAGCCTGAAGGAGCAGGGACTTGACGCACGCGTGCAGGAGCTGGAGGAAAGCAGCCGAAGCTCCAGTGTTGATCTGACGCGCCTCCTTACAGCACAGCAGAAGAGTACCCAGCGCTGGAAAGAAGAGGCCAAGAACCTTGTTCAGGCCTTCGAGACTAAAATCACAGGCCTCAAGTAAGAACTTGTAAAAGCAGATTTAACATTACTAAAGAAAGAAAAGATAGACGCAAAACCTTCACTGAGAAATGTCCCCAGGGACTAAAAGGTTTACAGTTTAAAGCCTTAAAGGAGAACTCCGGCCAATTTTTACATTAATCTTGATCGCTATAAATATGCTAGTACTGTTGATAGAAAAAAAAAAAACGAGCCAAACCGGTGTTAGTAACACGGAGCTGCTGCAGCTACGTGTAGAGCTCCATCTTAGCTAAAACGGCACTTGTGGGGGCATGATCTAAAGAGTGCCTTTGTGCATCTTCACAGACACAAAATAAAATTTAAATGTCTGTGCAACATGAACAGGGCCCTTACGTGACAACAAGATGCGTTTTCAACTCAGACATCCTGCCGGTAACTCGCCCTGCTAGCTGCTTAGCTGCTGTCTGGGATGAGTGTATTCAGCCAGACTTCGGTGATAATTATCACGCAGCAGTTCCGTGTGTAGTTGTAGCTCATCCATTTTGTGTGCAATCAATCTGGTGTTGGTGAGTAGGAGTCTTGGCAGTGGCGATCTGTGTGGTAGTTCCCTTAGCAGGGCTAGCAGGTCCAAGCGGCATCCTCGCTTCTCCCCGCCTTCGTCGCCTGCCGCGGCCGACAATAATCCACCGAGCGCCCGCTGTTCTGGCTATTTCCTCCGACCTTTAAAATAGAAAGGAACCATACACTAAAACCATTAAATAAAAACAAATGTCCTACTCTAACAACATCTGTCACTGTTTTTTCCATGTGTAGATCAACGTAAAGCAATGTAGTGCTCAAAAAGAGCAGGCAGGCTAAGCAACAAAATGTATCTTCCAGTGATAATCCGTCTAATGGAAACTAGTGGGTAACTGACAGACTGCAACAACAATGTAATATACAGTTTAAAATAAGAGTGTTTAATACAATACTCTTTAAAGTTAATTACAATACATTCGTCTGGTGCTGCCTTTTTTTTTTAAATTCTATCAGTTCAACAGTGGATCAAAGACTAAGCGGCAACAGCTAAAGTGGAGCAACAAAGATTTCGATCACAGTTGAAACAAACATTGACTTACCACTTGAAGTTGTTTTTCCCCTCAGCGACAGCTGTACTACACAGAGACCTATTGGAAATATTAACCATGTTGAAACACTTGAAATAATAAAGCTTTGTAAATGCTTTATCTCCGGGAGAAGTGGCTTATCTCGATTTTTTTCCGTCTACTTCAGGGCAGAGCTGAATCGGCAGAAGCAGCGTTCCTACGAGCTGGAGATGCAGCTTGAAACTGACCATAATACTGTTGCTGAGGTTTGTGTAACACACACACACCCACACAACCCTGCAGCTCGATTTACAGTACAAGGTTAGATTAAACTGAGCAATTCTTACAAATATTCTGGTCTAAGAGGAAACGTAAGGTGTTTGTCACGCCCTGTAGCGATCTGTGCTGTTCAGGCCTGTCCAGCTGCTGTTGGCCTCTGTACATGTCAGGCCTCCTTTGTAACAGTGTGCTCAGAAAAGCAGCTACAGACAAGAAGCAGGAGTCTTGTGCCCGGTCTAAGGATCAGAGAATGTGTTAGGATGATGAACTAAAATAAGTTTGTTTTCTTTAGTAGAAAAGTAGTGATACTAACTAATAAAGTTAAGATTAACTCACAACCTCTGCTTATTTATAAATGCAGAGCCCACATCTATTAACAACAGCCTGAAAAAAGTATGTCTATGTGGCTAGTGATAAATGCACCATATGTTCCTTGGTACTTGAGTGCTTTAAAAGCAAAAGCTTAGTAACTTTTAGTTGTTTGACTACATGTGACTTAATTGGTATGTGTTTGTTTGTGCAGTATGAGAGGCAGCTAGCAGAGTATCAAGAGAAGACGAGTCTTCTCCAGAGACGACTGACACAAGCTGAACAAAAGGCAACCACTGCTACACAACAGGTATGGCTACTGTTGGCTCTTACATGGGGAGATATGTCTTATTCCAGTTCATTTGTTATCTGATTGAATACTGACATTATTTATGTGTTATGCTTTTTTTTTGTTTTTTTTTAACAGCTGAATTTGTTGGCATCACAGCGAAGAAAAACTGCCATGGTGGATCCAGAGACTCTCTAACAATAACTGTCACTGTGTTATAATTTCTTATTTTTTTAATTTATTTTAAAGGAAATAATCCCATTGAGAGTCCGAATGTCTTTTACAATATGCTAGTATTTATACTGTAGCCATGTGTGTTTAGAGCATGTTGCTCCTTTTTGTAAATATGATATCAACATTTTGGCCATTTGGTTAATAAATGGCAACATGTTCTAATTTTATACACTAATGTTGTTTGTCTGAGGTTTGGTATGTAAATAAACTTTGTTATAACAAAATAAACACTTCAAAATACACCTTTCTTTGTCTTTGTTGTGTGTGTATATACTGTAGGTGCATGATTTAATGGAAATCAAGTGCGTTGGGTATTAAAATGCTTATTTGCTTTTGTCAAACAGCCAGGGGGCGAAAAAAAAAACTCTGGGGTGAAAACCTATTTAATACATTGAGGGTATCATTTTATTTATTTATTTTTTAACTTTATTTCAAAAAAGTAGTTTACAGAAGTTCAACATTGAGGGTATCACTGAAACTGTAAAACACAAAACTAGCAACGTGTTTTTGTTTGGCTGCGTTGCATGCCGGGAGACAATTATGTTGCTAGGAAACCGTAAACTTCAGCTCCATAGACAACGTTAAATGTCTATGCTCAGCTCTAGCTAGCTAGGTCAGCAAAAGTTAGGGTACATTAGCTTTATCGATAGTTAAAAACGTTGGCTAGCGTTAAGCCATATCTAAAATATTCCGAAGCTTAATATTTGATACGGCAGCCAGTTTGCATATCTCTCGAAGACTGCTTACTCAATAAGACGAAGTGACGTTACACAGATGGTAGCTAAGCAAGTTGAAAAAATATTGTTAACGGTAAGTTAACGTTAATTAACGGAAGTTCGTTAGCATTAATTAGCTTACGTTATCTTTAACAACAGTTAAGTTACCTTGTCCACAATTTCTTTTTGCGTATTGTTGCTTAACGTTACTGTGTGTATTGTAACTAACGTTAACGTTAACGGTAGCTATGTGTGGAAATGTGCTGGGACCACAAATTGGGCTAATGGTCCGCAATATTTGACTTGAATTTAGCTAGCTAGCTAAAGTTAACGTTACTTAAAGTAATAAAGTTGCGTAAATAATAAAACAAATCTTTATATCACTATTTTGTCTGATAAAAAAAAACTTGCGGACATTACTAACGTAACGTTACTACTAATGCTAACGTTACATTCCAATGGATTTTCCTCTGTGCTGCTGACCCAGTCTGTGTGAATACATGCCATGGCCACTGCATCTCCGAGGGCCTCTCTGCTGAGCCTCTCTGGTCAAAGCAAGGAAAATGATTCCAGAGGTAGGCCAAGCTAATATGCAAATGGTTAGTTATATCTTACGTGTTATACAGTATAGCCAACAAGCATTGGTTTGTCAACTCTTAATTCAATGTTGACATACTGTCACAGAGCGACTGCACAAGCTCCCTGAACTACAGAGCTCCACCATCCTACCAAGGCCTCCTGTCCATGTTCAAGACACACAGGTGAGACTGAGACAATATGAAATACCATCTACTGTACACCCAATTTAGTACTCCCCATACTATTAATATAATCAGTCAAAAAGCAATTACAGTATGCAGGTGTGGGTCTTTTGTAAATGTCAATGTCTTCCCCCTTATCTAGGCCTTGCTGAATAGGCGTGTAACACGGAAACAACCCAGCCTCCACCACTTAAAAGCCCGTGAGCAGATGTTTTTTCCGGGCTGGTACACTCAGTTGCCTTCATCTCAACAAACAGAGCCGCCACACAGGCAGCGTCAAAAATATCCTGTCCAACTACCTCCTCTGCAATCCACGACCAAGGTCAGTGACGAGAATAAGCATTGCTTTAAAGATGTCTCTAGCGCGTGATGGAGATGTTTCTCAAAAGTATCTCTACAATTAAATTCTTTTATGAATCTAAAATAAAGGCAAAACCGGGCGGTTACACCCAGTCGCCTTCATCTCAACAAACCGAGCAGCCACACAGGCAGCGTGAAAAAAAAAGTCATGTCCACCTACCTCCACAGCAATCCAGGAACAAGGTCAGTGATGAGAATAAGCATTGCTTTGAAGATGTCTGTAGTGCATGATGGACAGGTACCTCGAAAATATATACAGTTAAATATTTGTATACATCTAAAATGAAGGCAATACTAAAAAAACAAAACAAGACTACCATTAAAACTGTGGCAAAAGTATCAAGCTTCCAGGCTCACCTGCCAGTCTAATTAACTGGTGACTAAATGTAGTGTAATGTTAAAAGGGAAAATCAGGCTCTTCAGGCAGAAGCTTGACAAATCCTTTGGTAAAGGCTCAATTTAGGGCTGCAACTAACGATTATTTTTTTTTCTCGATTAATCGATTAGTTGTTTGGTCTATAAAATGTCAGAAAATGGTGAAAAATGTGGATCAGTGTTTCCCAAAAGCCCAAGATGACGTCCTCAAATGTCTTGCTTTGTCCACAACTCAAAGATATTCAGTTTACTGTCACAGAAGAGAGAAGAAACTAGAAGATATTCACATTTAAGAGGCTGGGATCAGAGAATTTTGACTTTTGTCTTAAAAAATTACTCAAACCGACTAATCGATTATCAAAATAGTTGGCGATTAATTTAAGAGTTGACAACTAATCGATTAAACGATTAATCGTTGCAGCTCTAGCTCAAGTCACTGTTTATTGCCTTTAAATGCGCTACTTGCAGGAGATATTTATCTTTGATTGTGTCGCTTTACCACTCCTCAGTTGTCCAAGAATGTGCTGTCAACCCCAAGTCCCCCCAAATGGCCCTTTTCCATTAAGAGTGGTGGACAACTGGACGATCCCTCCAAAGTTAAACTCTATAAGTACAGTAAGGATGACTATTTGATGATAAGCCATGGAGGTGTGATATCAGTGCACGAAGAGGAGTTTGACTTCATAACCCGTGAGCGCTGGGAAGAGGAGTATGAGTACCACTGCAAGCTGATCCGCATCCCCTTCTTTGCCCTCTTCAAGAAGTGGAAACCCTTCTATGTCTGGCGCACCAAAGTTCGCAGCAAGAAAATTCATTTGACCAGGGAGTCCCTCCAAAACTGTTTGTTTTTTGTTAGTCAGGTACGTGACAGTGTGTATAAATTGAGACCTGGATCCTGGTCTTAATGGTCTTGAATATGGAATGTACACTGTATGTTTACTGAGCGAAACATCTTTAAGGTTTATACATTTCAATTGATGTGAGTAGTGCGGATATTGTGTTAACAGTTGCATACATGTCATACAGCCTCTAAGTCCTGCACTGTTGGACATCAGGAAAATGTGTTACCAAATCAGTGACACAGGCTTGTGTCACATGGAGAAAAAACACACCTACACACTGCAGGAGTTTCAGGACGTCCAGTATAAACAACTGCAAGAGGTGCTATTCTACATCCATACAAAAATCGGTCCAGATGTTTGAACTATGTCTCCTCAGCAGCTCATTGCCCTTATTTGTTCATTCTTGTCAGGTGTTGAGTAACTTGGAGAAGTTTCAAGACCTGGTAAAGGAGGTGACAGTTTCTGCGTGTAGCAACTACTTGACGGAACTTCAATCCAGATTTAATAAACCAAGTGTGTGCACATTGACCATATGGAGACACCGAAATGTACATACTGTACAGACAGTACAGCATATCCAGTATTAAAATGTTGATAGTATTATTTGTCCGTCACAGGTGACCAAAAGGACAAGAAAGCTCTTGCACGGCTCAACAAGACTTATCAATCTAGCCGCCTCATCTGGTGGGTCATTTTCTTGTACTTGTTTCCCTTAAATTCGGCTTTCTGTCTCTATTTGCACTGTGGACATACCTACTATTTTTTTTCTACTAAACTTATATGGCTTAGTGTGATTAGTTCATAGAACAGTGCAATTGTTAATGTAATTAGTAACACCTTTTCTTCTCATGCTATGACAAGTCAAATGATTGCTAATTAATCAGACACGTCTTATCACATTAACCCAGTCCAATCCTCCTCTGTCCCTCACCTACCCAGTTTTATCCGTCTTGTTGACTATTTGGTCGTCAACGCCTTGCACATCTTAGTGGTGAATGCAGTCACAGAACTGCTGGCTGTGTTCCAGGAGCAGGTACGTCAAACGCCTAGCCATGGCATTATTCAGAGCTGGAGCCAGCGCGCTGAGGCTGCCACTGACCCTACTGAAGAAGAGACAGATAAGAAGGTAAGTCTTTGTTTTATTATTATTATTATTATTATTATTCATAATACGTTGTATTGTTTACAGTAACCACAATAATAACTATAGCCACCAAATCGAGTTTTCAAGCAAACACAGAGCAGTGTTCAGTTTTGGTTAAGGTTGGTGTGTGTGTGTCTTTATTAGTCTGTTGAGTCAGAAACACGCCGTGACCCACCTATGTTCACCTCTGAGCTGATGCTGGACCCAAATGCTTTGACTTACAAACCCTCTGAGGAGAACTTTCTGGTTAGTTTTCTCAAATTGTCACAAACTGTTACACATTACATTATTTACTACCCATTAAATACCAATCTACAGTATATTTTTTGTTAATTCCTACAGGAGAGTGTTGCAGAGATCATTGGGTGGTTTGAGGAAACAGTGATGTCAGTCACTACGCTTACAGCAGATCCTGATTTTGATTCATTGACAGAGCCTGGAGACTATGAGGTAGTAAAAAAAATCACCTCAACCTGACCGCCCTGATGTGTTGTAGTTGTTCTAAATGCTAATGTTGTTGATATGTAAAAACAAAAAGCTGCACTTGAGTGTATGTGTGTTTACATGCTTTTGTTAACTTTTAGGAATTGGAAAGTAAATATGAAGAAGGCCCCTGTTTGGCATCTATCATAGAAAATGATGACCACCTTCAAAGTATCATCCAGGACATCAAGGTCAGTTTTTACTTTTACTCACTGCATAGTTTCTATCTCTGGAGGTTGGACTTTGTATGTACATTACTGTGTATGAGTGGGCTTGACTTTTTTTCCCCCTTAGGAATCACTCCAGTTTGCCTTTGACGCAGCAAAAGTATACTCACACACATTTGAGCGTTTTCGGCTGTTCTATAAAGAGAATGAGAGTCTGGATCTGGATGCAATGCGGCAACAGGATCATGGTGATGTACTACACATCAACATAAACATTACTTTTGTAACAGATCTCACACTCACAACACAAAGAGCAGTTCAGCTGAGAATAAGTCTTCTGTCCTTTGTTAGCTGTACTGGTATTGGAAGCATATTTTGGACACTTAAAGACACTCAACAAGTTGGGAACAAAAACATTGTTGCTTAAACCAGTACTGTGCCTTATGTGAATTATCAGTCCAAATGAAAGTATAGTATAAATATGTTTCTAACCAAAACACATTGGGTGTATTCTTGAGAATTAACAAATAGGTTGCATGCATTTATTTCTTCATTTGCAAAGCTGATGTCCTTATATCCATATTTAAATACCAGTGTTTCCCACACATAGACAAATGTGTGGCGGTGCGCAGCGCTATCAACACCGGCCGCCGCACATTGCGTTTCGTTATTAATTTTTTTTTTAAAACTCTATTTAAAACACGTTCAGCTGCATTTCCTTTCCTTGCTCTCCTCCGTCTCTCTGTCACTTGTGTCTCGCTCACATACACACACACACACACACACACACACAGCTCCTCCCACCGTGCGGTGTTTGGTGTTTTTAGCCCCCAACGTCGCAAACAAGAAATTGCGTCTGCTTTAGAAAGTTAACTAGTCGCAAGTTTGCGGTAAAATGCAGTTGGGTTGTCGAGGTCAAAACACTATATGTAGCAGAGAATCAAATAAACTTATTATAAATAATGTTATGTCATTTTTTACTCTTAAACTGAATGTTTGCTGCTTCAACCCAGATGAGTATTGAAAAGTATTTTCCGCGACTGAAAAAGGCACGTGTTGAGGATAAGGACCAGCCTGAACCGGAGCTATCAGTCTGAAACAGAGCTGAACAGTCCGACCAATGTAATTAATTATGTTATTAATTTGTTTACAATATTTTCAGGCTTCAACCAGTGAAAGACAGGGTCAGGGAGAGAAAGAGATAGATTTGTTAGGCAGTGAAGTAGGAGAGGAGGACAGCATCCAACAGTGTGATTCCCTCCACCCCAAGGCCACAATTTGCTTTCTAATCTGTGGGAAACACTGAAATACTGCATTGTTTACATCTATTGTTTGCTTGCCTACAGTATTCTTCACTGCCTTTGTTGGCCCATTGCTACATTTCTTGGTGTGTTACTGCCACCAATTGGCCATTAGTAGAATAGTGTAAAACCAGCAGCAGGAATGTGTATCACGTCAACCCAGTGCTAGCACACAACGTGCATGTTGTGTCCTTATGCTCATCCGTGATACAAACAAAATGTGAACCCATTTGTGAAAAAATGGCTTCATATAGAGGTCAAAAATTCCACAGGGTACCTTTTAAAGACCATATCATTCTTTGTATTTTCTAGTCTTTACTATACGTCAATTTTCCAAAGCATATCATAGGTTTGTATATTATTTGCAATAGGAAAATGAACTTGCAGAGGCATTTTCCTTTTTCAAAGGTATGTTAAAACTGCAGTATTGCATGGTAGTGCAGTTGAAAGCAGACTATATTGGAAACAGTTCCTTGTTGTGACAAGTTCTACACATCATCAGCGGAAAACCATTCTGCGCTGGTTGTGCCATTGTTTTCTAATGGGAGAAGGGCGGAGACAACTGACAGGAATCGCTACCACTTGCCACCAAAATTGCCACCAAGCACTGCGTTCAGAGTTAAAATTATTTCAACTTTGACCTCCTTGCCACTGACCTTTCAAAGTGCAACCAATAAGATAAAGAGGTAGCCAGAAGCGATGATGGCGTTTACCTACACTGCACTTTGCCTTTGAAGTGTCTCCACTATACTCTGCGCCCTACCTCACGGTTTTACCGCTGATCATGTGTAGGCGACTTTACATCTGAGATGTGACAGGAGATTGCCAACCTGTATTACATTGAGACGCAGTACTGTCAGAAAATCAAACCCTACTATAGTAGTCCGTCGCAGTTAGGTTTACGTCATACAGTGACCACTACTTGCATGTTGTGCATGTTTCAAATATTTCCAGTTTTGCCAAAAGTGTAGGTATATGTAAAATACTGATCTATATGGAATTATTTGGCCCTTAATTATAAAACTGTTGTGGTTAAAGCATGAAGTCCTCAAAGGTTTGAATCAAATACTCACTTCATGTCTAAAGATTTAAGTTATTTTTTGTATATTGTTTTACCTTTTTTTTATTCACCATACATCTTAATCAGTGCTACTGAATGTTGTGTTGACTGAAATGATTACTAGCCTATATAATAACTGTCTGACAGTGCACTTGTGAGCACCTTGAAAACTTCTGGGAAGACTGTTCAAAGAAGGGAGAGGGATAATGGTAGATTCATTTTTGGATTGAGTTAGGAAGTAGTTTCCAAAGATTTAATTTATTATAATTTCTTGTCCCAGTGCCTAATCTGTTCCTGGGGAAGAAACACCTTATACATTTGCTATATGATGTTAATGTTTGAACATATATATGTGAATATGTTTGCATCTTCCAAAACTGACTGGACTTGGTCACACAAAATAAAAAATAAATAAACTCAAAGCATACAAATTAACAGTTCTTCATGACTTATGGATGTTGACTGCTTTGTCTCACAGGTTTATCCTTTTTTGAAAAAGCACTGGAGTTCTACCATAGTGAGCATAAGGAGGCCTTAGCCATCCACCAGAAGAGACATCTGGGCTTACTGCTGGTGGATAAAACGGAGCTCAAAGAGAAGCTTGTGTCTTCCCCGCTCCGCTGTCTGGAGGTGAGGACTAGCAATGTGCAAACACATACTACTGGTATTACACAACTGTTTTTGGTTTAAGAGTAATGATGAGTTTATGGCTGTGTGATTTAAACAAAAGGACAGTGAGGCTATTCAAACCTCACTGAAATTTAAACATAAGCAATGTCCAGAGCCTAAGTGAGTGAAAACAAATAACGTTACAGTAAAAATGTAAAAAAGGCATGTAGGAATCATTCATTGCTCTGCTCCGCATCTCTCCTCCAGGTCATCAACGAGATGCTTACCAAGCTGGCTAAGAAGAAGCTAGATGCTGCCATTGCTGAGGCTTGTGAAGCTCAGTTCAAACTGGAGTCCATTCCCTCCACCACAGCTGAGTTAGCCAACTTCCTCACATTCCTGGATGAGATAAAGGAGAGGGTAAGACAAACTAACCATTCAGATGTAAATAAAAAAATGTTTTTACAGTATATATTAATCTACCCAGTCTTCTCTTTTGTCCCCTCTTCAATCAATCAACCAATTAATCAATCAATCTTTTTCTCATATTCCTGACATTCTACAACACTGTAGTGTTTCTTACTCTTTTTCTCACTCTCCCCAGATTACGGTGCTCGAGGGGGAGCAGGAGACAGTATGTCAGATGTACAATCTGATTAACATGTACTCAGTTCCTACGCCACCTGAGGATCTGATTGTTTTCGCCACCTTGCAACCCACCATTAGCTCATTGCACATCATCATTGATGAGGCAGCGGCAGAGAGGGAGTCCAGCTTAGACAAGCTGTGCAGGTCCCTGCAAAAGGACATCCAGGATCTGAACCGTGACGCTGTACAGGTCATGTTTAAGTCACAGGTACGTGGTGGAGTTTTATTTGTTTTTCTATTAACCATAGTTTGGTTGGGTGTTATTAATGCTGAGCCTTGTTACTCAAGGTGTCTCTATGTATGTCTTTGCTCTATTTTTACTTGTTTGCCTTGTGGTTTTTCCTGTATAGGATCCACAAATTCTTAACATGAATGCAGATCCTTCCCAAGTGCGTCTGCTGCTGGGGGAGATCCAGATTTCCATAGACGAGCTGCAGGCCCAGGCCTCCGCCTTCACCTCCTACCAAAAGAAATTCAAGGTGCTGTGATTCTTTTAGTAATTCCAAAATGATTATTTCACCAACAACAAAAACAAGTCATAACAATCTTTTTTTTGTGTTGGAAAACTTGGTCCAAAGCAGGAAATGTCATTTATTTTAAACTTTACCAAGAAACAAGCCAACCAACCCAACCCAAATAAGTTTTTCCTCTCTACATTCTGATGAATAAAGGTGGAGGTCACCAAATTTGACGCCTTGGCGGAGTTAATTGCAGAGTTTAGGCTGAAGAAGCTGCTTTGGGACTCTTTAGAGGAATGGGACTCATTATCAGATGGATGGAAGCAGGTGAGGTGTACTTAGAATATTGTATGTGAAGTAAACAGCTCTTCCTGTCTTCTAAGCTTGACCGTGTCTTTTCATGTTCACCCATCACCAGAGTACACTTGGGCAACTGGACCTGGAGCAGCTCAGCTCACAGGTCACCAAATATAGCAAATATGTCAACCAGCTGGAGAAGGGTCTGCCACGTAACAATGTAGTGCCGAGTCTTAAGGACAAGGTGGAAGTCATGAAGCTGAGGGTGAGTAGGACAGATGTTCCTGTAGCGACTGACGTGTGTGTGAGGCGTAAATTAATTTATACTGTTTATTGATCCCTAGTGGGGAAATTACAATTTACACTCTGTTTGTTAGAAATCACTACACACAGGCCTGAAATACACACACATGCTCAGGACCTATTCATGCACAAATGGAGAGATGTCAGAGTGAGTGGGCTGCCAGTGCTGGACCAGCGCCCTGAGCGGTTGGGGGGGGTACAGTGCCTTGCTCAAGAGCACCTGGCAGTGCCCAGGAGTTGAACTGGCATCTCTCTCCAGCTACCAATCCACACTCTGTACTTTGGTCCGTACTGGGACTTGAACCAGCGACCCTCCGGTTCCCAACCCAAGTCCCTACGGACTGAGCTACTGCCACCCCAAATTACCCAAAATTACACAACAACAAAAAGAATGTTATCACAAATGTCTTTTTGAAACAATGCCACATTAAAATATAGACAGTACACACAAGTAGTGATTTAGCCAGGTTGTTCTTGACTTCAGCTTTGTGACCTAATCTACAAAATATTCATGGTTTTCTTCAGCTGCCTGTGATCACTGATCTACGTAACCCATGTATGAAACCGGAGCACTGGAAGACTCTGGAGTCTGTAGTGGGGGCCTCCCTGAATGTGGAGGAACTTACTGTGGTTGTTTTGGAGGAGCTCAATGTCTTCACCTATGGCGTGAACATACAGGAGGTAACACGTTAATATAGGCTACATTATGAGCTTGTCTTGCTTGGTATACTTGTGGGGCCTTGTTTACTGCTGGCTATTAAGTTGGTAAAAGTCAAAGTACTGTATGTACTACAGTAATACTTGCCCTTACTTTATCTAACGTTCTACCTTACACTAAACAGATTTTTTTTCTCAAAATGAGGTCAATGATAAAAGTACACAGGCTGGTTATAATTAATATCTTTAAGCCTGACCTGGAAACAGGACTAACACAACCTGTGACTTTTAGGTGTCAGGACAGGCTTCAGGAGAAGCATCAGTGGAGAACATTATTACAAAGGTGCGTGGAAAGAGAACTATGAAATGTATGCAGAACTTGTATGTCCATCTATATCTACTGGAGAAACTTCAATGGAATTGTACTCTAACTTCCTGTTTTTTGAATATGAGTTGCTTTTTCATCCCAATTTGATGACTCAATATGATATGTATGACTCAAGAATCATATCATCACATAACAGAGATTTCTGCCATTATTAATAAACCATATTAGTGTGAATTGACCCATGGCACAAAATGCAGTGGGTGTGTTGTAGTAAACTTTGTTTTTTTATGACTAGTCTCTGGTGGCATGTGATGCACTGATGGTTGCAACATGGTTTTAATTTGATGTAAGGATATGGTAGAAGCTGACATTGATTATAGCCAATTAAAATCAGTTCCTCTGGTCCACTGTTAAAGCAAGACTCTCTCTGCTATAGCAGACTGACAGTTTTGTAATGAGGACGAGAGCCCAGACAGGCCCCTCTCAAGAGGAAGCTAATGTTCCAGGAGGTGCAGAGTTGCACAGATTTGTTCCACAAATATGTTGCCAAAGATTGATTAATTTAGTTTTGTTTTTAAAAGAATAGTAAGAATATTTTAGATACATGCTTATGTGCTTTCTTGTTGAGTCAGATGAGAAGATTGATACCACTCTTGGACAGTGGTATCAATCATGTCATCTCACCAACAAGACAACGAATATGTGTATTTAAAAAAATGTCAACGTATCCCATTAAATGGAATTTATGTCTCTAGAGACAATGAAAGCCTGATCACCATGTTTGCCATGAATATACTGTATATGGTTTCATTTACTTTCATTTTAGTAAAATGCCCAATAGGAATAGAATGGAATGTGCAGCAACAAGTAACTTTCTACTACACTATATGCAAATATAGATACACTGGAGTGATAAGTTGTAATGTAGTAGAGTTAAACATGCATGTGGGGAGTTCATACAAAAGCTGACAGTTATGCTGGCAGGGTAGAGTTGTCTCTGGAGTAGGGCTGCAACTAATGATTTCATAATTAATCCATAATCATTTATTCTATAAAAAAATTTATTCTAAAGTGAAAACATTTACACAACATAAACATTTACAATTTCACGGTTAAATTGCAGTCCAAAACATTAAGATATTAAATTTTAATCTTTTATATAGAAAAACAGCAATTGCTCAAATTAGAAAATCAGAAACCAGAGAATGTTTGTCATTTTTGCTTGACTGAAACATTTATTTATTATACTAATACATTTATTCGATTGTCAACAAATTTTTAATGGACCGACTAATCGGTTAATCAACTAATTATCGCAATTATCCGCAAGTCGTATTTGATACTTTAACTTTAACCTTCTGCCCTCTTAATGAGCCATGCAGGTGGAGGATGTGTGGAAGACCACAGAGTTCACTGTGCTGTCTCACGGTGACTCCAAAGAGGTCTTCATCTTGGGAGGCACAGAAGAGATCCAGGTGGTAACATGGAGCAGAAACACTCTGAGGCACAGGTCTGTTGTAGCTCAATAGTATTGTTTTATTACAACTAATTGTATGTTTTCATGTTTGTTTACTGTTAAGGTACTCTTGGATGACAGCATTATCAATGCGGGCACGGTGGCATCATCTCGCTACGTAGGTCCCATCAAGTCCAAGGTGGACAAATTGCTGAGACAGCTGACCCTCTTTAACCAAACACTGGTAAAAGCATAGAGACGAATAGCACAGATATTTCAGTTGTTCTCTACATGCTTAATGCAGATTTTGACTTTGGATTTGGCTTCAAATGTTACACAGTAGCTCTCCCTAGTGGCTACAAACAAGAAGCCAAACTGCTTGCAAAATAAATTCTCATTTTTTTTTAATGTTTATTGAGTTCATGAAAGAAAAGACTAACTGCATCACATCTGAGACTGCAGTTTATTCACACTATTAAGTTTACTTTACGGCTTTAATTCTCTTTCCACTCACATTGTTCCCACTGCCTTCCCTCCTCCTCAATTTCTTTCTTTTCCCTCTTTTCTTTCTATCCTCCTTGCCAGGATGAGTGGCTTACGTGCCAAAGGAGCTGGCTATACCTAGAGAGTATTTTCTTGGCACCAGACATCAAAAGGCAGCTGCCTGCTGAGTCCAAGATGTTTCTTAAGGTGGACAAGTCCTGGAAGGAGATCATGGCAAGGGTCAATAAGATGCCCAATGCCTTTAAAGCAGCCACACACCCTGGTATTTAGCCATACAGCATTGATGGAAAAATAGACAAGAAGACATGTATATGTGGAGACAGGAAGACAGACGACCACACATGCATGTGTTTTTGTTCTACACAGATCTTTTGGAGACTTTTCAGCACAACAACACTCTTTTGGATGAGATACAGAAGTGTCTGGAAGACTACCTGGAATCCAAGAGAGTCATCTTCCCCAGGTACACACATGCTTGGTTTGTTACATATTGAAACAACACATTTTTACATCATACTTCATCCTCTTTGTCATCTTAAACTTTCTGCTTGTTTTTACTTTGTTTCCTGATTAGTTTTCCCTGTGCACAAACAAAATTTTAAACATAAGCTGTGAAATACATAGTATGAAGCTCTGCATTTTCTCCCTTGACAGGTTACTACCAGTTGTTACTCTAAACATCTCTTCCCAGTGTGCACTGAGTGATAAACGTAATGATGTGAATGCTGATGTGTCGTGTTAAGTACTCTGATAAGTCCTCTATCTGTCCCTCGCAGGTTCTACTTCTTATCTAATGATGAGCTGCTTAAGATATTGGCCCAGACAAGAAACCCACAGGCAGTGCAGCCCCACCTTAGGAAGTGTTTTGATGCCATTATACGGCTAGAGTTTGCTTTGCTGTCTGAACAATCTTCTGGGGCCAATACAGAAACTGGGCTGGATACTGAAGAACAGGAGAACATCTATAGCAAAGACATTCTGTACATGGTTTCTCCTGAGGGAGAGAAGGTCAGGTTTGAGTAACATTAACATTAACTAAATGAACACCTTCGGTCACCATAATCTGTTTTATTCTACCTGTTATTATATTGTTTCAGTTCTTGCTGAGAATGAGAGTGTGAGTGAAAAAAGACCTTCCATACTGTATAAACAATAACAATTAGTTCACCCTGTCAGCTATCTTGAATGACACCACTCGTAAGTGCAAGAATAAAGCAGGTTCTCAATGTATGCCAACACTTGTAAAAGCAGTATGGCAAACACTGGACATTTTTTTAATTTAAATAGTTAAGTAATAATAGTATTGTGAATTGAATATTGACATTATCTGTTTCTCACCTTGTTAAGTCATTGTTGATAATTATTGTGAGAAATCCTTAACGTAATCAGTGTCTTCACATAGATGAGTATCATTAATCATTAATAATCATATATAATTAAAGGCAAACTGAGCAAATTTGTTATTTCAGAAGAGTTTATCAAACTGGTAGCCCTTCGTATGACTCAGTACCCATGAAGTAGCTCTCAGTTTCAAAAAAGGTTTAGAAACTTACACGTGTTTAGAATTTGTTGCCTTGAGAATTTAAGAATTTGACTGGTCTCGTACTCAGACTTTGTAGCCTTTTCTGCTCTGGCTTCAGGTTTCTTTGTACCAGCTGAAGACCAGCCTCTTTTCATCATACCACAGCAATCATTGTGGTATAATTGTGTTTGACATCATACCACACACATATTCTGCCAAAAGGATGATAACCACATTTTTGAGTGCAGTGGCAATTTTGCTTGCACTGATTGCTCACAGCTGGTGGCTGTATCAGGCATAGGGCTTGTCAGTCATGACCACAAGGAGTTATTAGTTATCACCCTTGCAGTCCTTTGATCATGAAAGGCAAATGAAGGTTGTGAGAATTAATGCAGAGGAATCACAGTGAACCCTTAATAAAAAAGATGAGACTCATGTAGTTATTTCCTTAACTGTAACTGGTTTTGTCCTGTGTGTAACTGTAGGTGGGTTTGACTAAAGGCCTGAAGGCACAAGGCAATGTGGAAGATTGGCTTTGCAAGGTGGAGGAGGCAATGTATGCCTCTCTGCGACGCCTCAGCAAGGCTGCCATTGCTGACTACCAGGTGAAGCCTAGAGAGGAATGGGTGGTGGCTGGACATTCATCACAGGTACACACACACACACTCACACACACACACACACACACACACACTCACACTCGTACACACAAACTTTTAAGAAACAGACCTTTGCGCTATAGTTCCTATAGTTTTACACTCTGGGTTTTCCATGTCAAAAAAAATGTCTAGACATCTTCACACATGTACCAGTACATTTTACTTTTACTATTATACTTTTTTTTTCTAACCATATTGTAATTCTGTGATTGCTCACTTGCAGGAGCTGACCAAGACTTTAAGAATGATTGCTATTGTCTAAAGCTTTCAGTTGTGTGTGTGTGTGTCCACCAGGTGGTGCTGACTATCTCCCAGATGATGTGGTGCAGGGACATGGATGCCTGTCTGGAGGGAGACCACGACCGCTTTGCTGCCCTGCAGGAATTTGAACTCACTAACATTGATGTAAACCACACTAATTACTTTACTGCTAGCTTTCTTTCCGGAAATGTCTGGTTAAAGATTAGATTTGACAAAATAAATCTACACGTGTGTGTGTGTGTGTGTGTGTGTGTGTGTGTGTGTGTGTGTGTGTGTGTGTGTGTGTGTGTGTGTGCGTGTGCGTGCGTGCGTGCGTGCGTGCGTGCGTGCGTGCGTGCGTGCGTGCGTGCGTGCGTGCGTGCGTGCGTGCGTGCGTGCGTGCGTGCGTGCGTGCATGTTTTCCAGAGGCTGAATGCCCTGGCGACATTGGTACGAGGACAACTGCCTACTTTACATCGTAATATCATCACTGCCCTTATCACCATTGACGTCCATGCCAGAGACATTGTCACAGATCTAGTCAACCAGAAGGTACAATAGTACACACACACACACACACACACACACACACACACACACACACACACACACACACAATGTCTGTCCTAGGCTTGGTATAATAGGTGCAGGTTTGGCATTGACTGGGTGTTTTCAGGTAATTAGAAAATTCTCACTACCTTAAAGTAATTTCTGCTTCTAACTTGTTTTTCAGGTGGACACAAGGTCTAACTTTGAATGGCAGAGACAGCTACGCTACTACTGGGACCTGGACCTGGACAACTGTGTAGCCAAAATGGCTCTGTCCACTTACATCTATGGCTATGAATACCTGGGAGCGTGTCCAAGACTAGTTATCACACCACTCACGGTAACACAATAATACACAATGATACTGATACACACATCCTATCCTGTTCCAACATTAATGTAACACCTTGTAACACATATTATTTATGAATATTATTTATTATTTTGAATGCAACTGCAGTGAACAAGCTTCCACCAGTGGCAGAGCTTCATAAATATTACTTTACTTCATTCAGTTTGTTTGTAAACCCACACACCTGTATGGAAAAGCCACAAACAACCAAGCTACAAAAGTGTAGCTAATGTCCAAACCAAGCATATAGTGTAGCCTATAAAATGTTTGTCCTGTAGTAGCTAGAACTGAAAACGTAACACAGGAACACAGCATATTGTGTGTGTCATTGGTATTCAAACAGTCCTTTATCTGTCACCCTTCCCAGGACCGTTGCTATTTGTGTCTGATGGGGGCTCTCCAATTAGACCTGGGAGGAGCTCCAGCTGGGCCAGCAGGGACGGGCAAAACAGAAACCACCAAGGACTTGGCTAAGGCCCTGGCCATACAGTGTGTGGTCTTCAACTGCTCTGATGGACTTGACTACAAGGTCAGGCATGACAAACTGTATTTATCTATAACCCACATCCTTTTATTACACTTTTTGTTTCTCATGCTTACTTGTTTGTCCACTCGGTTCTTAATTATGTAATCCTTTATTTCTTCCCCTGCACCTCTTCACCTACATTCACCCTTATCCTCCTTTTGTTTCCAATTACTCCAAATAACTATTTCAATTAGCTCTGGAAGGCTGTCTCACTCTGACTGTACCTACCAAGTAACACCATTAGATGGCACTATTGTGAAAGCATTCAAGTGCCGGTGCCAGTTAAAGCATAGATACACTGTACAGAGCCTTTAATAGTTGTATGCAACTAAAACATTGTAGCTGTTTGACAAAGAATTGCATGTGATAGTATGATAGGGATCATACTGTATATGGCTGATAAAAAACTTATATGTGTTATTTCTGTGTGTATTTCTTGCATTAATGATCTAGTAAAAGGCACATCCAAATGTAAACAAAAAGGGATGCCTCAACAAGCTGTTTGGGTCAGTAAGTTTTGATTAAGTATGATCAGTTGACAAACACAATGCTGATATTTCATCCGAAGTAACCTTCAGTCATATACAATAATATATCTGTACTTTGTAAACCCCCAAAGTCCATATTGGGCCTTTATCCTTAATACACACCATATGGTAAATTTGAATGTTAATTACTTTGTCTTGCAGTGCAGAGAGGTTACAGTCAGTACAGCTGAAATGACACGCTGGCATGACAACTGGAAAGACATTCTCCCTGTCTGCTGTAGTTAGTTATTCATAGCGCACACCTGTGTATTAGAGTGGGACAGAGCTTTAATTTAGCCGGGCTAGAATCACAGCACTATGTGGTTTTATGTGTTAGTGCTTTATTCAGCTCTTCTCCACCGTGGCTAATCAAAATTTAACTGTAACATTTAATTCTGCTGTCCATGAGATATTAATAACTTTGAAAAGTGTTTTTTGTGTCACCCATGGAAGTGATGCAATTCACACAACATAATGCAACTATAATTATATTTACTCATACTACCTCTCTTCTGCAGCTGCAAACATACATTTTATTTTACCCTTCTGCTCAAAAAGCTTAACATTTAAAAGCCTAAAAAAACTTTCTTACAGGGATTTAGTTGTTTAACATACTGTATGGTTACTTTTATTTTTTCCAACTTAATGTTCCATGGACAAGGTTGATCCCAAGCTGATTTTAAAGGGATTATGTGTGGCAATGTAATTAATAAAATATGACTAATTCTCAAAGTTCTATACTTGGCTTTATTTGTGGTGAGAAAAGATGTACTATTGAACTCAGACCTCCAATCAGAAATAATTTACAATAAATGAAATGTAAAAACAAAAAATATAAGCGTACTGTAGTTATTTTTACCTACATTACATTTTCTTGAATTTAATTAATTAATTTAATTTAATATTTTTCTCTCTCTCCTAACTTTGTCCCTAAATCATGTTAACAGCTAGTTTACTGTATATGGGCAAATGTCTTCATCTGTACAAGAGGGTATTGAATGAGTGAATTTGATGTGTAACCTTGAATTACAGGGACAGTCTCACATGACCTTAATATGCCCACTTTATGAAACAATGCTTAAAAACAGAAGTAGAAATGACAACCCAAACCTGCACCCGTAATATTTCCTTCCCTGATTTTGTCACACTTCTCTCTTCCAGATGATGGGGCGCTTCTTCAGTGGGCTCGCTCAGTCAGGTGCTTGGTGTTGTTTTGACGAATTTAACCGAATCGACATCGAAGTGTTGTCTGTCATCGCTCAGCAGCTCATAACCATACGAAACGCCAAAGCTGATAAGGTACACCCACACTCACATACAACACCACTTTTGCATTGTTCCCAAGACACTTATATTGGCGAAGAACATTGCCCCACTATCCTAAAATTCTAAGTAATAGCAAGTGATAAGCTTACAGATCTCAAGAGTGGGTCAGTTGACGATTAGACAACTGAGTCCACTGTACCACTGTGCTGATGGTTTCCAGTTGTCACTGTAAAAAAATAAATATCTAGCTTCATATTAATGGCTGGACAGTAGGACTAGCCCAACAACATCAAAACTCTGTCCCTCTGTCGCTTTGTCACTGGATGGAGTTCCACTATTGGTCGTAATTAGTGCAATGATGTCATTGTTGGTATTTCCCCATCGGCTATGGCCCTTTCAAACTATTGGCACGACACAGGCTTTATCTCTATTATCTCCCATCATCAGCTGGTTAACTTCCTCAATACACCGTGGATGTTGTTGTTGTTGTTGCTGCCAGCTATTTTAACTGTTTTGTGCTTAGTAGCACACGCAAAGTAGGCTACATGCAGATGTACGACACACCACCGCGTGTGCGCGTGTGTGTCTCCCTGCTTCTCTCTGTCGCTCTCTCTTCTTACACAAATGAATGTGTGGCACAAGTAGGCCTACATAATTTAGAAGAAGAAAAAAAACAATCACAAACAGCAGTGACACTCAGCTATTTCTAAATAAACAGTGGATGGGCTGATTTTTCATCATGTAAAAATCTGGGGAATTGAAATTGCTGGAACAGCAGGGAAATGGGCAAGAAAATCAAAACGGTTGGCAATCAGGGCATGCATATTTGATCATTTATCAGAATCAGATAATTTCTATTACATTTAATATATCTTCTATATGGTTTAAATTGGATTATTAATGGGTTTTCTTGCAAGATTCGCCCCGCCTTGTGGGAAAAATAGACGACGCAGCAAAACGAGAGCTGCAATAGCACAATTGCTCAACATGGGTGCAAAAAGGAAGCGGGTAGCGCTTCAGCAATCTGTATAAACCCGGTGAAAGATAAACTACTTAAATAGCAAAAAGGAGTAGGCCTACACATTATGAAGAAAGAAGAAATTATCTTTAAAACCGAACAATCTGAAAGTAGCACAAGGAAACAATGCCATTCACTTTCCAGCGGAAACTAAATGTTGTTTGTAGCAAACTATATAAACTCATACTGAGGGAAGTTTAAAAACAATCAAAACTCAAGACTTTTTGTCCTCAACAGACCTCATTCAGTATCAGTCATTCATCCTGTCCTCCTCCCAGGTACTCAAACCTACACCGCCAAAGTCCGATGACTTCAATGACGTGCAAAATAGTTAGTAATACTTGTAGATTTACAGCTGAAAGAGGGAGGAGGGGCTGATTTGTCTCAGCTAGCAGCTAAGTTTACAATAATTTGCAAATTTTAAATTGCATGGCAAACTAAGATAAAGAAGACTACAACAGAGCAAATTAAAATATGTAATATGTACATTTCAACTGAATAGCAGTCAGTAATCTACTGTAGCATTACTGTATTTTCTATCAAGACCATCAGGTTAGGTGCCAGCACAGATTACATAAATTAGAAGTTAATTAGGTCCATACATCCCCGCCACATGCAGACTTTACTTGCTTGTGTAGACATCACATGCACACATAAACAGGAGCATCTCACATCTAACACTCTGTTTTGCAGCTGTCAAGGTTTCGATTTGAGGGCCGGGAGATCAAGCTGGTGATGACGTGTGCTGCATTCATCACCATGAACCCAGGCTATGCTGGAAGAACAGAGCTACCTGACAACCTTAAAGCTCTCTTTAGACCCATAGCCATGATGGTGCCAAACTACGCACTCATTGCTGAGGTAACAGGCTCTCTGCGTGTGCGTTGTTCGATTGTGCTTGATCATTTTCTCTTCATATCTTTTATCAGTGCCTTTTTTCTCTCCCTTCCTTCAGGTGATTTTGTACTCCGAGGGATTCCAGTCCAGTAAGACTCTAGCGAGGAAAATGACCCAGATGTACAAGCTGTGCTCTGAGCAGTTGTCTCAGCAGGACCACTACGACTTTGGCATGAGAGCTGTCAAGTCTGTCCTGGTCATGGCTGGGTCAGAGAAACACACTCATGCACACACTGACACACATGTGCATTCATATAGAGACAAACAAACATTCACCTTTTCACGCATGTCCCAGGAGGACCATTGTGACTTTAACACTCTTGCAGACATACATGCATATATACACTCAGTATTAAAACGCACACAGTTGTCATGTTTTAGTCCATTGCAGAGACCGTCCTCATCAGTGAGTTTGGTAGACAAAAGAAAGATTTGGACACTTTAAAAACATAGTTGTTCCTGATCTGCGTGGGTGCATATATTTGAATAGATCTCCAAGGGAAGAAGAGGGACTTGAACACACTGATTGATTTTCAGCCTTTAATCAGAGTCAAAACGACTCGTTTTGACTCTGATGAAGACACAGTAGTGCTGAAATGTTCGTCTGTTTGCACAATTAAAGGCTGCAAATCAATTAGTGCGCTCCAGTTCCCTTAGAGGTTTGATGTGCTAGAACTGAGAAGCACCTGATTCAGCTGCATGCTGAAAGATACACAAAGAATTATGTTTCAACTAAATGTGAATGGATTTTTTCGTTGTAGTGAAAGTCATGCTTTCGCCAGTTGGTTATTAGCTGAAGCTCAGGGAATTGTAATTGGCTTGTGAGTCATTGTCTGTCTTTGCCTACATATTACTCCTCTTAGTCTGCTTCTTCCACGCTAAGAGCACATTCATTATCTCCCACTCTAATGTCTCTAATGTTTTTTAATCGTTTTTTTAACGACAGACCAAACGTAAAGACCAGGTTGTGCAATATTGAATCATCAATTTATGTTGCCTGCTTATTATCTGTATTACATCTCTCTTGTAATGCAACTATTTTCCAGTAATGAATTTGCTCATTATAATATAAATGTTCCCGTATTATTTATATATATTTAAATAAGTGCACCGGCTTCTTTGAAGAGATGCCTTCATTCATTTTCACTTTTGTAGTAATTTCATTTGTTTTTGTTTTTTTTTAGCTTTCTTTATTTAAAAGGGACAACGCACATTAATTAACATGAGCACAAAGTCCAACATGGAAATGTGCCAGATTTAGCCATGCACATTCATTTTCATCTGCAGTCCCTAGAGGGTTAATGGCTTAAAAGAGATTAAGAGACATTAGATAAGTTACAACAATACAACACATAAGCATAAAACAAGAACACATAAGCATAGACAAGTAAAATGACACAACCACTATTCCAGATTAGTGATAGACCACTTTTATCGGCCGGCCGATATATTGGGCCAATATTTGCATTTTTACGTGTATCGGCATCGGCCATTGATTTATTTCAATGGCTACTTTTCAGGTTTATTGATTTCTTAAATTATTTAAATGTGTTGACAAATGACATTTTGTTTATAATATGTCAGCAAGCAATGCATCATCAAGGCTGTGTTGTAGATGTTGATGAAAGCCTTTTACCCTTGCACAGTTAACCATATGCAGTGCACCCATCCATATGATGCACATTGCACACATAATTTGGGTGATATGAATGTAAGATGATTGCAGAAGTGACATTGATCTGTGTTTTTGTTTATTATTTTTAAAGAAATGGCAGAGCAGATTCCGAAAACAAATCCAGTGTGGCAGGGTTTACATTTTTATGATGTAAATTGAGGGAGCAAAAGCAGTATCGCCTCCAAATATCGGCACTAAAAAATCCATATCGGTCGATCCCTATTCCAGATCATGACAGCTGGCAGGTTGATGGCATGAGAGAAACATAACATATAGACACAGGTAAAAGTGCATAGACACACATTAAAACACATCAACAACACAGAAGCACCAAGCACATACAGAGACACTACTATACAAACACATTCCGGATTATGGCAGCATATTTGATTAGTCAATAACAATGCTTAATGGATTTGGAGAAGGATTTGATAGATGTGATGTTCCTTAGTTCTGTGGGTATGCTATTCCATGTATGGGCTGCTCGAAAGGAAAAAGCTGACTGTACAAAACTACTTTTTCTACATGGTATTTTACAATCCCCTCTTCAATTCCTAATGTTGAAAGTGTTATTGATTTTCTTTGATATGTTAATGCATTTTTTTATGAAACTGACTTACGGTGGCTGACCGGGGCAAACGCCCTGCAACTTAAGAAAACACATGCAAATAGACAAAATACAAGCAAATTAAGAAAACAACTTCATTAATTTGACAACACATGCGCAGCATTCAGCAAACACGCTGCAAATACACACAACACAACCAAATACACAAACGCGCTGCAAATAAAAAACGATGCAAAAAGAAAAGCACGCAAATCCCGAAAACAAATGCAACAAAAAAACGCTGCATCCAGATTACACAACGGAAGTTCTCCAGTCGGGTATGGCTGCATAGTAAAAAGAGAACTCCCGTCTCATGCCTTCCCGTCCATAGACTGTATATTCAATTCATATTATTATTATTATTATTATTATTATTATTAATAACATGATAATATATTATCATGATAACATGATAACATAATTGTTTTGTAAGTAAGACATCTGCTGAAAAAGTTATTGTATTCACTAGCCAGCAGATGTCTTACTTACAACACGATGGCGTTAGCAAAGCAGTTTTGTGTTTGGCGGGATATATTCAGTTTGATAAATCCCACGGTAAACTGGCTGGTTTACTAAACAGGGAGGGACTAGAAATCCTGTCTGTTTTTTGTATTTCAAGAGTGAATTGCTCCACAATATGAATACAGATTGATCACTTATTCTGTTGTATAATCACAATATTACACTTGAGGAGGCCTATAGCCTACTTCAGTAATTTCGGAACTCGAAATTAAACCCTCTCATGTGTCTTAAACAAACGTCAGCATTAAACGCTGATGCAGTTTTAAATGTTTTATCACCACGAGTTTACAGACGTCTCAGCTGATTGAGTATAATCTGTGACCTGAGCCGAGACACACCCACCAAACGAGAGAAAACATATCTCAAACATAGACTTAATATTTACAGTCTATGCAGTTTCTCTCTCTCTCTCTCTCTTTCTCTCTCTCTCTCCCTCTCTCTCTCTCTCTCTCTCTCTCTCTCTCTCTCTCTCTCTCTCTCTCTCTCTCTCCCCCCCCCCCCATGGGGTCGAAAATCCAGCTGTTCCACTAGCTGCTCCCTCTGGAGGCAGCGTTTTTTTGTTGTTATTTGGTTGTGTTGTGTGTATTTGCAGTGCGTTGTGTATTTGGTTGTGTTGTGTGTATTTGCAGTGCGTTTGTGTATTTGGTTGTGTTGTGTGTATTTGCAGCGCGTTTGCTGAATGCTGCCGTGTGTTGTCAAATTAATGAAGTTGTTTTCTTAATTTGCTTGTGTTTTGTCTATTTGTATGTGTTTTCTTAAGTTGCAGGGCGTCTGCCCCTGTCGGCCACCGTACTGACTAGTAGTTAATCAACGTAGTTTCTAGTGAACAACATGCAAACTGAGGATTGTTCTTCAGTATGACAAAGACGTAGTGAGAAATGAAGGAAATAAAAAAGGATAAACAAACAAGTAAAACACGCTAATGAAATGAGAAACTGCTAACAAACTTCACATGAAATGCATATAATTGAATGTAATGATGTGTGTGTTCTTAGATCTCTAAAGAGACAAAACCCCCATCTCAGTGAGGATGTGGTTCTTATCAGAGCCCTGAGGGATTCCAACCTGCCAAAGTTCCTCACTGATGATACTGTGCTGTTTGGGTAAGCCAATCACACATTTTGGTAAGGAAGCACATCTTACTTCTGGTGCTCCAAATGCACACATACTAAAGAAATAACAGATATATATAAATAAAAACACCAGACCGCCTACACAAATGAGAAAAAGGTGTTGTTTTCTATGTTTTTACATGTGAAAACAATTATTTTTCTATTGCGCGTGTGTATATACTGTATGTGTGTTTGTATTATGCCAACAGTGGTATCCTATCAGACCTCTTCCCTGGTGTGATTATTCCCGACCATGACTACGGTGTGCTGTACACCACCATCCTGGAGTCTCTGGTTAAGCGAAACCTACAGCCACTGGATAGCATGACCAAGAAGGTACAAGGGCACGTGATGTTCCTTATTTTTTTATTTCCTTATGAATATTTTTACTTCTGTAAAACACTTTGCATGTAATATATACATTTTAAGATGAGGCTGGTATTCTTTATTTTTTCTTTCTATCATCAACCATGAAAAGACAAACCAACAATGTGTTAGTTCATCCCATAATATAGGGCTGGGACGATACGCTTTTGTCCCAATTTGATTCTTTCACGATACATGGGTGCCAATTTGATTTGTATTGCCTCCCCCCCCCCAATTATTTTTTAAACTTCCGTACCCCGTCTGTTGAACTTATCCCCAGGCCCATTTGTTCCTGCTGATGATGACTGATGATTAAAAAATTCACAAACATATAAAGGACTATGTTTAGCTGTGGATTAATACACATTTGGTGTGCTAGTAACAATTAATAGCACCCGGGATTAACTCAAAATAAACTAATATGGTGCGTATGTAATCATAATGACAAGAAAAGTCACATTCAACCAGTAGGCACAGCAGGTGCTCCACTAACCAAAGGATTAGTGGTTCAATCCTTGGCTCCTTCTGCTCCCAATGGTTAGGCGTGTGTGTAAATGGATACGTGCGAGACAAATTACAAAGCACTATGGATAAAAGCACTATATATTGTAGTCTATGTACCTTTTCATTTATGTTTTATAATAGTTCTTTGACAACATTGGAAGTCTATGGCACCAGGGAATAAGCTACGTGAAGCTTTAGCCACACATGCAATAGCTGTTAATAGGATCAATCCATTGTTTTTGTATTTTCATCAGATTAATTAACAATAATAAAAATTATACAATATTGCCAGCCTTATCTTTTAAAGGGTTGGTTCACACAAATTACAACAATACAGCAAGGCGCGAAAATATAATGCAGGTCAGTTCAGATGCGTTGTTTGTTTCACTTTGCTATAGTAGTACACTTGTATGTATTTAGTTTGTTTTGTAAAACAGGTCCCTCCTCCAAACATGCCCTCATTCCTCTCCATACACTTCTTTTATTACGACCAGGTGATCCAGCTATATGAAACCATGTTAGTGCGTCATGGTGTCATGTTGGTAGGGCCTACTGGTGGAGGTAAGACCACTGTGTACAGCATCCTGGCAGACACACTGGAGACCCTTCAAGGCACGGAACACAAGGCTAACAACCCGTTCTATCAACATGTCAGGACCTATATTCTCAACCCAAAATCTGTCACAATGGGAGAGCTATATGGAGAGGTACTGCAGACAAGAGAATTAATTACACAACAGTTTTTTTCACTTCTCTCTCTACATTCATTATTATCCTCAACCCCTCAGGTTAACACATTAACACTGGAGTGGCGTGACGGACTGATGGCGCTGAGTGTCCGCGATGCAGTCAGCGACAACACTGATGACCACAAGTGGGTGATCTGCGATGGGCCAGTTGACGCCCTGTGGATTGAGAACATGAACACAGTGCTGGATGACAACAAGATGCTCTGTATGGCTAACAGCGAGCGAATCAAGCTTACTCCATCCATACATATGCTGTTTGAGGTTAGAGCTGAACATTTTGTCTAGTCAATAAGCAGTTTTCAAACTTGCGTGTTGAAGACAGGTCGGACCTGGGTAAACGGCTCAATCTAGAATAAAAATGTGATGCTCTCTGCTTTAGTGAATAATTACATGGTTCTACAGTGTTTTGTGCTCCTAGATCAACTGATTTATATTAGTCTATTTCATCAACTGTGGTTTTCAGGTCCAGGACTTGGCTGTTGCATCTCCAGCTACAGTCAGTCGCTGTGGGATGGTATATATTGACCCAGATGAGCTCAAGTGGATGCCCTATGTCCAGACATGGAGCAGTGGTCTAGGAGCGAAGGTACATACTGTGTCTCTGTCATTCCCAGATCTGTTATAACAGTATTTGATTGCAAAATGCCTTTAAAAGTGGCTAACAGCGTGCTCAGGATCTAATGTAATGTTATATTCTTTTTGTGGAACTGTGACTGTGTGTCCCTGACTGTTTGTGCACCGAATGAATGCATGAATAGTAATGTGCCTTTTCGGGCATTATAAGCAGAAGAACTTAAGCATTAGCATAAATGTTGATGACAGCACATCACATCAATGTATTTGTTTATAGCTTGCAACATTAGCCCTTATAGCCTTTTAAGGTTACTTAACAACGCAGAAAGTGGGTCATCTCTCTCCTTAATTTTGAACTCTCTCTCTCTTGTTGTAGATCTCTCTGTTTCAATGTCTAATTGACTGAGACTAGTATGTTTGTTGTATTTATCTAAAAATCTGTCATTTGTTTTTTGTGTGTCTTTGTTTGTCTTTGTGCTTTCTCCTCTTTTCTCTCCACACTTCTCTCCCACCTTTGAGTATTTCAACCTCTCCATTCAGATGCTTCAATCCGTTTTGTACCAAGCCACATTATTTTTGGGAAAGGACTTTATTTCCTTAGTTTCAGTGTTGCATTCTGCTTCGTTTGGGAAAACTTTGATTACACTTTCAACAAATTTGTAGTTGTTGGAGTTAGAGTTTATTCAAGTGTTTAATTAGTTTTTTTTTTATTTTCACTTAGCTATTTTAGCTGAGAGAGTCTGTCTCTTTATGTCTCTTGGGGACAGGAAGAGCATTGTCCATACTTACACCATTGTCCATACACTCTCGTTCAAATTAGTAGCTTGTGTACCTTTTCAAGAAATAGTTCAACACTTTAGGAAATCAGCTTATTCCCTTTCTTGCTTAAAGATAAATTTGAAAATCAATACCACTCTAGACTGAAAACAGCTAGCCTTTCTCTTTCTTACTGTTCGAAGATAAAAAAGAGGCCAGTGAGCTTTAGAAATGCTGGAAGGTGGATTTGTTTTTTTTTACCTTTGCACAGAGTCAGGCTAGATGTGACCCCCTTGCTTTCAGTCATTTATCCTAAGCTAAGCTAACTATCCCAGGTGCAGCTTTGTATTTAGCGGACAGATATGAGAGTGATTTCGACCTTCTCATCTAACTCTTGGAAAATAAATAAACAATTTAGTAAAAAATGTCAAAACTATTCAACTGTATCTGTATCAAACTAACTAGGTTGAATTGATGATTATGTAGATAAACGTCTCTTAAAGATTACTTCATAACCTTACTCACTCCATGCTGTCTCTCTAGCTCCCAGACCCAGTGCGGACATACCTGCTGGAGCTGTTTGAGCAGTATGTGGAGAAGGGTCTTCAGTTTGTGTTGAAGCATTGTACCCAGGCGATGCGACAGGTTGACATCAGTAAAGTCACCACTCTGTGCTCCCTGCTGGAGGCTCTGCTGCTGGGCGAAGGAGGGCCAGACCTTCAAATGGTACATTAAACATAAAATGTAACTGTCACTTTAGTCTATTTCAGTTCTGTCTATGGTGCCACACCAGGACCGGTCTATTAATGCAAATAAGGACATTTTTGCACAATAACTCAGCACTATAATTAAAAACATTCAGTGTTGTGGGCAAGGTCAGATGACAAAGGCAGGACCTCAAATGTCACCAATACCTTGTAGATGGTTGGACACCACAACTGCATACAGTCAATATAGGTGTGTGTACTTAATTTTAAACCATGCCATAACTTACTAACTGAGCTTCTTCCCTTTTTCTGTTTTTGTGTTGGTGTCAGGATTCCAAACTTCTTAACAGTGTATTATGTCAGACCTTCATATTTTGCTACCTGTGGGCAGTCGGCGGAAACCTGATCAGTTCTCACTGGGATGCTTTTGACAACTTCATCAAACAGCAGTTTGAAGGCAACAGCAATGCTACGGTATATACCTGTGCACACACCCACACCCACTCATACATACAGAGATAGATGGAAGGTATAGAGGGCTTTATCACTATACTATATTGTAACATTTGCAGACACTGCATATGATATGTTCATAACACAGCGACATGCATAAAGACAGACAAGTCACAACTTTGTCTTACAGGCCCAGTGCTGCTGTTAAAACTCTGCCACTCAAGGCATTCTTTTCCCCCTCATCTGCATTACAGAGTCAAATCCAACGCCTTTGCAGACATTAGCATGAAATATGTAAAAAGGCCTGAAGGTTAGCTGATATTATATTACATCAAAGTATTTTTGGCACTGAATGTATCTCACTTGAGTCCAAAAAAGGGTTATTCCCTATGATATCACTCACTCATGTGAAAAGAAGACATTAAGAAAGAGCATCCATATCGTACATTTTTGTAATACTGTAATACTTATAGTGGGCTATAGGGAACATATTGGAAAGGTCAATTGGATAAAAAGTTGAGCTTTGTGCCAGGGTTATAAAATTGCGATGATGCATATCATTATTCTACCATGCAAACTTTAAAGAATTATGAGTTGGTCGTTAGACAGTGGGGGAAGGTAGATGCTGGGGGGCTGATATTTTGAGTCCGTCTGCCTAACAGGAAATGGAAAGTTGATTGTTTGAGAGGTTTCTCTTGGCTGGCAGCAGTGGCAGGTGATTGAGGGAATTCCTTAATGACAAAGGCAGAACACTGTAGGGCAGAACATGACTCACTTACCTCAAGGTGGAGTGAGCATGGAAGGTAAAGGTTTGTGATAAACCTGTTTGAGTCGTGACTCACTCGGATCTTTCACCCGTGTCTTTAAATTAACTCATGAGTCGCGAGTCTCTAGTATCATTAACTCGTATCAGTTGAGTCCTACTACAATTCAATCTAAAATGATAACAGCGCCACACACAAACCTCTTGCAACATTAGCTACTGCTAGTCCTAGCCATCTTAGCTGCCAAAAGTTTTAGAACTTACAATTTCGTAGGCAACCACAACTCACAAGTCAACTCAAGCGACTGAGTGAGCAGAGAGACAGTCCGAGACAGGTTATAGGAACTTCCCGACCCGCAGACTCAGAGCCGGAAACATTGCAAGCTCTCAGACCACGGGACTCACAGCCGGCTACGTTGTCATGAGTGGATCTGTAGAGCGAGTGAAGTCTCTCCTCGAGTCAGGGTGAAAAGGAAATCCACAACAAAACCCATTCTTTCACTTCTGAAATAACATACAATGTTCTGCACGTAGCCTAGGCCTACTGTAGGTTTGGTGTATAAATGTAGTATGTTAAAATGCAATTAGGTCGAGCAGATAGTCCGAAACATTGCAAGCTCGCCTCGCAGACCAACAAAAGCCATTCTTTCACTTCTGAAATAACATGCTTATAGGTTATAGGTTTGGTGTATAGATGTAGCATATCAAAATTAGGTTGATCGATTAAAAAAAAAAAAGATCTGAAATAGTAAGTCTGAACTGAGTGAATCTCCGGAACTTCCTACTACGTTAGTGGTTAGAGACAATGGGCTTGGACTGAGTTTCCTTGGCGATTTAGCAATACTGACTCAAGTGACTCGCACAACCCGGATCAGTTTAGTGAGTGACTCAGAATAACCCGAATCCTTAAAAGGAATCGAGTTTGCCAGGCCCAGTTTATGAAGGCTTTAGAGTATAATCAGGAACATCCGACATGCTTCCACATTTGTTTAGGAGCTGATGTTTTTATTTCTGGTGGTGTGTGTATTTGGGCATTTTAATATTATTTAGCTCAGAGAACTGTTTTGTGTAAGTTTTTGTGTGTTTACCATGAGATAAAGCCAGTGTAGCCAGCTCCCAGCTGTGCAGTTTGAGGGGAAACAAACACATGGGCACATGCACACACACTACTAACAGCAGGATTTAGGAAAACAAAGATGGCTGACAAATACTAATTCACGTGGCGCTGGGAAAACTTCCAAAGTTCCACATAACAAATCAATCAAGTAAAATGTGTTTCTTTATTGCCTGATTTCTGAGGAGGTTTTAAAGCTAATTGCATACTGTCTTACGAAGGCACTTGTATACATTTTTGTAAACATTCATTACACTTTATTTGCCTAATTTTTGTGTGTATTTTATGTTAATATAAATTAATGTGTGCCATGTAGCTCCCGAGGGATGGTACCTTGTGGAGTTCATTCATACCCTTTAACCACAAGCGTCTGGAGTTTTGGGAGAAGATAATCCCTTCGTTTACATACAACAGTGAGCAGCCCTTTTTTGAGATGCTGGTCCCCACCACAGACACTGTCCGCTACGGCTACCTGATGGAGAAACTGCTATCTGTGCGACGTTCTGTACTCTTCACTGGCAGCACTGGAGTGGGGAAGGTAAGGATTCATGGATACAATGAAAATGGTAGCAACACTGACATACTGTACTTTAAAGCATATATTAGCGCACTGACCTATATATAGGAATTTAACAAGAGAATCCAGATACAGCGCTATGTTGATCATTTTATGCCCAGTTGTGTTCTTTAAAGGGACATCTACTTTGTTTTACTGGCCTACTACAGCTCAAACCTGGGCTCCCTTCCTAGTAGTAGTGCTTCTGCCATTACCAGGTGTTTCAGTAAATACAGTGTGACCTCCAGTTGTATTGTGGTAGGAGAAGTGTTGGATTTATGAGCAAGTAATGTACATGAAGCTCATTAAGCTTATGAAAATGATTAACTGGGAAGATACTGTAAATAAAATGTTTGTGTGCTTTTAATAGTTGGCTCTTTGCTTTAGTTTAGATTTTGTCTTATTAGTCAATGTGTACTGTAGATAGCACCTGGTAGTCTACACCCACCTTCTGATTAAATTTGTAGAAGGGATAGCTAGAGATCATGATTAAATGAAGACTAAATGAATACACACAAAAATCATTAATACAACCAAACCTATAAATACTGCACCTATTCAGGTAAACTTTAAAATGCAAGAACTACAGTGGTTGTAGAGATCATTACAAGATCCCAATGAAATACCCCCAAAATGATTGACTGTTTAGCTTTGGTGCTGAGTTTTTCTACGATAGGGCTGTTTTGTCTTGCTTAACCATTAATCCTCAAGTTTGGAAGAAAGAAGGAAAAAAATTCAAGTCGTCAGTGTTTTAAAAGTGTTTGAATGTGTCTGTCCCTGACAGTCGGTGGTGGCTCGGGGCCTACTTAACAGTATCCAGGAAAAAGCAGGATATGTCCCTGTCTACATCAACTTCTCAGCTCAGACCACCTCTGCCCGCACGCAGGAGATCATTGAGTCCAAACTGGAGAAAAAGAGAAAAAACATTATGGGTATTGGCTCACACGCTTTTGATATCATACAAACAGTATCATCCTTTGTACGCATCTGTACATCCGTTAACCTTTTTCTCCTTCTCTCCTTATCCTTTTTATTTCCCCTCCCTGTAGGTGCTCCTGGTAACAAGAAGTTAGTGGTCTTTGTTGATGACCTGAATATGCCTAAACTCGACAGTTATGGCTCTCAGCCCCCTATAGAACTCCTGCGCCAGTTCCAGGACTTTTCTGGCTTCTATGACAGAAACAAATTCTTCTGGAAGGAAATTCAGGTATAAATGTATACAAATAAAATGAGCTACATCGTAACGACACATTTGACAGCTATGGTTATGTATGTGCATATATCTTGGAGTTCAGCAGATGGCTGTTTGAGTGACTTATGTGGCTGTCCATTTTATAAATCGTCAAACAGACCAGTAAACATGCCTTTCAGTATTCAGTTAGAACAGTTGTTTTAGATCGAGCATGTTTAACATTTACACATTTTGGCAATGAGGTGTTTGTTGTTTTTGCACAGTCAGCATCAACATCATTTCATTTGGACTTTTAATAAGGTTAGTCCATTTATATAAGAAACCCATTCATCTTGTGTGTCTGTGTGTGTTTGACACACACATATTGGCCTTATGGATTTTTTTATCTAAAGAAATGCTAATATAGTCATAACTATCTACAGCTTTTCAGATGCTGGAATGTCAGACTTCAGAGCAGTATAAATATTGGTATTGTTAACACATCAGATTGGATTAGGGGTGGAATTGTATTATGTTTAAATGAAATGTGTGTACCTGATGTAGCCATCTGATGAAGTTTCTGATGGGAGACATGTTTATCTTTTCTCTCTTCTACATTTTGGCAAACCTCTCCTCCACTCCTTCTCCTTTCTACCTCTCCTCCAGGAAATGACCATTGTCGCAGCGTGTGCTCCTCCTGGAGGGGGGCGCAATCCGGTGACCCCCCGATTCATCCGCCACTTCAGCATGCTGTGTCTTCCCACACCCTCAGATCAAAGCCTCAAGCAGATCTTCAAAGTGAGGAGACACACACAGACAGACACACTCAAAGAATGTGGCTACATTTAATGTTGAAAAAGACGTCATAATCCTAATTAATGATTTTGTTCTTACTGGTTTAGGAACAATATTATGTGGCCAGAATGTATAATGTTCATGCACTTATCTCTATGATATCTGAATCTTGCTCTCTCATTCTCTCTCATTTCTCCATCTCACCCCACTCCCCACTGCTAATCACACTTACTTCCTTCTGTAAATGCTTGTTATTATCTCTTTTCCCTCCCAACCTTCCTTCAGGCCATCCTGAGTGGTTTCTTTAGTGACTTTTCCCAGGAGGTGAAGGATAGTGCCGATCAGATTGTGGATGCGTCTGTGGAGATTTACAACCGCTTGAGTGTAGATCTGCTGCCCACTCCCGCTAAGTCCCACTATGTCTTCAATCTCCGGGACCTCTCCAAGTGTGTCCAAGGTGAGACACACACTGTGACAGACAAGCACACATTCAGATCAGCTCATTGGACACCCAGGGCTCCACAAAGAGCACCTGCAGTTGTCACAACTGCTAATGACTAACAGCCCAGAGCCCAGTTCAGGGGCTGTGCAGTTGTGGATACCTTGTTGCAGAATTGACATCTCTTATGCTTTCCAGTTCCACTTGGCTAGCCAGCAGCCAGATTTCTATTTTGTTGAGTTTCAGAAACAGAAACACAAATATGAGTGAGAAAGAATAACATGCATACCACTGAAACACAGGCTAAGATGTACAGGTAGTATCTTGTATCCAGATATGTCCAATTGTTCTGCCTTTTGAAAGGCCACTTGGAATTTGACTTGGATCAGTGTGTTGGTTTTTGGTTGAAACTTGTATTTCCAGTCACTGGGGATTTGATCACTAAATATGCATTTTAATGTTCAGGCATACAGCATGTACTCTCTCTTTTCCTCAACAGCACAAACTAAACTGTAGCTTTGCTGAAAGAGACTTACAGATACAGAGAGTGTCTACATTTTTGTACCTCCACAGCTTGGGGCACAGCTGTGATTTATCTCTTCAAGCCACATTACCAACATTTATGGGCTCTGTCTCAGCCTCATGCTCCCAGATTGTCTGCACCATCACCCTCTCTGCCTCCTCCCCTCTCTCCCTCCCCCCCTCTCTTCCTTTACCCAGCAGGCATCATTATAGCATGAAGATAAGCTGAAATGACTTCTACAACGGTTTTCTGTATACCACTTGTTCCATATAGCTAGAGTGCATTACTCAAACACACAGTGTTAGCAGTACATTCTGTTGGTGAGGGGTAATAAACTGACACCCGCTCTTCCCATTTTCTTATATCACTGAAATCACATGGCCTCTCTCTACACAAGTCTTTTTCTGTTTTGTTTTACTTTAAACGTATCCTTCATAGTTGTCTTCATATGGCTTCATAACGAGTAAGTAAAACAGCTGCTGAAAGTGAGCAGAAGAAACATTTTTCGGAGACACTTACAGACAATATAGGATTTCCCACCAAGCCACTTAAGCTCTTCATTTTATTTTTATTTTATTTTTAATTTTATGTATCTTGCGTCTTTACAATGTTTTCCACTGCGTTGGAAATTGTTATCCAATCAAGCTGCGTCTTACCTTTTTGTTGTGCACTAATTGGTTTTCTTCCTTTTGTTTTCTATATATTTTAATGAGCTCCCTGTTTTTGTCCTTACATTTTTTTTCTTATCATTTTGCTCCTATGTACAGCATGTATTTACTTAAGATAAGTACAATTCTCCTTTCCGTATATCTTCTTGTTGACCTCTCTTGATGTCTAGGTATACTGCAGTGTGAGCCAAGTCAAGTGAGAGACAGGAACCAGATCTTCCGTCTCTTCTGCCATGAGTGTCAGCGAGTGTTCCACGACCGACTCATCAACAACCAAGATAAGACCTATTTCAACACCATCGTCTCTGAGATGGCCAGTAAGAACTCTGTCACAAAGGCCGTCCCGATAACTCACTTTGCTAAAGTTCACTCTACCCATTTTCCACTTATTTTTATTACCTTTGTAATACCCATCCTTTGACCCTATCTCTCTTACTACCAGGTAGATATTTTGGCATTACCTTGGAGCCCTCATACTTTGTGACTCAGCCCATCATATTTGGAGACTTCATCAAGGCCAGATTCTCTCTTCTTATTGAAAATGCTTGACAAATTCAGAAAACATTTTGATTTCTAGATTTAAACCAAAATACCTCACAACATTTATTTATTACAATTGCTCTTCATCTAATAATCCCTGTAGGTGGGTGCAGAGAAAGAAGATCGTCTGTATGAGGATCTGACAGACATGAATAAGATTCAGGTTGTTCTCCAAGATTACCTCGATGATTACAACATGACCTTCTCCAAGGAGACAAAGCTGGTTTTCTTCCAGGACGCCGTTGAGCATGTCTCCAGGTGTGTACACGCAAACTTGCACCACTGAATTGCCAGATTTTTTGGAAGGCGGCTTCTTAGTTGGTGGTTAATAGATTTTAGCTGCAGGTGGTACAAACTGTGAGAAGAGAGTTACACCAATAAGAAAAGAATATCTAGAAAGTCACTGTGACATGCTCAAGTAGTGTTTGTCACACATACTGATGCTGTTGCTGCTGATGGTGACTAACATTTTTGAATGTGCTTTGATTATTGATGATTAAGTTATTTTTGTACATCAAGACTCAGCTTATACAAACATAATATAATTATCAGTATTGTTGTATCACTGCATATCACTCCACGGAAATCTGTTTTTTAACAATACAAACGTGTAGTCAGTAGGTAGGGCTACACGGTCTTGCTCAAAGACCCTCTCAAAGGATATGTGGCTCACATGACATTGAGCCTGTGACCTGTATATAACTTTATAACCATATCATTTCCTGTTTTTTTTTGTTTAAAAAATAATGACAATGCTATTTGTCTTATCTTTTGCTGTAGGATTTCCCGTATGATTCGCCAGGAGAGAGGCAATGCCCTGCTAGTGGGGGTGGGAGGTACAGGCAAGCAGTCACTCACTCGGTTGGCATCCCACATGTGTGGGTACCGCTGCTTCGAGATTGAACTGAGTCGAGGCTACAACTATGACAGCTTCCATGAAGACTTGAGGAGACTCTACAAGATGGCTGGTGTGGAGGGCAAGAATATGGTGTTCCTCTTTACGGATACTCAGGTATGATGGATGGACTAATATGAACATTTGGATGCCTGCAGATTGTTTTTTTTAACCTTAGAGGTGTCCACTCTCCGGTTTTAGATTGTGGTGGAGGAGTTTTTGGAAGACATCAACAACATGCTGAACTCTGGCGAGGTGCCCAACCTTTTTGAAAAAGATGAGCTGGAACAAGTACTAGCTGCCACCCGCCCTAAAGCCAAAGAGGCAGGAATCAGTGAGGAGAACAGGGATGAGGTACACACACCGACACAAACACTGTGTATACCTTCAGGCAGTACAAATGTAGCACTGTATATCTACAACATGTACAAGCAATGGGTTATGTGCCAGACTCTCTCTTGGCCTGGCACAGTAACACAAAGGGTCCTTTCAGAGAGATATAAATAAACCAATCCAAGACACCTGATGTTTACGATGTTCAGATAAAATCCAGAGATCATCAGTATCACAAGCTGTCAGTAGCCAAAAGTAGATAAGATAAGAAACTTTATTGTCCCCAAGGGGAAGTTTTTCTTGGGCAATAGTGCTACACACTGCTGCAATCAACTTAATACAACACATAGCCAACAATACAGTACAGTGGTACACAGTAATAAATGACATACAACAAAAATGCCTTGTGAGGTAAAATATATAAATACATAACAGTGGTACACAGTAATAAATGACATACAACAAAAATGCCTTGTGAGGTAAAATATATAAATACATAGGCATTCTATAAATGAGGAAATCATTTCTAAAAACCATAGTGCATTATGCATACAACTAAATGCAACAGTGCCTCATGGCTTATGAACTACATAAGGATAAACCTGTTTTCTTATTGTAGTGTTATAGACGTTGGAAGAAAGGAAAGCTCGAAGCGTTTTTACATTTGCTGGCTCTCATGTCTAACTTCCATAACATTTTTTAAAAACAACACACAGTGTCTCCCACAAAGGGCAAAAATAGCCATAGAGTCTGGTCAAGAGCAGTCATTTAAAGTCCGTGGCCCCAAGCAAGCTGTAAAAAAACAACAGCCTTTAATGTTATCTGCCAGCTGAGACTAAAGCTCCAGATATTATGGAGTCTCTGCATATGTATGTGTGTGTTGCCCTCAGGTGTTCCAGTATTTCATCTCTCGTGTACGGGAGAAGCTGCACATCGTTCTGTGTATGAGTCCTGTGGGCGATTCCTTCAGGTCCCGCTGTCGTATGTTTCCTTCACTGGTTAACTGCTGCACCATTGACTGGTTTGTGCAGGTATGCTGAGATTGGCTCAAATTTTTCTGACCATATCTAGTATCTAGTATATACTTACTTCATTTTGCTTTGGGGTTGTGAAATGTAAGATGATTATGTAATTATTATATATAGAAAACCATATAATATGAATACACATTCTGTATGGTACACACAGCAGGTTATAGGAATCATCTATACATACATAGGATCTATCACTCTCCTTGTCTTGAACCAGTCTACAGCGCCATTCTTCTTTCAATCTATCTTACAGCCGTGCTGCTGGTCCTGGCAGCTATACCCAAAATGTAATTTCTTTTCCACTCTGACATAATTTTTCAGACCCTACTTTCTTCATATTGCATTTTTCTTGTTTTACAACTATTCTCTCCCCCCTCCACCATTCTGTTCACCTGTCTTTCAGTTTATGACTTCCTATCCATATTGTTCCATTAATGTCCTTTATTAGCATATTAAATTATTGTTTCGTTAAACTCAGTTGAGGAAGCTTGTAATTGGCATCTTTATTGAATGTCTTTATTATTGTATTTGTACATTTGCATGGCTTTCTATTGCTATTCTGTCGAATCACTGTGAAAAATAAACAAAAGCTAAAATAAAAACTGTATATCCTTGCTATTGCTCGCTACCATTATCTCACTCCTTCTTCTTTTCCCCTTTACCCCCGGGTACCCAGTGGCCTCGTGAGGCGCTGCTCTCTGTCTCTGAGACCTTTTTCCAAAACGTGGACTTTGGCAACGAGGAGCTGAAGCAGAGCTTCTCAGCCATGTGCGTGGAGATACATGTGAGTGTTACTGATATGGCTGAGCGCTTCTACTCGGAGCTGAGACGCCGATACTACACCACACCTACCTCCTACCTGGAGCTCATCAACCTCTACCTGTCCATGCTAGATGAGAAGAGACAGCAGTTAGTGCTTGTAAGTCTGACCATCAAAATGCAACAAATGTCACTACAAGTGATACGTTGAAGGCTGTGGTGTTAATGATGAACCCTAATCTTAGAGGAAGTAGCAGCTAGTTGCTCTGGCTAGTGGTTTGTAGTAATTGTGAACAATTTCTTTCTTTTGTGATTATTAAGCTTTGTATGCATAATATACCTGTGTGTGGGGATGTTTCTGTATAGGCCAGGGATCGTGTGAAGAATGGTCTGACCAAACTGCTGGAGACCAATGTACTTGTGGATACAATGAAAGTGGACCTGTCCGCTCTGGAGCCAGTGCTGAAACAAAAATCCATTGATGTTGATGCCCTCATGGAGAAACTGGCTGTAGACCAGGAGAGCGCTGACAAGGTGTGTGTGTGTGTGTGTGTGTGTGTGTGTGTGTGTGTGTGTGTGTGTGTGTGAGGTAGTATTACCATAGAGCTTTCAAAGGTGTGTCTGTTGTTTCCTATAAGGTACTGAACAAGCATAATAATGTTCTCCTCATTGCTGGAGTGTATGTGTATGTATATCATACAGAAATATCCCTTCAACAGGTGCGTAAAGTAGTGACAGAGGACGAGGCTTTGGCCAAGGTCAAAGCTGAATACACCCAGGAGATAGCCGCTGATGCCCAGAGGGACCTGGATGAGGCTCTGCCAGCCCTGGAGGGTGCCAACCAGGCCCTTAATTCTCTTGACAAGGCTGACATCTCTGAGATCAAGGTGTTCACCAAACCCCCAGACATGGTCATGACCGTCATGGAGGCTGTCTGCATCCTGCTCAGCTGCAAGTCAGTGTGCTTCTCTCTCACCCTAAAATACAAGACTTTTCTTCCTCAAAGATGTTTTATTAGAGTCTCTCTCTCCCCAGCTTATATTCCATTGTTACTCCCTTCTCAGTTATTATGTCACAGCCTTACATTCTATTTTATAAGGAAATAGAACAAACTTGGGATGGCAGATGCCTTTTCATAGGGCTTTTTCATAATAAATTCATAAAGCGGACAGACCAGACATTCTCTATATGATGTGTGTTTTAGTTGTTCAGCACAATTGATTTAATTTGACACCAATGGTAAATGGTCATCTGAAAACAGTGTCTAATTCTGTCGGATCAAAAGAGGATACTGGTATGCAATCCCAAACTGATGTAAATCTAGGATAAGTGACTGTAAAAAAGAAAGAATACCAAAAATCACCCAATGTCCCAACAAAGATTGATCATGTGTCCTGATCTCATCCCATTGGTCATGATGATCCATCATTGTAATCACAAGCATCACTGTAGCCACCTTCATCATCTTGGCATTTATAATATCTTCAGCATAATTATTATCACCATCATTTTAGTAATTCCAAAAATGACGATCATCATTATAATCACAATCCTCTCTGTTGTTTTGCAGGCACTCTGCCAAATGTTTATATTTTGGGCCTGTTTGTTAAGCCCACATATTTGTAGTCAGCATCCAGAGGGATTACCTTACCATCTCATGACTCAGCATGCATCAATCCCTAAATGTCATCAGTTATTAATCTACTGCATTGCTGCACTCCAATCCAATATCCTATCTACTCTTACTATCTACCACCCGCCACAGACTAGCACTATGTTGAACTCTTACTGACTTAGCACTAGGACATTATATATATATATATATATATATATATATATATATATATATATATATATATATATATATATATGGTATCATGACCTACATTAATTTACATTAGCATGTCCCTTGATTATTTATAAGTAGAATTTCATTCTTATGTGAATGCTAGCAATTGAAAGTTCCAGGCTGGGTTTGCTAACTCCTGCACCATGTACTAAACATGTGTAACAACCTGCCAGACTTAGATTCAGCTAAAAAATCAGCTTCAATCATTTCTTTTAACAGATATATTTTGTCCCCATATGAATTAAGCCACACATGCACACATATTAATTATTATTAGGCATTGTCTTAGGCCCCTTTTTTCATAGCTCCACTAACTTGCCTGTCTTCCTACAGACCGGACTGGCCCAATGCCAAGCAATTACTGGGAGATGCCAATTTCCTCAAGCGTCTGACCGACTACGACAAGGACAATATCAAGTCTCAGATCTTGCAGAAGTTGCAAAAATACATCAACAACCCTGATTTCATACCTGAGAAGGTTTGTTTGGATTTCATGCCAAACACTGATATGTCAGTCAGATTATTTGGAGAAGGGCTCAGAGTAAACAGACTGTGGTGAAATTGGAGTTCAAACACATGAACAACAGCTTTGAATAATAATATAAAATAAATCCAAATTTCACACCTTTCAAAACATACTTACAAAGTGCTTCACAACAGCAAAATAAGAAAACAGAATCCAATAAAATGACAATAGCATAAAAAGATCATTTGAATAAGCATCATTTAAAATACAGTATATATAGTTATGTTGCAATATAAAATAATGCATATACATACATACATACATACATACATACATGCATACATACATACATACATACATATTGTGTAAGTTTGAGAGTTAAATAGAAACTGGAAAATAACTGCTTAAGTTTTGATAATGTGGTTCGAAATTATGGTCATATGGACTAGGGATATATTGATTATATGCCCTGGCCGTTTTTGTTGGCAGTTTGCAGATTATCTGTATCAGCGTTTTATTTGCCTGATAACCGATAAAGTTAATTAAAATTAAAAATTTAATTTTCACTGTTAATGCATATCGCTTCCAAATATCGGTTATTGGTTTTATTAACTACTAATAATCGGTATCGGCCTTGAAGAACCTGTATCTGTTGATCCCTAATATGGACATTGGATACGTAGATTGTGTGAAATATAACACGGTGTGCTTCACTATTTGCTTCTTGGTGTAATTTGTTATTTTGTTGTTGCTGTTAGGTAGAGAAGGTATCTAAATCCTGCAAATCAATGTGCATGTGGGTCAGAGCAATGGATCTTTACTCCAGGGTCCTCAAAGAAGTTGGCCCCAAGAGAGAAAAACTGGCCAAGGCACAGGTCAGTAACACTCAGTAGAGTGCAGTAGGCATTCAGGTTTTTAATATACATGCAATTACAATTTAATGGAATGTGATTTACATACTCTTGCTTTAAATCATAATGATGCCTATTTTGTCAAGTCTACTGCAATCAAAGCATTCTTCCAGTAAACACCAATCCATTCTCTATTTTAACCTGCATACATTGGACCAAATAATGAGAGAAAGAAATTGACTAAATTCTCTAAAATGGTTCATTAATGGTATTTTCCTCCATTCCTTTCTTCCACTATTCCAACCATTGTAGGAGGAGTTGGATACCACTATGGCAACCCTGAGGGAGAAGCAACAACAGCTTCAGGATGTGGAGAACCAGATCAAGGTCCTACAGGATAAGTTTGACAGCAGCATAAATGAAAAAGAGGAGTTGGGTAAGGGGTGTTCCCTTTATATGTAACCTCTTTAAACTTTTCCTAAGTTTTAAACTGCCCCACTGCATATATTATATGAATTAATGTGTGAACATCTGCAAAAAAGTTCTCACTTATATATCTGCTATCCCTTTCAGTATTTAAGGAGTGTATTATTACCCATTGGAATTAAAGAAAAAACGTCTGTCAGCATTTACCTTGCTAATAGTCTTTTTTCCTCTCTCTCTTTCTGACCACTCTCTATCCTTAAAGTTAACACCATGGCTCTGACAGAGGCTCGGTTGGCCAGGGCAGGGAAGCTAACTTCTGCCCTAGGTGATGAGCAAGTACGCTGGGAACAAAGTGTTGCCTTGTTTGAGCAAGAGATCATCAACGTCGTGGGGAATGTGTTCATTGCTGCTGCTTGTGTGGCCTACTATGGAGCGTTCACTTCCCACTATAGACAGCTGGTGGGTACAGTGGGATTAGGTGCTATTCAGAGCTTTTTAGGACTACTCTATGAGCTCACTCTATAGTCTTACACTTTGTTGAAATACAGTACACCCTTTTATGTTGCAGTGTTCATAGGACAGCAAATAAAGCCCAATTGTGTCTCAATATTGTACTTCTGCTTTGAGATGCAATTCCCAGAACAGAATAGATATATGTTAATGGCACTAAACTAATTATGTTTGTACATTATTAAACTGCAGAAGTACATTGTTGAAATCAGTTATAAGAAAGGAGGAACATTATAAAATATGCAAGATACGAAAACCAACCAAAGAAAAAAATGAATGCACTCATACTTGTGAGTGTGTGTGCCCCCTTTCCCCAGCTAATTGACCAGTGGATAATACAGTGCCAGGAACTGAACATCCCCATCAGTTCCAGTTTCAGCCTGATCAACATTCTGGGTGACCCATTTGTTATCCGCCAGTGGAACACGGAAGGTCTGCCTCGTGACGCCGTCTCTACGGAAAACGGGATCCTGGTGACCCAGGGCCGCCGCTGGCCACTTATGATCGACCCACAGGATCAGGTGAATTAGAAACTGGGATTAAGGAAGCATTCATTCAGCATGGATTAATCTGTTGTTCGTTGTGATTAATCAGTTAATCAGTTTCTTATTTGGGGACTTGCATTTTCCAAGTTTCACACATTGTGTCCTGTTACTGTCATGTTATTGTGTATACACTGGGTTGAAAACCCAAGTGAATAATATTCTATTCCATAAATTCCTTGCCTTTCTGGATTGCATGTGTTTTAACACATTAACTAGGTGGCTGCGCTACCAGCGTAAAGGACAAAAAAAAAAAATCTCTCTCAAAATAGAACTTTTTGTCAGACACGATCAAAGTCAGAGACTGGCCCCTGCCCCAGGAAACACACACACACACACACACACACACACACACACACACAGTTCCAAGCTTCCCCACACAGAAAGGGCACAAACCAGCTCACTCAGACTTACAAACACGTAGAGGATAGAATTATTGTCACACCTTCAGTTTTGAGGCCTCCATTCAGCTTACTGTTCCATATCTTCTTGACCACTGACATGTCCAATTTTCTCTCCTGTCATTGTTTAGCTTTCTTTTCTCCTCCATCCCTGTAACTCTGTCTGTTGTCTTTTTTCTGAGTACAGATGCTCTCTTTTACTTTACGTAGACGGAGGAATGCAAATATGGGTATATAAGTTGTTTGTGTAACCTTTCATGTATGACATTGAGCATGATCACATACAGTACTGTGTGTACGTTTTTACTGCTGTGCTACCATTGATATAGTCTCCCTTTATTACATTAAGTGCTGACATTTGTTATTTGTGTTTACAAAATATGTAAACCAGCCATTTGTATCACATTAGATAAAGGTTATTTCTTTCACCCTCAGGCCAACCGATGGATCCGTTCTAAAGAGGCCAAGCATGGTCTAAAGGTGATCAAGCTAACAGACCCAAGCTTTCTCCGTACCCTAGAGAATGCCATACGCATGGGCATGCCTGTACTTCTAGAGGAGGTAGGAACACACTAAAAAACAAAACATAACATTCTTATTACTGATTGGGTATGAATGTTGTCATCCCTACATTTTTGTATTGTGTGTGTATAGTTGAAGGAAACCATAGATCCAGCTCTGGAGCCCATCCTGCTGAAACAGACATTTGTGACTGGTGGACGGACATTGATCCGACTCGGAGACTCAGATATTGACTATGACAAAAACTTCAGGTTCTATATGACCACCAAGATGGCCAACCCACACTACCTACCAGAGGTAATGACAGCACACACACACACACACACACTCCTTTAAATGTCCATATTTGGTTCATCTGGCATCAACAATTGTGCATCAGATGCATTGCCCATTCACTATGGAGTCTTGGATTAGGCGAACACTAACACACCTCTGTCGGTTGCCTTAAAGTGCCCATATTATGAAAAAATCACTTTTTCTGGGATTTGGGGTGTTATTTTGTGTCTCTGGTGCTTCCACACGCATACAAACTTGGGAAAAAACCATCCATGCTGTTTTGAGTGAGATACGGGTTTCTGAATGTGTCCTGCCTTCAGTCTCCGGGTGAGCTGGTCAAAATCGGCAGGGCCGTCTACGTCATCGGCCGAAACATTTGGTGCGTGCTAACCACTTTAGCTAATACCACATCAGCTAGCTGTTTCTCCAACTTCGGTCAGTCCAAGGCATGATTAGCCGGAGACTTCTTCTAAACAAGGGCACACTTCCAACTTTGCGTGGAATACCTGCAGAACAGGGACATGTAAGTAGTTCTATAGTGTTGTAGCAGTGTTTTGCCATTGAGAACGAGGTGGCTAACTGCTAGCAGCGCTAGCTTCTAGCTAGTAGTGCTTACCTAGCTACTGAGCATGTGCGACTCCCAACAAAGATGGAACAGAAGTGAGATGTCTCACTCTGTAGCTAAAACAGAGAGCTCAACACACAGGGTGAAAAGAGGAGCTGCAGCAATGTGCAGTACAACAAATATATGGCGTTTTTTTTTTTTAATTAAACCGTGTAAACCTATTCTGGTACAACCTCAAAATACAATTATGAACCTGAAACATTTTACCACTACAGCAACCAGATATTTATTGGCTTGCAAAAAAAGAACACGTTTTGTGGACCAAGAGAAACAGTATAAGAAAAGAACATTTGTGCTAGTACAATTACTGCTTGGCTTCCTGTAATGGCACTGGCTATGGTCAGTTTGCAGGAATTGTAGAGATGTAGTCGCCTGCCAGCTCGCCGACTATGGCCTTTTATTCAACGCCAGCCCAGGAGAGCAGCAACACCATGTGAATGCAAACTTTTATTCCTGTGTTAGTTCAAAGCAGCAGTGCATCAAGGCAGTAACTTAGACAACATGAACCCAGTGTTGTCTGTAGTCTTTAGATTGATGTGCAATTGTTTTTTAGGACACATGGAATTGTGGCTTTCACTTTGTGTGCGTGTGTGTGTGTGTGTGTGTGTGTGTGTGTGTGTGTGTGTGTGTGTGTGTGTGTGTGTGTGTATGTGTGTGTTTGTGTTCCTGTTGCCCTTCAGGTGTGCATCAAAGTTACAATTATCAACTTCACCGTGACCAGGTCTGGCTTGGAAGACCAACTGCTTAGGTACATACACGCATAGACACAGAAAAAAGAGATTGCATCCTTTCCAAACCACCTGGTCCGCATTTACAACCTTCTATACGACTCTCTGTACCTCAGTAATGACTGTTTGTACTTTGCACTTGACATAATCTCAGACTATTTTTAGCTAGTGATATTTAGGTTTGATTAATTTTCTTTCCCCCACATTCTTTTCTCTACCTTGATCTTTCTGCAACCCCTTTTTCTCTCCCTCAGTGACGTGGTACAACTGGAGAGTCCACATCTGGAGCAACAGAGGAATGAGTTGATTATGCGCATCAACGCTGACCGCAACCAGCTAAAAGCTATCGAAGAGCGCATCCTTAAGCTTCTTTTCACCTCTGAGGGGAATATACTTGACAACGAGGAGCTGGTTCAAACTCTCCAGGAGTCAAAGGTGAATCTTAAATCAGGCACAGGGCATATAGATATTTCCATCATATACAAATCATCATTTCCACTTAACGTTTGGAATTTTACTTGTGTTCTCATATTGTTCTATCCCATTTTCTCCTTTGCTCTACCACATCTCTTCTGTTCTTGTTTTGTTGCTATTCATCTCTTTCTTTTTTTGTCTTTTCCTCTCCGTTTCCACCATTCTTCAGGTGACATCAGAGGCCATCAAGCATCGTCTGGAGGAGGCAGAGGCCACCGAGATAATGATCAACGCTGCAAGGGAGCGATACCGACCAGTGGCCACCCGAGGCTCAGTCTTGTACTTTGTAATCGCCAGTCTCTCTGAGATCGATCCAATGTACCAGTTCTCCCTCAAGTACTTCAAACAGGTACAAGAGAGTAATCAGGCTTCATTTTACAAGCCACTGAGAAATCTTTTCTTTAAGCTTTTGTAAGGAACACTTTATGAAAGACTTCAAGCCCCGATGTAACATAATTATTTTCTTCCTGTTTAAAAATTTGATGTCCCTTTCTTTGTGTTCTTTTCTTTCTCCACCCTCAGCTCTTTAACTCCACCATTGAGACGTCAGAGAAGAGCAGTGTGTTAGAAGAGCGTCTCCAGATCCTGCTGGACCAGATCTTGCTCAACTCCTACATCAATGTGTCCCGTGGCCTCTTCGAGCAGCACAAGCTTATCTACAGCTTCATGTTATGTATAGAGATCATGAGGCAGCGAGGCGAGATTTCTGATGCTGAGTGGCAGCACTTCTTAAAAGGAACTGCCTCTTTGGAAAAGGTGAGGTGGGAAATCAAGTCAAAAATAATTCCCGCTGGTAAATTGCTTGTGTCAGATGATAATCTATCTAATAGGGGGGTGGAGGAGGCCACAATGCATCAGTGGTGTTTATTGATAAAGAAATGTGCAGTGATAGTTTTTAGCTAGTTAAGGCCCAAGCAGTCTGTTGCACCAGATGAACCAGAAGTTTAAGATTACTTTCACATCCAAGCAGTTTGGTCCGGTTTAACCGAACCCGGGAGTGTTTTGTCAGATAGTCCGGTTTGTTTGGGGTGGTGTGAAAGCTCATTCCAACTCTGGTGCGGACCAAACAACCGAACTTTGGTCTGCTTGAAAATGGGGGTGCCCAAATATAGGACGTGAACCGAAAAACAATGCATTTACTAGACTGAAATTTCAACCTTTCACACAATTTACCGAGTTGATAATTTTTATCAAATCCATAAGTTATCGCCCTGTTTCTGCAGAACTATAGGTGTAAAAGTGTCCTTAGTGTAAAGTCAACTGCTGTGTTGTAACTGGTTAGTTTTACACTTAACCCATCACTTTGTTCAGTTGCACCATCTCTACTTGCACTATTACTATAGCCAGAACCAAGTCAAATGGTTGTTGCAGAGAGTGACATTTCTACCAGGAGAAAATGACACGAGTAACAGAAAGTAAGAGAATTACAACTGACTGTTAAAAAAAAGAATACAGTGTAGACTATCATGTGTGACCTGGTGCCACAGGCTTCAGAGATATTTAGAAAAACAATGGCTGAACTACAGCATTTTGAATATACCAGAATGCCTAACTGTCAATAAGGAGATTGGACCACAGAAGCCAGAACTAGCTGAGGTTTAACTATGAGGTTTATTGTCTAGGAATAGAGATGCAACATCCTATGTTTAACTGTGGCATAAGCTCTAAATAAATAAAAAATAAAAAATAAAAACATTGGGCTTTCAGGTATTCTTATAATTGGATGAAAAATAGAAAAAAATCTTACAGTTTTTTTGGCTGGATCCTCTTAACTGCAGATAAACAAGGTGCCATTTTATTTTCACTTTCAAAATCCCCCCAGGGTGGCCTGTAAGCAGTATCTCTCCCCCTCTTACGTTGGAATTGAGTTGATTGAAAAAAGAGCTTTGTCACAAAGTGGCAGTCTCTCTGTCCTGGCCAGCTTATTGCTGAGAAACTACTGAGACTGATGGGAACACACACACACACACAGTAAGAGAGAGACAAAAGAATCAGAAAATCTCTAGAGAGGTTGACAAAAAAAAAATCTTTCTGTTGAAGAGAGATAAGAAAGGGAGAGTATCTCTGTTTCTCAGCTGTCTATACAACCTGTATGTTGCATGCTAATAGGTCTTGAACAATCAACAAATAAGCCTTAGTACCTCAAGTCAGGCATGACACCTTCAGAGGTGCTAAATAAGGTCATCTGAACTAAGAGTCCAACAGACCGCAGAATAGTGCATTGGCATTTCAATGGTTTTCATTGAAAATCTCTTTCTCCCTATATATTTCTCTATATTTGTTATCTTCCTTCTCAACCCCCAGTGGGTCAGAAGGGTGTGCAGCTGAAGCGCCATTGGTTTAGGCATTTAAGAAGGTAAAAGTTAGTGCATAGCAATGAATAAAAGGCGTTTTGAGATTAAGCTAGATTTAGACGCTTTTAAGCCCACAATACAGATCAGTCAGTGCCACCCAGGGGTATATTTCTGTGTTCATCCACCGTTTGGCTCTCATTTATATGGCATTACTTGGGCTGGAGGTGCTGGCTGTCAGCCGTCGTGATCCTCATGCTAATGCTGTCATTCCTTTCCTCTCCTTCACCTCTGTCTCCTGTCTTTTGCATCACAGCTTCAATACATCCATCATCAGTGCTTTTCTTGCTGATTTTAAAAGCTTTTTAAATCACTGTTTCTTATCTGCTACGTTTATGTGCCTTAGATGTTCTGAAGCATCCTCTCTTTCCACTTTTATTAATCCTTTAATTCTTCTTTACTGCCTCTCTAGTCAAGGACAGTCCTCTATTTCCTTCCCATCTCCTTCCTTTGTGGTTGTATAATTGTCTCATTTTCTATTTCTCCTTCTCCTAGGACTATGCAGAACGGCCAGATGTGCCATGGCTAAGTGATTTTTACTGGCAGACATGTTGTGAGCTGGAGGACACACTACCCTGCTTCAAGGACATCTCCAAGGAAATCACCAGAACCCATATCCACATCGAGCTAGGTAACCCAACCCAAATGTTATCCTGGCTGATAAGGTAAGAATCAGCATAGTTAGTGCATCTTGTTTCGGCTTAATATAATGTATAAAAACTAGAATGCTTGACCTACAAAACATACTTTTTCACTCTCAGGCTTTTATTTTATCATTCTTCTACCATCTTCTACCACATTGTGATTTGTGTAGAACATTTGTGTAGCATTAAATGGCAGTCGCCTCTCCTTTAGGACAACTTCAAGCATCTATTAATCCAGAGAACTGGGAAGGCTATGTGTCAGAGTTGCCTCCTCTTGAGGAGTCCAAAGAGGTGAAGCAGCAGAGCGGGATCAGAGGCTACTGGAATGAGAGGCTGGGGGCCTTCCAGAAGCTAGTCCTAATCAAGAGCTTCCTTGAAGAAAAAGTGAGCTAAGATGAAGTCTGAAGGAACGATTTTTTTTCTCTGGCCACTTGTGTGCAGTAGAAACAAGTTGTACATGTCAATTAACATTTGTTGTCCATGTCATTTTATCCAGCAAATATTTGGCTAATTACACTAATTTATAACTATGCTGGCCTGCAGCCCTCAGCTTGACAATGCCAAAACATTATATTGTCCTTTGCATTCCCATGGAGAACCAGACATGCCAGCAACTGGATTTAAACAAAATCCTTCCATTCTCGTCAGTGATGTCCAGTCCAGTGTTAATTAAAACATCCTGATTACCTATTTCAATTTATTTCTATTTATGTCCCCATAATGTCACTTTCCTTGGTTATAAAATCTGTCAAAATGTAGTTTTATGTCCACCCTCTGATTTACTTCCTCACCCTCTTGTCCAGGTGGTGTTTGCAGCAACAGAGTTTGTGATTGTCAGCCTAGGGAAGCAGTTTGTGGAGAACCCTCCGGTAGACCTGGCAAACCTCTACAATGATATGTCCCCTTCCACACCACTGGTCTTCATTCTCAGCACAGGATCTGACCCCATGGGGGCCTTCCAGCGCTTCGCAAAAGAGAGAGGTTGTCTTGACAGGTAAAAAACAAAGACAGATGATATAAGGTTGGGGTGTTATCACAGAATAGAGATGAAAATATAAAGGGCAACATACAGCAACCTTGATTGGTAGAGAGAAGAGGAGTTTGCTGTGATGATCAGTGAATATAGGTGTTGACATACAGTATAATCACAGGGGTATTTCCAACTTTCTCTGTCTGTCAGAGTTGAGTCCATCTCATTGGGTCAAGGCCAGGGGCCGATAGCAGAGAAGATGATCCGTGCAGCACTGAAGAGTGGAAAATGGGTCTTTCTGCAGAACTGTCATCTGGCTGTGTCCTGGATGTTAGCCATGGAGGAGCTCATCAAGACCTTCACTGATCCTGGTATTACCACATTGAAACAACATCGAAACACTTCCATGTGACTATACACATGATTACAGAAGGGTAGAGCATCCTGACACCTATTAAATATGTGGCTACGGTCCCATTCATGATTACATTTCAGACTGTTGCTCCTGTCCAATGCATGGTGGCTGAGAAACCTGCTCACTGCAACTTGGAAGAAAAATGCCAAGTGAAAACAGAAAACGCACTGTAATATGCACACAACATAACAGACCTTCCAGGGACACAAATGACTAAATGACTGCTGTTTTTATGGTTGTTTCCTTGGTTTTTCACAGCATCAGCATCAGTGAAAAATACTTTTTTTTCTGTGTAGTCAGAGCCACATTCATTAAATTGTTTTTTCTTTTGTTAATGGCTGTGAATAATATTCCCTTCTGTTCCTGTGCAGAAACATCAATCGATGAGAACTTCCGTTTGTTTCTCAGTTCCATGCCTACCAAAGTATTTCCTGTTACAGTGCTTCAGAACTCTGTCAAGGTAAACACACACACACACACACACACACACACACACACACACACACACACACACACACACATTCGCACTCTCTCACACTCTCACAATTCACACCCACATGCTTTGAAAGCAAATATTCTAAAGACAAATACTGAGTTTAATGTCTACGACTTATTTGGGAAATCGCAGTTGATACTGCACATATTGCATCTGTACAAAAGACTATTAATAATTAATTTTAATACAATTTTGTATTCTAGAGATAGGTTGAAGAAAGCGTATTAATTACAAAGAAGAACTTGAAGGTTTTATTCTTAAGCATTAGATAATGGCAATGTAGTTGTGTCTGCTGGGATACGGGATGTAAGTAAAAGGCTAAATGGATTTGATTTGCATTCTTTTTAATAGAAAGTTACGTGACGTCTTGCATGCTTTGTAATTTGTTGAACAAAAGGCAGAACCGATGCCATCACCTTAAAAGGAAGTGTCACAACATTGGTAGTAGTAAAATCAGCCCAAAAGGAAAGGATTTTTTTAAGTGCATGCTTTTTATTCCATGGGCTATGTAGGTCAAACTGACTTGACCCAAAATGTGATCCATTCATTCATTGATCCATGATTGCTTTTCATTTTGTAGATGCTGCTGTGAAATGATGAGCGCTTATTTAACAAATTTTTAGATACTCTCAATAATTAGCAACACATTTTTAAATCACTTCATAGTATACATTGTCTGTAACCTTTGATATTATCGATTAAATATTCGTGAACTGCTTTGAAATCTTAACTGTACTCCGATTAATAAGCTGCTTCAATATAATACATGTCCATTGATTATCTAGCTTTCTGGGTTAGCAACAAAAGATATCTGATGAGTGGGATTTATACACAAGTTTCCGTGAGGGAGTACTGCATGATAGCTACAGGTGTCATAACTAGGCTTACTAACTGCCTGCACAACAAGGGAAATTAGGTTGACCCCAGCATGGCCCCAGAATGTTTGGCAGTCTGAGAAGAACTCACTGTGGTCTTCTTTATAGCAGCCATTGAGCCATGTGTGCTTCTGTGTTGTTGTTGCCAGGTGACTAATGAGCCTCCTAAAGGCTTGCGAGCCAACATACGACGGGCCTTCACCGAGATCTCCAGCAATTTCTTTGAAGACCACATTCTGGGACGTGAGTGGAGGAAGATCGTCTTTGGAATGTGCTTTTTCCATGCAATCATCCAGGTTACATACTTTCTCACACACCTCACACATACTTGACCCTTACTGCATTTGTGTGCCTGAGCCTTTTGCATGCTGTTGTATGTGCCTGTCCTTCTACGCATCTTGTTATTTGTGTCTGGTTTTGCACGTGTCTTAGGAGCGGAAGAAATTTGGTCCTTTGGGCTGGAACATCCGCTATGAGTTTAACGACAGTGACAGGGAGTGTGCTCTGCTCAACCTCAACCTCTACTGCAGAGAGGGCACCATCCCTTGGGATGCTCTCATCTACATCACTGGTAGGGAAGCCTACACACAGGGATACGTGTGTATTTGCATGCAGGTCTATCTAAATTTGTAAAGACATAGATACAGCACAAGTTGATTGTTTTTTTAGAGAATAGTGCTCCAGTCACATTTTCTATTTACTAGTGCAGTCCCCATTTTGAGCATGTGCCCCTTTGGAACAGGCAGATTGCTTAGCCTGTTCCGAACGGGCCCAGCTATGAGAACCACTCATCCGATCGACTTCACACTTGACACTGAACTCCCTAGGGTCCATAGCAATACACCTGCCAAGTGGGAAGTCGATTAGATGAACGATTCTTGAAATATGTGAAGGACATTCATACATACATGCATACATAAACAGACAGACAGATAGACAGACATATATCCCTTCCTTTATAGTGAAATAATGGATGCTTTAGCACCACCTATTAGCCAAATAGCATTTGTCATGGCCACTCAGACATAATATCTCCACCAAATGTGGTTGCAATAGCACGAAATGAAAAGAACAGATGTTCCCTTGCACAACAAAGTTATTTTTCTGTCAAACACAGCAGATAAAGAAATCCAAATGTTATGGCTATGAAGTACACACATATAACACAATACAATTCAACAGCTCAACAAACTACATCCTCCAAATTGACCTAAAAGTTTAATCAACACCTCTAAAACAGTTTTAACAAAACTAAATTTTATAATCTTAATGAAGGAATATAATGCAGGGCTGTTGTATTAGACTGCATTTATTTTAGCTAAGTGTACCCACAAAACTGGCAACTGAGTTCATTTAATGAATTAAATTGTAGCACTTGTGTCTTGCATTTGTAACAGTTTTGTTATAACCATATTGTAGCTAGGCCCATTACATAATTGTCAAATTGTCAATGTGTTTACGTAATTGCGGTTTCTTTGTTTAACCGCAATTAATTGCTAACATAGGGGTATGACTGTTGATGGTAATTGTTGATTTTGTTTAGATGTGCCAAAATCGTAACTATATAAGTAATTATTGGTCGGACTGTTAAGCTAAAGCTATGCTAGTTTTTGGCACTTGACTCTATACACAGTCATAGGGGGAAAAATGAAAAGGGAGGATACAGTTTGAAAAAAAAAAAAGTATGATAATAAAGAGGCGTTATTTACTTTATAGGCTGTGTATTTGTGTTGGGTCACATAACAGTGATATAACCAAAAGATGTATTTTGGAATTCATTCCAAACTTTAATTTGTTTAAAAAAAAGTAATAAATAAATAAATTTGATTTAACTTGACTGAAAGAGACAATTATATCGTTAATCACAATTATTTCTGAGACTTTCTTGAGGTAATTTTACATCAAAATTTGGAATTGTTACAGCTCTAATTGTAGCAGGCTTTATAGTTTAAACTTTTTTGTCAGAGTAGTTTTTTTCTATTTTAGTTTTGTTTGATAATACATTTTCAAATATGAAACTGATTTTTTTTTCATGTTTTATTGTCTCACAAATGGACACAAATGAAATTTTAATTTAATTATGTTGATCTAATATTGTCTGTCCTGGACTTCCATAACAAAGTTATTATAAAGAAGAGGGAGTGATTCCTTTCATTAACAATACTTATCATATCTCTAAATCATTAATTTATTTCCCTTACCTGGTTTTCAATTACACCTTTAAATTATTATGTGCTGCGTTCAGTCTCAGTGGAGCGCAGCACCACGCCGGCATCAAATTGATGTCTCTCATTGTTGTTATCACACTACTGTGTTATTAGTTTAACCCTTAATTCTAACAGTCCTTGAGGAAACATATTTGGACTCAAACCAAGCATGATATTGCCTTTCCTCTTTTGAAGTTTCTCTCTTCTTTTGCAAAAAGAAGTCACAGTTGTACCATGCCTGCAGCTTACTAAAGGCTTCAGCAGAGATTTGTCTGATTGTTCACTCCCTTCCTAATTGTCTTACATACTGTAACAGTGTGGTAACAGAAAGAATGGATTTTAAATGTTGAATTTGTTAGTGTTGAATATAATTTAAATTCCATCTTACTTTTGATTAGGCAATATTTACCCTCCAGCTATGGCTGTCTCTTTCTAATCCCTTCCCTCTTGTTTATCTTTTCCTACTAGCCTTTATGTGCTGAAAAGTCAATCTAAGTCTCTGTAAAAGTATCTGTATTTCTCTCCCCCATTCTCTTTCCTACACAATGTGTGACACAGTGAGATGTCTGTGTGTAGCACACAGACTGTATGATGTAGCTACATACAGTATGTAGTCTTTATGTCTTTTTATATTGATCCTTGGTCTTTGTGTGTGTCTCCCTAGGTGAGATCACATATGGAGGCAGAGTGACGGATGCCTGGGACCAACGCTGCCTCAGGACAGTCCTCAAAGGCTTTTTCTCACCTAAAACCCTGGAGCCTGCCTACACCTTTTCCTCCTCAGGTATCTCAAATTCTCTTCTTCTCTCTATTTGTATATATACAGGGATCGTAACAGGAACAATTTACAATATGATGAAATTTAAGTATGTGTGTTTTTGTAAAGTCCATTTGTCTCCGTTCATGCTCACATGCTGTATATTTTCTGTGGTTTCATGGTTTTCTCACTTATGTGTTTAAGGCATCTACTATGCCCCAGAGGCAGATGAACTAGAGCAATATAAGAAATATATTGAGAGCCTTCCAATTATAGACGATCCCGAGGTCTTTGGCATGCATGAGAATGCCAACCTGGCCTTCCAGGTGAGGACCAATAGTAGTATTTTACAGAAAATACAGATCTGCATCTCTCTCATATGAGCAGATGTTGTAAACTAGTTGACTTATTATTTGTTTTCATTTTGTTTGTTTTGTAGAAGGGTAAATTGTTTAATAGCACATTTTAACTAAATTCTTTATGAGAACTATTCATGATTTAAAATGTAGCTGCTCATCCAGTTTAATGCCAGTTAAAAAAGCATTTCTATTCAGTGTGAGAGTGCAACTTTGAAATATCAATAACCCAGGACGCTACTCTGTGTGTGTGTGTGTGTGTGTGTGTGTGTGTGTGTGTGTGTGTGTGTGTGTGTGTGTGTGTGTGTGTGTGTGTGTGTGCGTGCGTGCGTGCGTGCGTGCGTGTGTGTGTGTGTGTGTGTATGTGTGTGTATTATGTGTTTGCCTCTACAGCGCCAAGAAACCATGACTCTAATCAGCACCATACTGGATGTAAACCCTCGCTCATCAGCCAGTCATGGAGCTAAGAGTAATGATGAAATAGTCTGTGAGCTCGCTGAATCCATCTTAGCCAAGCTACCTGGTAAACGCGCACACACACATACACACACACACACACACACACACACACACACACACACACACACACACACACACACACACACACACACACACAGATACACAGATACACATGCAATTACCTAAATGTATTTGTGTCATTACTGAGAATGTGTATTAGAGCCTGACCGATATTAGGCATTTTCCAAACTCTTTCCAAATCGGTATGGGCATTTATAATGGCCGTTAAATGAATATTTAAAAAATAAAATAAAAACGGACGAAACACACTTCAACCATGTTCTGAGGGTTGGCGTTGCATAGTTTGTCCACCAGAGGGCGCTCTGTTGTGACAATAAAACAAACAAGTTTATTTTTAAACTGCATTATCATATTATTTTAGTGAGTACTCATAAATAACTACAAATAACTAATGTTAGGGAAATCTGTTTATGTTATGCATTTCTGGATTTTTTAAAAAAATATATATTGCCTGATATATCGGAATATCGGATTTTTAAATCACCAAATATTTGTATCGATATCGGTCTTAAAAATCCTTTATTGGTCGGGCTCTAATGTGTATCATCATAAACTAAATTTGTAACTCAGTGATTTCCATTTCCATCTTGTATATGTATGTATATATATATATATATATATATGTCTACCTGTCTTTGTGTCTGTGTTAATGGTTTGTCTCCCTGCTTGTCTACCTGCCTGTGCAGAGCGTCTGGACATGGATGAAGCGGTGGAATCTCTGTTTGTCCAAGACAAAAACGGACGCTTTAACTCCCTGACAACCGTGTTGGGCCAAGAGACAGACCGATTTAACAACCTGCTGAGAGTGCTAAGGGTGACACACATAGCTAGCATAGCTAAAGTTGTATTTCCTGTCGCTATTGATATTAGCAAACACTGCTTAAGGAACCGTGTTGGGCAAGTTACTTCCAAAATGTAATACATTATTGATTACTAGTTACTGTCATTTGAGAGTAATTAGTTATATTACAATATTACTGTCTCTGAATTGTAATGCTTTACACTACTTTTGCGTTACTTTTGAGTTACTTTAACCAAAATAAAAGTGGAAGTTTGTCTTGGCAGGTAGCTTGTGAATTTCACCACCAGATCAACAAAGTCTCCTCTTTATCCACTTTAATACATCATAATTTATTCATATTATTTTGTATTATTAATCTGAAGCTGCAAAGTAACTAAAGCTATAACATAAATAGTTAAGTAAAACAACAATAGCCTACTTGACTCTGAATTGTGGTGGACAGAAGTAGCCTAATAAGTAGGAGAAAATGAAAATACTCAATTAAAATGCGTTGTTACTCGGGTTACTGAGATTGTAACGAGAACAATATTACCGAAATTGAATTAGTAATGCGTTTTATTACTGTGTTACAGCAAAAAGGAATACATTACTGTAATTGCATTACTTTTCTAACACGTTACTCCCAACACTCTTAAGGAATTATACTTGGACATCTTTGGCGAAATGACCTAAGAAAAAACAAAAATCCACAAAAACAAATAAAAAAGATGGGATAACATTTCATGTAATAATAGAGAAAAAAATTATTAATTCATTGATTGGTTCATTGATTAAAAAAAGGTGATGAGTTATGTTGAATGAGCATGTAATAAAACATATTAGATATATAAAAAATAATTATTTTATTTTATTTGTAATAATTTAATAATTTTCATTTTCCTTTTAACTGCCTCATTTTGATGTATGATTTTTCTGTGCTTCCCAGACGTCTCTTATCACTCTGCAGAAGGCAATAGCAGGTCTGGTGGTGATGTCAGAAGAAATGGACTGCATATACACAAGCTTCATGAACAACCAGGTTCCCACGCACTGGGCGAACTCTGCCTACCCTTCTCTCAAACCCCTGGCCTCCTGGGTCAGAGACCTTGCCCTCAGGACCTCCTTTATCCAGGTTTGGAAGAAAAAGGGAAACAAATACTGACACACAAACACACGTATTGGTGTGCTTACTTGCTTACGTTGAGTTGTATTTGTATTTTGTTTAAAATATTTTGTCTTAATAAAGTTAACGTAAAAGCGTATAAATGAATCAGAGATTAGTGAAAACATGGGGGAAAATATGATAATAGGACTCACTTCCGTCTTCTGGCTCAAGTCTCTGGATCACTGACTCTCGCACACACTGACACGACTCAAATCTCATGACGCACTTTGTTTTTGTGTGTGTGGTGTGTGTGTGTGTGTGTGTGTGTGTTTACCTTGACAGAGTTCTGAAGCACTGTAACCAGAAATAATTTGGTAGGCATGAAACTGAGAAACAAATGGAAGTGCTCTCATCAAGTTGAAAACACTAATAACATGTTGCATTCTTCCCTGAGGCACAGACCATCTCTCTCTCTCTCTCTGTACACCCTCTTTTAGCATTTGGTTCATCTCCTCTGACTTGAGCTGTTCTTCCATGAGACTGGTCTGAACATGAGTGTTGCACAATCACTAAAAATTCACTCACACACACACACACACACAAAGCGGACAAAGGGGGGAGAGTTGCATTAGTTTATTATGAGATGGGTAGCCGCTGAGTCAGAGTGCAAATGTTCACTACCTGAAAAGAGAGAATCCACCTCAATGCCAGTCACAAGTTGAGCCACTGTCAGACCCCATAAGTAACATGATGCCTGTAATGCACCATGGCTTGTTAAACATTGAACACAACACATTAAAAAGTTATTTATAGATGCACAAATTCTAATTACATTTTGTCCCTTTCTCTCTCTGTCTTGTTAGGCTTGGATCACACGTGGTCCGCCCAAATCTTTCTGGATCTCAGGATTCTTCTTCCCTCAAGGCTTTCTTACTGGTAAAACACTGCTGCAACAACGTATACTCAATGTGGTCATTGAACCATAGCAGTAAGGGAAATTGCAAAGCTACTGGAATAGCTCTTACTCCAACTATTCTTTTAATTATACGTAAAAAATAATGTGATTAGCTTTTAACTGCACTATTTACATGCTTTAGATCTTGCAAAAAGAACCTGATGAAATGTATCTTTCATGTTTTCCTCTGTCTGCTGGCCTGTAGGGGTGCTTCAGAATCATGCCAGGCACTACAATTTGCCCATTGATGAGCTCAACTTCCGCTTCAACATGGTGCCGTTGTACAGAGACCAGGTAGCAGTCTGTAAGGCTCTACTCAGTCTCCCTAACAACACTAAACTGGACATGGATGATGATGTACGTGAAAGGAGGGGGGGTGTGGTTGATAAGTGATGTTTAAGGATTCTGATAAATCCTGTAGGTTCCAGTTGTCCTTCTATCCTTATTTCAAACACTTGTTGCATGCCATTCCCCATGTTGCTCTCGCCTCATTTCCTCTCATTACTTTAAGTGGTGGCTGTCTATAGCATTAAATGCCCCCCTCCCCCAAACAAAAAAAAACTATTATTAAGTATAAGTATTATTTGCTTGAGGTTTCACTGCAGACACACAGCTCAGCTAAAGTTTGCACATTTCCTAAAGTTCACTCCCCTCAAATTCTCTTAGCAGAATTTACAATTTCTGTTGTTTTTGTCTCCATCAACATACTCACCCATATTTGTTCTCAGCTTAAATTGAGATTTGTTTAATTATGCTTACATAAACACATGTTTTTTTTTGTCATCAACCAGCGGAGACCCCAAAGAGGCTAAACTAGACTAGAAGTCACAGTGTTATGACGCCTCATATCATTGGGGAACAACACATGCACAGTAATATCTTGTCTACACTTGCCGAAAGGCTCAGGAGCTGGCACACGATCATAGAACATGGGGGTGATAGATTTGTTTCACTGAAGCGTCCGAAGTTTGCCTTGGGTCTGAATATATTTTATACGAAAAATAAATATATGTATATCGGCTGCCATCCATTTGATCATACCCAGAAGTTATTTTCTGCGCACCCAAAGAGCACCTGATCAGACACCATCCCTTTATTTTTAGCGCTGTCTGCTGTAACCATCCAACATCACAGCTCCCGTCATCGCGCATGTGTCATACTCCATAGCCCCCATGGGATCAGGGGCCATGTCTCAACCTTCATTTAATAGTGAACGAAAAAAGTGGCAGGGTATACTTTTAACCACCGATGCTCATAGAAGGGAATAAAGTTCACCGGGAGGAGAAAGAGTTGTGAAAAAAAAGTCCTAAAAAACATATCCAGGCACCTCAGGATGTCTGAGGAAGGCTCAAGCCAACACACGTTGGTGTACTTTTAAATGTCTTGCCAAATATATTAAAGGTCTTTTATTTTTTGTAACCAACCTTGACTTCATTTAATAGCTGTGGGAGACCCGAGGAAGTCACTGCACCCAGCAAAGAAATAGTCCAGCACAAAGCTCCACTTTTTTGTACGAATAATACAAATCAAATCCTTAATAAATTGCTGTATAAAGGCAAAAACAACATTATGTTTGTGTTGGTAACCCAGCTTCTAAAGGGATAAGTGATGGTCAGAGCAACGGTGAATGTCAAAGCTTACTGTGCTCCATTACCACGTGCATTTAATGTGAAAATACAAGAGGCAGCAATGCATTAAAAAGAGCGAATTGATAACTGTCTATATCTTTCACTCTCCACTGCTCCAACTCATTTGTGGACGCAACAGTTACCAGAGCCCAAGGATGGTGTGCTCGTGCACGGCTTGTTCATGGATTCCAGTCGCTGGGACGATGACAACATGGTGATTGAGGATGCGTTACCTCGAGTGATGAACGCCATGCTGCCGGTGGTGCACTTTGAGCCACAGCAGAACTATGTGCCTGAGCCTGACCTCTACCATGCTCCTCTGTACAAGACATCAGCCAGAGCTGGAACTCTGTCCACCACAGGTACTTACTGGTTTAGATTGCAATTTATATTTTTACATTTTAATGCATTTAGCTGACACATTTGATACTGAATGAGCAGGCAGGGGTTAATTGTTTTGCTCAAGGGCACTTAAGCATGGACGTATAACTTCTTAGTTACTTACTAGTTGTTTGGGGGATTTTTTGATGTCTAGAACAATCTCTTTCACCATTAGGCAATGTAATGGATAGCTAATTTGATTTGACGTTTTCCCTCACCTTTCATTTCTGTCTCACTCCAGGTCACTCTACTAATTTTGTTGTGACAGTAATGATTCCCTCCAATCGACCCAGCGACTATTGGATATCAAAAGCCTCTGCTCTGCTGTGCCAGTTGGATGATTAAGTTTTTATTCAAGGAGAAAAAGCAATTTAAAATGTGACCGAAACATACATCTCTATGCACAACTTTGAATTACGTTTAAGCTTTTGTGGAATTATTTATAAAGATTTTCACAGATATGATTTCTGCTGAAAGTGCATCTACTTCACATGCAGTGTAATAAACACTTCTGAGCTAGCCCTGACTGATCTATATGCTTCTTTCCTACACTTATGTTTATCCGCAGACATTAATATCAGTTATATGCAGCAACATAGTCCTATGCTGTTGAGACTGGATGAGAGCGGTGCAGTACATCCAGATCTTTGAAGATGAGACATTTGCTGTAAGCACCATATACTAGACTCCCATACTGAAAAGCTCCATTCACGGTGTGCGGTAAGTCATTGGATGAATGTGCTTATTGAAATTTACAGTACACATGTAGCCTCAGGGACAAAAAAGATGGAGGGATGGACAGCGGAATAGATAGAGTAGATGGATGAACGTAGATGTGTGAACACATTGATGTTAATGGTTCTCAAATGTGAAATGAAAAAAAAAATAGGGGAATTGCTAAAAGGGATGACTTGAGACAGTAGGAGTGATGATCATCAAATGATGAAATGTTTCCGCCAAAACCCCCACACACATCAGCCTATTTGTGTCACTTAGGGCATGCAGTGCAAACACATAAAATATGGCTTTTCAAACACATTAAGTACACCCACTGCAGTACTGGGGCAGGGTGCAAACCCACTCAATCTCTGTCTATGTCACACACACTGCCTCCTCCACGCCTTACTGCTCCAGTAACGCCAAGCAGGAATGGACATATATAAACTCTATTTAACATCAACCTGGGAAGAGCAGCATAAAAAAAATAAACGTATGATGCTGTAGAGGGAAAGACAGCTTTAAAAGCATCAATTCAGATGATATATATATATATATATATATATATATATATATATATACCTGACTGTAAATTGCAGTATTTGCTTTTTTCTGTTTTCTGAGTTTCAATTAACAAAATGCTTTACACAAAATGCTGTATTACTAATTCTACCCTCAAAAGCACACACAATTCATTACTGTAATTAATTACACAAATGTATTACTGTATTGATCATATTAGGAACAGCATGATTCAGTAAGTGTATCAGAGCCTCACAACATATTTACTTGTTTCAGTGGATTTTACTCATGGTTGAAATATTAAATAGAATATCAAATAATGGTGTTAAACAATAACTATTTCTCACAAAAAATGTACGCAGTGGTCATTTTCTTAAGGTGATACTTAGCACAAGACAACTATTATTTGAAATGATGTAGAGTAAGAATGGTCTTTGAAAATCTCAATTTCATTAATTGAATATGCATTGTTGTAAATTTAATGAAATCTAGAGTCTGACTTTACACCACAGAAAATCATAAATTTACAAAAGTCGAATTGTGATTGTACTTCAATGCATCACTTGACTTTTTCTGTTCTGTATTTACCACAACATAGAAGGACAACCCAATGTAATGGATATTTCAGTCGCTTGTGATACTGGAAATCATCATAACTGTAAACTACAATTTACACTGTTGTAACAGACAATAGATAGAACATGTTGACAGTAGACAGAAAAAGAAATAGCATTTTTAAAGTCCTTTTTTCTTTCGCAGTGGTGGGAAAGTAATTAGTGATTATGCTGCACCAAGGTAATAATAAATATTAATGGCATAAGTAAAATAAGAAGAAATGCTTGATACCATGTCACATTGATTCCCATTGTATGTAGGCAAGGTTTTGGGCTTTATTGGTAAGAACTCAGCAAGATATTTTGGGTCTTTGCATTATGGGTTTTGCACACTGAAATTCTAATATAGTAATAATATGGTTAAATAAAATACTTACGTGTGGTTTTATACATCATGAAGCTGAAAGGGGAAAAAATTTGTCATGACAAGTTTGACCAACTTTGTTCTGAGCTTTTACCTGATTTCCCATTTACACTCATTCACTTTCCTGCTATCTGTTTATATGTCCTTCACTGACTGTCCCACATGTACAGACTACAATGCACTTTGGTTATTAGACTAATTTAACTCTGTCTGTTTTTGAGCAGGATTGGAATTTGCAGCAGAGGCAATTGTGTTACTGGTTATGCAAAGGCTTCCCTAAAGCTGTAAATGGTGATGAGTTGTCGGGCTTTGCAGGGGCTTTTAAGTACACGTCAGGACATGTCCGCTCAAAGGTGAAACCTTTATCATTTATTTATCTCACCTTCATACAAATTTAATCACAGACAGTGAAAACTGACAGATTTGACTTGCTGCACCTGAAAGTTTCTGCACTAAAAACAAATCCCGCAAAATCCAGTTTTCATTTTGTGCAAGTCAACTAGTGCATACACAGTGACTGCACAAATTACTTCACACATGCATGGTTTTCAGCAACCTTTGTATCAACAAAGCAACATTCACTGACCTCCTGACCTCCTTTTTTAACCTTCATTCTCCTGATCAATCCTTTTATCAATCAAGATTATGCACTATGAATAACAGTGCATGTACTGTACTGCTGTTACATGAGGAGTCTTAATGATGAGGGAGGGAAAGGATTGGAGGAGTAAATTAAATTGTATGCCCCAGTCACTCTGAAACCAGATTAACAATCATCACACACACACATACTTCCCGATGGATTAAGTCAGAGGGAAGAGAACATGGCTAATGTTTGAAACAGATGGGTCTAAAAAAAAAAAAAAAAAAAGGGGGGGCGAAGAGATTAAAAAATGTGTAAAGCAAATAGATTGTTCCGTTTCAACAGTTGATGAAAACAGCTCTAGGACAATGAGGACAGCTGTTAACATGAATATTTGGTAACTAATCAATAGTGGCCTTGTGCTCTCACTGGAGGGATTTGTAATCATGACAACAGACATTTAGGTTATTCAGTGCTGATGATTTATTTCAAAGTTCTAACACAGCAGTTATTCAGCGCTGACACAAGCTGTGGAGAGAGGTCTGTGAGACGACCACAGTAGTGACTTTTTGGCTAATGAGAATATCCAAACCACCCTTGTATCTGAGAGTGGTATCAATCTTCTCATCTATGTCTTGGCAAGAAAGTGAATAAACCTAAATTATTTTTAATAACGGCTTCTGGATTATTTTATAGTAATATTCCAAAACATTCCAGTGTTTCTGACTACAGAAGAATTAGGTTCCTGCTCTATTTACATGTAATGATTTAGAGTCATAGTCCTGCTCTGTGTGCAGAACAAGAAACTAAATGATAAGACTGAGCTTATAAATGTACAGTTCAGAGTGAACAGTAATGAGGCTGTGACCGTGCAAAGGCCTTCCGCCTTAGTCATGCAGAGGTATAATAGTGCATTCCATTGTTGTTGCATTGTTTTCATTGGCTCTAGCCAGGTTAGCCATTGGAAAGTCCGAGTTCCGAGTACAAATGGAACACACTATGAGGTTGCACCTGTTCGGGCATTGTCTGAACTATTACAGAATCTACAACTAAAGACCAGACGGGTGTGTGCATGCAGGCATTTCATATTCTACAAAGCAAACAGCAATATAGATCTCACAGAAGGGGCATTTGTGTGGTCTTTACATTACACTAACTTCACAAAGTCTGCAGAGATCTATTCCAGCTGACCTGGCACCAACTGTGCCAACAAACAGAGCAAACAATATTCACTCATGTGGTCTGTTCGACCTCAGGACCAGAAAAAGCAGGACAGCTCTGGGACAGTCTGCAGAGGGAAGGGGTGGGGACAATGTGAGGACACTGTCAGCTTGGCCTGTTGACAAACGGAAGGGGTGTGTGTGTGTGTGTGTGTGTGTGTGTGTGTGTGTGTGTGTGTGTGTGTGAGATGCAGTGTGGTACAATTACAGCCACCAACATCTGTGTGTAGTGAATCCTGAGATTAGATTTGACCAATTTGAACATGTCATCTCTCTGCTGAGCAGCATTTGTCAGGTGTGCATGTGTGTGTTTGTGTGTGTGTGAGCTGCATGAACGTCCTAACTAATATTTGTTAGGAGATTGGATTCCTTCTGAGTCCTGACTTGGCTCACAGTATCTCAGTCATCCATTCCTGCTGGGAAATGAAGTTTTCTGAGCCTTGCTGTGGACTCACTTACATTTTCACATCTGAGCTCATGTTCACCTATCAGCTATGGGTGCCGAGAATCTTAAAAACTTTGTGCAGTAGTCTAAAACTTAAAATGTAATACCACTATATCTAGCCACATGCAACTACACCTGAAAAGGAAATCAATGAGGACATACACACACACACACACACACACATATCATTTAGAAATACTGTTCCCAAGACGGAACCCCTGAATGTTTCGATTTAGTACATATTTAGCTAGAATCAAATGTTTAGTTAGTAGTATAGTTCCCTTTTCAATAAGTATGAAGCAGTGTTGAAAACGGGAAAATATGTCAGTTATTGTTTCTCAATCCAAAAAAAGGAACAAAAAATTGATTAATACAGAGAGCTGCCTGGCATTATAAATCAACAGATGCTGGCTGGGCTCAGTTGCTGATGTCTATATCTCACTCAACGTGTCATTTTGCAACAAACTACTGTGGATGGCCTACCCTCCGCTGTAAATGTGGTTAAGACGAGGGTAGCTCGTTCTGTCAGGCAGGAAACGTCCATCAAGATGGTCTACTTCCTCTGTAAATATAGTTAAGGGGACGGTAGCTCATTCTGTCAGGCAGGACATTTCTATCAGGATGGCCTACTCCCTCTGTAATTGTGGTTAAGGTGAGGTTAGCTCATTCTGTCAAGCAGGAAACATCTATCAGGATGGTCTACTCCCTCAGTAGTTGAGGGGAGGGTAGCACATTCTGTTACTCAGGAAACATCTATCAAGTAGCCTACTCCCTCTGTAAATGTAGTTGAGAGGGGGGTAGCTCATTCTGTAAGGCAGGAAACATCTATCAGGATGGCCTACTCCCCCTGTAAATGGGGTTAAGGGTAAGGTAGCTCATTCTGTCAGGCAGATAACATCTATCAGGATGGCCTACTCCCCCTGTAAATGGTGTTAAGGGGAAGGTAGCTCATTCTGTTACTCAGGAAACATCTATCAGGATGGCCTACTCCCCCTGTAAATGGTGTTAAGGGGAAGGTAGCTCATTCTGTTACTCAGGAAACATCTATCAGGATGGCCTACTCCGTCTGTAAATGGTGTTAAGGGGAAGGTAGCTCATTCTGTTATTCATGAAACATCTATCAGGATGGCCTGCTTCCTCTGTAAATGTGGTTGAGGAGAGGGTAGCTCATTCTGTCAGGCAGGAAACATCTATCAAGATGGCTTACTCCCTCTGTAAATGGGGTTAAGGGGAGGATAGCTATTCTGTCAGTAATTATCACATTTATCCTTTATTTTACACAAAACTAGTTTTGCTGTTGATTTAAAGGAATAGTTTGACATTTGGGAAATGTGCTTGTTTGCTTTCTTGCCAATTTTATAGTAAGAAAAATGGACATTTCCTGTTTTGTGTCGGTTTTATTCTTTTAAGCTGCATGTCACACTGTATATAACTAAATTTTATGGGAACAATATTATGGCAATCACATGCTGTGATTAACCAGGCACATCAGATGACAAGCTGCCATTACACTGCCTGTCCAGTTAGATTGACAACAGCAACTCTGTCATAATCCAGTCGCTTCAAGAAAGGAATGAGGATGATCTGACAACTTTGGTGAGTGAAAGCATATTTATATGTATAATTTAGTGAATGTGTTAAATGTCAGCCACTCAAATGCCAGTAATTATCACATTTCTCCTTTATTTTTCACAAAATAGTCATGTACAGTGAATTTATGTAAGGTACATCCTTCAAAGGAGAATGAATCATACTGAGCAGAGAGGCACAGACCATAAAGAAAAAGACACTCAAGTTGACCCAAAATACAACATTGTTGATTAAAAAAAAATCCTGTAATAGCATGGCAAAAGCAGACGGTCACACCCTCATTTCAAATGTACGTCAATATCAGCCAACAAGAATAACTAATTTGCTTTTCATATTTTTAGTACAGTCAAATTAACATTTCCATCATTCTTCAGTTGACACACTTTGAACATTTTCCGTGCCATAAATCCTTCTCACATGAAACACATATGCTGACTAGAAATCAACATGAATGAGTAACAATAGAAGTGTGTCAGGTTATCCCACAAAGTATCTACATAAGTCAGTCCAAATTACATGTAGGCTATGTAGAAGACACTTCCTCTTCTACATCACATATGAGCAGTATATCTCCACTATTCATATTCTCCATTATGAGTCAGTGAACAAGGTCTTGTAATTTTCCTCTACCTATTACGTAACATACTTACCAAGACCCTCTTCCCATCTATGTCCACATGACCTTTGATAGGCAAAGTAACAATCCCAGCATGGGTTCCTTCAAAAAATGCATTAACGACCATTATCTACCGGACCGAATAGCAACGCAGATTTCGGTGCCTTATTTTTTTATTCCTTTAACAATACAACAATGGCACCTCTAATACCATTACATAAAAAAAACAACCATATTAGTAATGGTTAAACTAAATATGTCATTCCTAGTTAGACTTAAAAAAGGAGTGTAACATTTTTTGAATCTTGATTCAATCGTAAAACTAGATACAAATGAAGGAACACAAAGAGTGCTGCAAAGATGCCAAAATTGGCGTCATCCGTTCCTGTCAGTCTATTTTAAGTGGATATGGCATATAAATGCTTTACAGTCTTGGAGTCATAGAGTCATCAATGGGTGGGTTGTCTACACTCGGCCCATTGTTTAACTGTAACAGCATGAATTCCAATTCAGTGACTATTTCTGCAGCAGTCACACAATGTACTTTTCTTCCTAAAAACCCACTTAAAATGCAAGTGCTAAGTTGGAGAAGTCTGAGTTCATTTGTGCGCATAAAAGTGGGAATTCACACGTGTCTTGTACAACTGAGGATCAGAGAGCCGCTCGGGTGGTGAGAAGGTTGAACACAAATCTGTTACATAAGGTCACCCACTAATCCTTGTTGCATGTTGTTGCTATTACAGAAGAATGTGTTTGCCTTTCGCTGAGTATTAGAAAGTAAAAACACAAAGCACTCAGCACTACAATACCAGAGATTAGTTCCAAATGCATCTCTACTGGGGTGATGTCCCTTCAGAATCCATTCAAAAATCCTTCAGAAGAACAAATATTGTCTTTCAATCACTACTTTCGTTGATCTTCTTTCTTAATTGTGAGTTTTTCGCAGAAACAGCAACACTAGAACACAAGTCAGATAAACATTAAATTGATGCCAAAAGAAATACATTGTGAATTAATGTAATTGACTTACAGATAGCCAGAGTGTATTAACTGCTAACTAAATATATTGTTTAGCACAAGGGATGGAGGCAAGAAGAAATGACTTCACGCTTTAATAAACTTGAAAAGAGCAAAATGGTAAATGTCTCTGTGTCACAGTTAAGTATGATTTTTATACTGGCAACAGTAAAAGTTTATCTATTCACATTTATAGATATAGAAACTGGGTGTAAGCTATGCAAGAAAGAAATGAGAAGAATAGTGGTAAAAAAGGAAGTGCAAGGGTATAATGAGGATGACTTAAAAGGCAAGAAAGAGGCGAGTAAGGACAAATCCAATACTTACAATGGATTAGTCGCTCAAGAGAAAGTTAACCGGCAACTACTTTGATTATTATTTAACCGTTTTAGTAATTTTTCAAGCAAAAATGCAGAGCATTCGCTATTTAATTAAAAACTAATTAATAATTTCCTTGAATTTAGAACTGTTGATTGGATAAAATATGCAATCTGAATACGTCACCTTGGGGTCTTGCAAATTATAACGGGCATTTTTTTTACTATTTTCTGACATTTTATATACAAAATGCATAATCGAATAATCAAGAAAATTATTGGCATATAATCTAAAATGAAAATTATTATTGGCAGCCTTAGTTAAAACAGAAGTGACATGAACAATGCTACGAGTCAACGTGTCAGTATCTCTCGGTGAATTCTACAACTTAATAAAGATTGAATCTCTTTCTCTTCCTTTCTTTAATCTTTATAAAGTACGATGTAGATTTATTTACAAAATACAAATGAAATAGCATTCCTAGAAGCCTGAGCCCAAGCCTATAAAAAAACTATTCCTAAAACTGTTTATTGAACTCTATTTACTGTACTGTATGTAACTGCTGAAGACAATAAGACATTTGTAGAAGATGAGAAGCGCTACCATTGGGTAAAGAAGTGGACAAAAGTAGCAGAAAAGAAAGAGGGAAAAATGTTAAAAACAATATATTCTGATGAGGCTTAAAGCCCAGGTGGTGGCAATGAGGTAAATGATTTGGTACAACAAGGATACAGATGAAAAGTGCATTAGTGTGAGTTTCTACATTATTAACTACTGCATGTAGCCTCAACCTCCTATGTGGCATACTGTATGTATAGTGTTAGCGAGGAGAGCTACCTTGAAAAGGAAAAATCACATCATCTACTGACTGAAATATGTAAAGATAAAGGGAAAGGTTTGCTTCTGGTGTACTGTGACTGGTAACGACACTTTTTGAAGTAACAAACGTGTGGGGCTTCACATCGTTGTAGCAGGGAGGCTTTTGTGGTACAGTTCTAATTGTGTCAGATCTTTTTTTTCCTCTCAGAAAGCGAGGAAATCAGCCTTATGTGAAGTCTTTGGACACAGCCTCAATGAAATTGGGAGCTGCCATGAGGATCGTGAAGGTGCAGATGATGGAGAAGAGTGAGAAAGCCACCAGGCATAACCGATCCACCACCGCCGCTGCAAACTTCCACTCGCTGCAGATCGCCTCTCCCTCATCCTGCTCTCGGAAGCGACTGGCAATGTAGTGCACTTCCTCCAGGATCCGGGAAATTTCCGGAACCTGCTCCAGCAGCAAAGTCCGCGCCTGTTCTGAGTGGATGTCATGTGGAGAGGAGCCGTTAGGATGGCCGCCTCCCCCACCGCCGCACACCACCACACCTGAATCAGTGCTCGGTGGGAAAGCAGGGTTGTCTGTGCCCATCGAGTGGTAGCCAAAGTACAGGTTCATGTTCCCATTGGTCGTGGTTGACTGGGCCGATGCCTGCCCTGGTATGGTGCTCATCTGAATGCTGTTGGTGCTGGTATGGTGAGGAGGAGCAGGGTTGGAGTACTTGTAGTTTGGGGGGCTACTGGAGCTCACAGCTGTTTTTCTTTCCTCACCAGGTTTCTTCATGCGTAGAAACCAAGCACACCAGTTTAGCAGGATAACTCGGACCTGGATGAAGAGATGAGATAAGGCAGAGAGGTGTTTGACAGAGGAGGGACGGGGAGGAGAGATCGGTGAGTCATAAACCAAGATATGAATGGAAAAATTGAAAGATTGGCAATAAGAGAAATGCAGAGGACAATTATAACTGTTACTCCCCTTTCTTACTTCTTCTCATTGTTATGATGAACAATGTGCCATGGGATTATACAATAATAATATATGGATGAGGGTTTCCTTACATAGAGTGCATTATTATTTGATAACTGTATGGTTCAAAGTGGATAATCTTTTGGGGGAAACCCACATTTAATCAAGAGCTTTATCAACCGTAAAATAAATAAAACTATATATATAACTGCACGGTTATCACAAAAATAATGACTGTTTGTGGACACTCCTGATTAAATTGGCCTCCTAACAAACTCATACTTAGGGTAAGAATACTCTGTTAGTCAAACTTTTGTGTTGAAACAACCTTCAAATACACTTCACTGTATTACTCCAACAAATGGGAGCCGTAGCCTAGATGAACAGTAGAGTTCACCAATATGTATAAGTTGTGTGGTTATTTGAAAATAATGCACTAGGGAAATCAAAATTGGCATATGAATAACTATTGGGTTTAAAAATGAATTATTGTTAACCTACCCATTTAGGCATCTTCCCTCCATGGGGGTCATGGTGGTGGAACTGTAGTACCAGCACTGTTACCACCACAGACAAGCCCACAATCATCATGGTGCTAGCAAAGTACTGAGCTAAAGAGGAGAAGAGCACATAAGTACAGCACAGCAATTTCTATTTGAATTAGAGAACAATTAATACAGTGTAACAGTAATATTCTGAATCAAGAGCTCATTTATCTACATACAGTACAAGAAGAAACGTGAGTTAAGTATAGTATTTTGGCAGGACTATTTTGGGGAGTTTACCCCTGTCAACAAACCCGAGGTCTTAACACTGCAGGGGCTGGTGGGAGGATGACTAACATTTGACCAACCAAAACAGCCACCGAAACATGGAAATGCATAACATATGTATGTAGACAAGCACACAACCTTCACAAAAATGAAAATATATTCCCCTCTAAAAGAAATGTCTTTTTTATTTTTATCCGGCTGTTATGTAAGCGACCTCACAGAAAAGGCGGACCAATCAAATGCCTCCGTATAAATGTCCATGTCAAAGTATAATGGGGGCTGTAAGAAAAGCTGTCACAGTTAAGGTTGAGGAGTATTATATTTTGTCTTCAATCTATTAGTTCTGCTCCACCTGCAATGTGATAATAGGTATATTCCAATAAAGGTGATGTTGCTAATGGCTTCGTTTTACATCACTGAGCAGCATCTCTGTCTGCAGCCTCCCCTCCCATCTCATGGCCGGCTGACCTGTCTCTTCTGGTCAGTATCAGTATGGTCTTACACAATACAACTTTGTTGCTATTGGTCTTCTAGTCTGAGAATAATCTTCACATCCTGTATCAGCATCGCCCCACGTCCAGCCGCTACAGGCTGCTCTGCAGTGAATATGGGGTGTGAATATCTCGGCAGTAAGTCATTCAGCTGTTTTATGACACCTAATCTATAGTTGATGATGATGATGATGATAATGACAAACAATGTCCACACTGACCCACCAGCCATGCTGTACTGCGTAGAATGTGCCTACAGCTCCCTGATGAAAGTCAGATTCCGGTGTAAGGTGAACACTTCCCCATATTCCGTATTGTCTCATTCCAATTTACCGAACAAATCCTTTAACATTCTGGGAAATATACGTATTCACATTCTTGCAGAAAGTTAGATGAAGAGATAAATATTACTCTGAAGTTGCGTTCAGGCAGAACACAATGTATTAATTGTGTTTATGTTTTTAATAAACATACAGAAATGAGAGAAAAAAAGAAAAGAGACTGGAGTAAAATAACTGAAAAATCTGAAGGTTCTTGATTTGAACACACACACACACACACACACACACACACACACACACACATTACACACACACACACATTCCCGCTACAGTAGGTGTCTCCAGGAGCAAATTTTTCCATGATTACACACACACACACACACACACACACACACACACACACACACACACACACACACAGAAGGTGAAATCAATACCACCTTCGCTGTCATGGCTGGTAACAATGAGCAATAATGAGAGTAGAAAAGTATCTTACCAATCAAGGGAACGGAGTCTGAAGTGGCAGGCATGATCTCTGCTACCAGTAACATGAACACTGTTAGAGACAGCAGCACTGTGATGCCTGGAGAAAGACAGTAGAGCAGAAGCACAGAGGATACATTCTTTCATCACAGCCTTGTTTTCTCTTAAATAGTAGCTTGAGAGTACTCAAAATAAATGCAGCTGGTAGGTGTGAACAGCTGTGAAAATATTTTTGAAATATTCACTCTCTTTTCTACCCTCGAGGGATTACGTTCAGTCACATATTTACTCCGACCCTGTCTCACTGAATGGCATTTTGAAACGAGCTGACATTTTCAGGTCCAGGTGATTATCGTTGCTGTGTTTATAATGGAGCTTTTCTTCAATTGCAGTCGAATCCAACTGAAATGATAATTAACTGCCTAATGTCAGCATTTGCATAAAGCAATGACAAATAAATGGGTTAGCAAAAGTGTTGGGCCCTAGTGTGCTGACATCACCAAGGCAGGGGAGAGAAATACATTATTGTCAGCATGTATGATTATAATCAAGAATCATTGTCTGTGTATGTGTGTGTGTGTCTGTGTCTGTGTCTGTGTGTGGGCGCGCAGGGATGTACTGATGTGTGTGTGTCATGCCCTGTACCGAGTGAGATCTTCTCTCCAGAGTCGGCAGGGAGCAGGAAGACCAGCAGGGCCAGACCAGAGATGAGCACGCAGGGGATGAGCAGGTTGAGGCCGTAGTAAAGTGTCCTGCGGCGCATGGTGACCGTGAACGTCACATCGGGGTAGGGCTCCTTACAGCAGTCGTAGTACAGCTCATTACGCTTAGCAGGCACACCTGGGTGAGAAATGAAGAGGTGGGAAGTCAGTTAGATGTCAAACACACAGAACCATAAAATAGAATAAAGGTTTGTTCTTAGTTCTGCTTGGCTGAATACGATCTTGTAAAAAGAGCCGTTAATGTGTAGCTACCGGATGAGTGCTTGGCAGAGAGGATCAATTAACAATCTTTTTTAGTACATTTTTATTGGGACCATTTAAATCTGAAAGGGTAGATTTGTGGTCAGAAGATCACTGGTTTGAATCCTTGGTCAAAAAGGAAAAAACGTGAGTCAAGAATTCAAAAAATTTTATGATTAATGCTCAACCGTCCCATGGTCAATGTGCCTTTAAGCAAGGAAACATGTAATTGTATCATACAGGTTAGTAAGTTATAGATTTATTGTCTGTTTCTCCCAAATCACTAAACAAAGATGTCACTAAATCCACTAAAATGTTCTCTATCTAAACGTCCAGACTTTAACCAAGCACAGATATAGCAGATGTTGGGATTTTAGGAAGATTAAGATTTTTATCATTAATGTATTGTCTTTGTCAACATGTGGAAAGCAGCTTGTCGCTAGAAAACAGCAAATGCAGTCTTGCCTAAAGGAATACTGTACATAATACAATGAAATCATGATATAATCTTTTAGATAAACTAATAATCCTCTCAACATGGTTTTCACCTTGTGTATAACACAAAATTTAAAATTCTAAAATCCCTATGAAGCACTGCTTAATGTGGTTTGTTGTCCAAACAGACAGAAGACAGACAGGTCCCGGGTCAAGTGGTTTAAGTCATAAATAAATAAATGTGCCAATTTAATATAATTTCAGAGACATTGTCTTTATATTCAATGCATTCTTCCTCCTTGTCAAAACATGGTGCCTATATTACCCAGTGAAAAAATGCACCCCATATTTTGTGTTTATCTAAGGAACAATTAGTACACTTGAGGCACAAGACCTAAATGCTTGTATGTGGAATGAGCATTGGTTGGCAGGAGAAACTTCCAAGATCTGTCCTCAAACTCTGTGTCAACTTCAAATTACCCCACTAACCCTCCAAAAACGATACTTAATCGTTTATTAATCCCTAAAGCTCATCGCCTTGTCTGTCCTGTTGGAAAGTTAACATTTTTTTAATTAATCTGCCTTGTTCATCAAATCAACAGAAAACAACAACCTTACCTCGGTCAGGCCAGACTCCAGTAAGAGTCCATGTGTGCATTTAGGTGTATAAGAGCCATTGTGTAATTAGTGTGATTTCATATGCATATACATTTCAAATCAGACTTGATTCAGTCTGTGATCTGTGTGTGTGTGTGTGTGTGTGTGTGTGTGTGTGTGTGTGTGTGTGTGTGTGTGTGTGTGTGTGTGTGTGTGTGTGTGTGTGTGTATATATACAGTATAGTCAGTGTTGGGGAAGTTACTTTTAAAAAGTAGTGTTTGCTCGTTACTCGTTACTTCTTAAAAAAATAATCTGTTACTTTACTTAGTTACCCCCTATGGAAAGTAACTTTTTACGTTACTCGTTACTTTTACGTTACTTTTAAAAGCAGGCATCTCTGGCAGAGACTGAAGTTAATTATACAAAAACTATCTTTGACCATAAAGCCAATCTCTGGTTTATCAGTGAAGTGTCTGAACTACACTGCAGACTGTATTCTCTACTCACAGAGGGACGGCTGATTCATTATGAACGAGTCCAGCGCGGGTTGAATGCACATTAGCAGGTCATCGGCGTTACAGAGTGTTAGTGTATACTATGTAATGTCTGTATCGACTTATACCAGTCGCGCAGACACGATGGTTACTGCGCGACTTTGTAACGCGTTACACCCAACACTGAGTATAGTACATGTATAGAAGTCACATAATGTAGGCATCATTGTACAGCTGTGTCAATCCCTTATACCTTTAAGTGTTTAGTGATTTTGAATCTGAATGAAGCCCTGGTACAATGTAATCAGCAACATATTTACAATCCACAAATCATTTTGTGATCACAAAGTTACAAAGTTACCCCCCAAAGAACTTGGTGTGCGTCTGTGTGTGGAAACACAAATTCTATTTAAATGAATTGCACGGATTTCATTTAATTTAATTTAGACTGTCACCTAAACGCTGAAGAAAAATAGCCTTTGTTAGCCATCTATTAATTTGATGGATTGCAAATCTGCAGATGATTTGCAGATGCATCGACCACACCCTGTGTGTGTGTGTGTGTGTGTGTGTGTGTGTGTGTGTGTGTGTCTGTGTGTGAGAGAGAGTGTGAGTGTGAGTGAGTGTGCGTGTGCGTGTGTGTGTGTGCATGGGAATGTTCTTAGGCACCAGGACAGAGTGTGTTCCTGGCCAGCTTGCTGCCTGGCTGTGCCTGAATTAAGTGAACCATCCCAAGGCCAGCTGTCATCACACACACCCATGCCCCCTCTATACCCCCAGCCAGCTGGGTACACTCACTTTGTATTTAAGTATGTGTGTGTGTGAATGTGAATTATTCTGTTGGCCTCTGATTAACACCCAAGCTTGAGTTAGAGATGATGTGGGCTCTTCATTTCCACATGGAGAAAAAGAGGGGAGGAAAAAAGGAGAAGAACTTGACCATTTTTTCTCTTCCTTTGATTCTTTGGAAGAGACAGACAGACTAACCAAGAACCAAGGTACTGTAACAGACATAAATAAGAATAAATTGAGCCACGAAAAATAGAGGAAAATCCTGGTTTGTAAAGCTGTAATATTAAAGTAATTATTTCACACTTTGGTAAATATGCTTGTTTGCTCTCTTGCAGAAATAAATGAGAAAATTAATTTGATTAATTTGATCAATGACTTCCCGGACAACCAGAAAAAACTTTAGTAAGTTACTGAGGCTAACCCCATAAAAATAGGAATTGACGTTTTCACTTCAGCCAGGCCAGTTCTCCCCCCCCTCCGTTTTCGGTTTAGCTAAGCTAAACTATATATATATATATATATATATATATATATATCAAATAAATGGCAAGAGTTCAAAAAGAAACTATGTGGATACTGCTGTGCTTAACATCTGCAATATTCTCCATGTTTTCTGCAGTATAGCACTCTTTAACCAGGACTCATAGACAGGAAAATGTCAGTGAGAAAGTCATCTTACAAGAAAGTCGACAAAAACACCTGCTGTCAGAGCTGTGTTATAATGACTGCTGTCTAACTCCGTGGAATATGACATAAAGGGCCTAGCAGATGTTGAAAACCTGTCTCTGTCAGAGTCCCTGAAAGAGTCTACAATGTACTACTTAAACATATCCCACAGATGTTGGGAGTGCTGTCAGTCAATCATGTCAGTTGTCATACCTCATCTTTATCCCTCTTATGTTACAATGCAAGTTCTTATATTTTTTTTAATTAGGGCCCGAGCGCTGACAGCGGCGAAGGCCCTATTGAAACTGAAGGAATTATTATTATTACGGCAATTGAATTGCCTTTTTGAGGGGCTTAACATATTCAAAAACTCACCAAAGTTGGCGGTCGCATCAAGTCTGGTGAAAATGTACGTATTTTAAGGGTTTCGGGAATAGGCGCACAAAAATGGCTCGCTAGCACCCCCTACAAAATTAAAAAAATTTAGCCCCTGCAGTACGTTTAACGTAGACTAACGAAACTTGGTACACATATGTAGCATATCAAGACGTACAAAAAGCTCATTGGAGCCATACCCTTAACGTAACAGGAAGTCTGCCATTTTGAATTGAAAGTTCGAAATTAGTGCGATTTTGGCCATTTCCACACGTCGTACTTTAACAAACTCCTCCTAGAGATTTCATCCGATCAACTTCAAATTTGGTCTGTGCCATCTTAAGATGTTAAAGATGAAAAGTTATTAAAAGAAGAACTTTTCTTCATAGGGCGTGGCCGTGGCGGGGCAGCCATTTTGTGCGTTTCGCCATTGAAACAGGAAGTGAGTGTAACTTCAGTGTACATTGTCCAATTGGCTTGAAACTTTTCAGGATTCATAAGAGTCCAACCTTGACGACATCTACACGCTGATATTGGCTCAGAGTCATAGCGCCCCCTAGTGGCAACAGGAAGTAGGCCTAAAAGTCAAGGTGCTATACTTTAACAAACTCCTCCTAGAGATTTCATCCGATGGACTTCAAATTTGGTCTGTACCATCTCAACACCTTAAAGATGAAAAGTTATTAAAAGAAAAACTTTTCGTCAAACGGTGTGGGCGAGGCGGCCATTTTGACTGTTTAGCGATGAACGAGAAAGTGGCTGTAACTACAGTGTACGTTGTCATATTTGCTTGAAATTTCCCACAATCAACAAAAGTCCAGGCGTGAGGACATATACAGGCCAATATTGACTTTTGGTCGCCCCCCGCTGGCAACAGGAAATAAGCCTTATATGACAAACATCATCCAATTTACATGAAACTTATAATGTGTGGGCTACTTGTGATACTGTATGCTGTAGCCACGCCCCTTTTTATAACTTATGAGCAGTTTGATGTAGACTCACTTGTGTGCGGTATCATTGAACTCAGCAGAGAGTTCCTTATTCATTGGTGATTTGCAGTGTCTGCAAATGCAAGGTCGCAAGGAGCGGCGTCCGCCAGTAACCCCAAAGCGCGCAGAGGAGCGAGGGCCCGTCCAACGCTGCTTGCAGCTTTAATTAGGGGTCCAAGCCCGAGTCTGAAAGAAACAGCGGTAGCAAAGCTACGCCGTTCGCACAGCAGGGCTGTGGAACCCTATTGTTTTTCTACTGATTTTTCATCATCATCATCATCATTATTATTCTTCTCCGCCTAAAACTCCGACTACAGCCTAAACCGTACATGGTGGGGGGTTGCCGTTTTCAGGACTGGTCCGAAACTCCGCAAGGACCTCAGGCGCAAAAATTCACCCACTTGCACCACTAGGTGGTGCTATGGCAGAAAAAACGCGTTTGGTCCTATAACTCCCACACCGTACACCGGACATCTAAAAACCATATATCCACGTGTTCCCTGGATCCAACTGAATCACGTGATATAGGCCACGGCCATTTCCGCCTAAACTTTTATGCGTGAAAAATCGCGATTTATCAAAAACCTACTTTTTCGATCTCCTCCTAGACCGTGCTATGTTTCATAGCTAGCTACCACACACGTATCATATCATATCTTGGCCAAATTAAATGTTATCAGCAAGAAACCTCAGGTCATTGTTCAACATGCCACTCTGATGCTCTGTACCAAATTTGGCGAAGATCGGCCTTTAGGGGGCGCTATAAGCAACGTTTATTTGTTTTGGCCAATAACTCAATGCATTTAAATGGGAAATTTGCATATGCAATATCTCTGCCACAGTAAAAGCAATCACCACGAAACTTGTGGTGCTCGTTCGGCATGCGGCTCTGATGCTCTGTACCAAATTTGGCGAAGATTGGCCATTAGGGGGCGCTATAATCAACGTAGACATGTTTTGGCACTTTAACTCAATCACCGTTAATGACATATTTGCAATGGGATTGTACCACAGACCTTGCAGCTCACACTTATACTATTACACAATATTTACTGATATTTACCTCCTACCGTTATGTTTTGGTTTTTGCTTTCGCATGCTCCCCTAGTTTTCTACAATAAACAAACTTCTTAACCCACCTGACAAAGTTTCTACAACCTTCACAGTGGACAAATGCAACTCTTTTCTCTCACTTTTTCAATCAAAAATCAACACCATTCATAGGCGCCGATACTGTGGGTGCTCCGGAGTTCGAGCACCCACGGAAAATACTGAGCAGCCACGTGTGCCAGACTGCCAGTAGGCTACATTCATTTACAATTAAACATTGCAGTTGGTGCTAAGTGGAGCGTCTGTCATAGTGTGATTGGTTATGTCGGTGACATTGATTCTTAATTTCCCACGAAGCTGATCGCGGTTGCGTGTCCGTTAAACTTTTCATCTCCAATGCTATCTGTATCTGTGAGAAATGGCGATGTCCTGAGATGAAACCTACTTTACGGCTTAATTATCGAGTTAATAGGCGTGTGTGTTCGCATCGGCCACTGTCCATTTCCTAAGATTCTGAAATGCAAACAATTTTTGACTACTTTTTTTATTTTTTAAAGGGCGTGCGCCTGTGAGCACCCACTGAGGAAAACATAAATCAGCGCCTATGACACCATTTACAACAACCTGACCACCTCCCCTGCTCCTTCAACCACCACACCTGCCTCCCCCTTCCACCCTCTCAGTCACTCTCTCATTTCTCTCTGCTGTCCCCTGTGGTCAGAGGGGTTAAGAAGTTTGTTTATTGTAGAGAATTGTTAAAGGTAGTCTGTGTACGCATGGAGATGAACTGTTAACCACTACATTTGCAATGGCAATGTACCGCAGACGTCGCGGCTCACACCATAACGCAAACCTTGCGGATCAAACTTCTCGATATTCACCTATGTTTGCCCCCCCACGCTTTAGGTCCCGCCTTGGCGCAGCTCCGCGGGTCATCGGGGGCGAATGGCGCAGCTTCCCGGGGCGTCGTGGGCGACTGGCATCGGAGGCTTGGACCCCGTCATAACTGCTTGCAGTTCTAGTTCATTTTTGTATTCAGAGTTTTCAGATTTATTCATACCAAATGATCACCAAAATAGTGAATAATTGACAACACTTAATTGAGGTCTACTGTAATAAAAAACATGCTATAAGCTCTTTTCATTTAGTAGGTGATAAACTGTTCTCAATGACTCCTGTCAGAAAACATTTTGAGAAAAGCAATGTAAGTAAGTATGTTTTGTTATAGCCATACAGAAACTTGAGGAACATCTCAGATTTCCTTTTATTTAGTTTTACTGTTATGCACCTGCAAGTGTAAAAAAAAAGGTCTGTTTTTCTTCTTACCTACGAGATCCCATTCCCCATTGGGTATGTAGGTGGAGATGTCCACGTCCATCATCTGGAGGTCCAGCAGCCAGCCGTTGTGGGTCCAGGAGCCAAACTTTAGGTCACACTTCTGCACATCGAATGGGAACCACCGCACATCGATGTAGCAGGTACTTTTCAGGATCCCTGCAAAGAAGTGTTTGAGGAAAGTTACTTTTGGCACTAAACACTTACATTATTTTGTTATGTGATTTGCATAATTTGTTTAAAATCTAAAGTAACTACTGCATTTCAATATTTCCAAGTCATTTTACTCTTTCAAGCCTCACAGTTTGGAGGAAAACATGCCAACCACCCTCATGCAAAAGGGTTTGTGATGCAAAATACGGTAACAGCCCCAGGATAAGTGTAAGTTCTATTGATCAAAAAAACACTTATGTCATCTAATGCCAAATTGTACACCAAAATAACTTTTTTTCTATTTTTAGTTTTTAGTAAAATCACCATTTCAAAGGTAAAAAAAAGATTAACAAGTTGCTCATTAAAGGTGCTCCTTCAGAACGTTAGCGTGTACGAGATTTACTGTCCCTCTCGCTCCGACAGATTCCTTCCTCATATAGCCATATGCACAAACAGAATAGTTTTGTCTTGTCTGGCTCAGTACGACCCACTTTGTTTGTTTCCCATTTACAGAGCCTGTGCTGTGTATGAACAATCAGATTTCTTTTTCAGGGCACACACAGAACAGACAGCTAGCAGACCATGAGGAGATATTCACTGAATTTTACAAAAAGTGTGTTAGATTAGAATTACAGACTTCACCTTTAAATGAACTGAAAAATTAAAACATGAATATACGCATTTCCAAAAAAAAAAAGTAGGTCACATATAACTGTTTCAAAAGTGTTCACCTTGTGGCAGATCCTACAATAAGAGACACATTCGTTGTTGACAGTTGACACATTAAAGTGGTTGTATCTAACCTTGGTGTCTAAAAACCTTTTACTTTTACTCAATATTTTGCCTGGTTTTACACCAGCAAATCACCAAAATGGTAATGTCTCTTAAGATGATGATTATCTCAACAGTTTTGATGTGAAACGATACTGTAAAGAACAAGAACATGAATGAAACATGAATAGTGGCAATGCAGTGATAAGATATAGTTGACCAAATGAAATTGAAAAGTGGGTTATTTTATGATGTTTTATTTTTATTTTTTATTATGGGTGAAATGTGAGTTAGAAAGACAATATTTTGAATGTCTCACCTGGTGGGATATACTGGCAGGATCCTGAAGCATTTACCAGCACATTTGTATGGAATGTAGCATCAAACCGCTCATCAGCACTAAAGGAAAAGAAGTGTGGATACTGTAACAACAGTATTTAAAGAAAAAGCCCTCAAAACAAGGACAATAGTAAGACTTCTACATTAAAAACCAGAGGGGGGAATGAAAGGACCAGAGGTAATAAAGGTGATTAGGAGCTGTACAAAGGTAAAGACAAATACAAAGAAAAACCCAGACAATAAACAATAAGTGAGAATGAAGGTGACAGAGTAGGTAGAGACAAGAGGGATTAGAGACAGACAGTGTTTAATTTTACTGATCATCTTAAACAAACATTGTTGTCCCCTATCAAGACGTCCTTCAAACAGACAGGGATTATGTACACCCAACAAACAGACAACAAACAAAATCACACAATTCATAATCATTTTCAAAATCATCCCTGGAATGAAATGATTATATTTTTCTTTCAGATAGTAAAACTAAAGGACTCTACATATCTGAAAACACTGTCATTCTTAGACTATAAGTACAAATCTTGGGGACTTTTTTTCTTAGATATAAAGTGTCAAAATTACTTTCAATTGCATAGTATTTGTTAACTAAAAAGCACTCTCCATCGAGGCTACAAAACAAATTTGCCACACCTCCAAGAACTTGGCAACCGGACCATTACAAAAACATAATAATACTGTATGTAGGCCTATGATGCCAGAAACAAATCAAAGTTTCACTAAAATATGTGTTGTTCTTTTTAGCCATGCAAGTGGCATTAGTCTAAGGATGGCAATGTATGTCTTTTAATTCACCACTACGGTCCAGACTGAAATATCTCAACAACTATTAGATGTATTGCAATGGCATTTTGTACAGACATTCGTGGTCCTCATGCAGAGGATGAATCCCACTCACTTTGGAGATCCCCTGACTTTCCCTTTTGCGCCACCAGCAGGTTGACATTTGTAGTTTTAAATTGAATGTATTGTCTACTATTGGATGGATTTCTACAGACATTCATGTTTCACTCAGCATGACTTATTATAACTGTTGATCGCTAACCTTTCCTCTAGTGTAATCAACAGTTTAGCTTAAAGCACAGCTGTACCTCAGTACAACCTTACAGCTGCTGGAATGGCAGACAACAGCAAACCGACAAACAAACAGGACTATAAATATAACCTCCTTTACAGAAGTAATGAAGCAGTAAAATGCTTCCTATGATGGCAACACGGCATTTATCGATGTATTCATAACTAGTATAAAATGTCTTCATACCTTTCAGTATGCTGTGCTCCCCATAGAATCTCTGACAGAGACATACTGAATGAAACTAATTTTAAACAATAAATGAGCGCTCATCCAGAGCCAGACAAAACAGTGTGACTCATACCATCATCTATTATTGTCCTTTACATCTCTACCACTTACAGTATGAGATTGGGAGCATGGAAGAATGTGAGTGGCATGCCTAAACACTTCCTGGAGGCTTTTTGTGGGACAGGTATAACATAAATTTTAGCTAAGTGTGCTGGGAACGAGTCCAGGAGGCCTGAAACGGGACAAGGCTTTACCCAATGCAGATTTATGGCCAGCTACATCAATAATCTAAATCTCTTTTTACTTAGCAGAGGGTAGAAAAACAAAGAGTCTGCGAGAATACTTTGGAACAGCTGTAATCACTCTTATTCATTGCCGATAATAAATTAGCTAAATTAGCATTTAGCCTTGTAATGGTATTTGGAATACATCGACCTAACATATACATTAATTGGCAGCATTAGCATTTTGGGGAACATTATAGAAATGTGGAGACTTATATTATGCCTAAACATGGTAGCACACATGAGCATCACAAGAGATTATTTGATGCATAATCTTCATCACATTTTAATTAGATCACTAGTAATTGAAACATGTTTTAAAAAGGTCATGACGTGGAAAAGATAAGGCCATGATGAAGGTGTTGAATCCCAATGGAGTCCCTTTGCCTGGAATGGGATTCTTCAAAAATGTAATCTTTTTTTATTAGCCCTTGAATGGAAAAACAAAAGACACATTTGCTATTTAATTCCAAAGCAATACATGTTGCCAAAAGTGCAAGCTCACAGCCGTTAAGAGAAACAACAAAAGACGATCAGAGGCAGAGGTGTAATAACCCACTAAACCCATGGACAAATAGGTCTTCAAAATGGATACATTTTTGTAAGTGTGCTGCTACAGAAATCCACAGAGCCCTGAAGAATACAATTTTAGGCAAATAACCTTCCCTCTCCTACAGTACAGAATATACTGCTTTAATATCCACTGGCTCAATGAAATGACATCACACACATTGACATTTCATGCCTGTGAAAACACTGTTAGAGTATATTTTTTAATTTTTTTTTTCAACCTGGACCCTACTTTCCTATGTGTTTGTGTCTAAGTGACTGATGGGAACAACAGTCTTTGACATTGGTCCAGTATTAAGCGAGATCACTACAGTCGGCAGCGGCGAAACATGCTACAATGTACATAAGTTAATAGGGCAATTGTCCAGCTTGTATTTATCTTCACAAAAGTGCTTGTTTTGCCACTGACAGGCTAAATTAATATTCTAAGTATCTGACAAAAAAAACATAGGAAAATAGGGTCCAGGTTGAAAAAAAACAGTAGTTACCCTTTAAACATCATCATCAAGAGGAAAGACAACATTGTACTGTTTAGATTCAAAAGTGAAATCATCTTTACATTTAAAGAAAACATCTCAATAGCGAGATGGCTTACATTATTTACACAAAAAACACAATGAAAGCTCAAAACTCAATACCTTTGTGTCCCAGCTTCCCAAGTGTCTGTAGATAGTGAAATATACAAAATCATGCCTGGAATGGGACACATTGTTCATATATTATTCATCTGAAATGGGTTTAGGTTTGTTGCAGTGCTGACACGGGCACATACAAAACATACAGCTGTCTGCTTCTTAGATCCTCCACCAGTCTGGCTTTACAGCGCTTCAAGGTTTAGTGAAGACAACCGTTTGCAAATTTTCAGCCATCCACTTTTAGATAAACAAAGAGCAGCATATAAGACTCTAAATCAGTGGTGGAAGAAGTATTCAGATCCTTTACTTAAGTAAAAGAACTAGTACCACACTGTAAAAATACTCTGTTACAAGTAAAAGTCCTGCATTGAAAATCTTAAGTAAAAGTATGTAAGTATCAGTAAAATGTGCTAAAGTAAAAGTAATCAATGCAGAAATAGCATACAACATTTTAAAAACTGATAACGGTCCAAACAATCCTAATGTAAAGTAACTAGTAACTAAAGCTGTCAGCTTAATGTAATGGAGTAAAAAGTACAATATTTCTCTCTGGAATGTAGCAGAGTAGAAATAGAAAGTGGCATAAAAAGATACTTTTGCTGCATTGGTATTTAAACTGAACTACTTCTTCATTGGAGATTTCTTCCTACAATGTAAAGGAACTAGGAAAGGGTTGTGTTTTTGAGCCGGAATATACTAATTTATATGTTTTTGTTTTTACAGTTATGTTTTTAACACTAATAGAAACAAATCCTTGTTAAATTCCTCAAACTGCTTACAAATGATATATTTTGCATATTCCAGGTGACTAGCAATCATATAAGGGGCAAGTATGGCTTATAGTGTGTTGTATGTGTTGTTACTGCCAGTGATTGGAATGTGATTGATTGGTTATTTCTGCCTGCCTATCCAATGTTAAGATGTATGCTCTGATAAAGGTCTGTCAGATCGAAAGTGATAGATCTAAGTGTGAGAAAGCCAGTTAGAGCATTGGTCATCCTGCTTAATTTCTGTCTCTAAAAATAGAATGACCAAAAAAAATAAAGAGACCCAAAAGAAGAACATACACACATACTCACTCACTCACTCACAGAACTTTACAGAAAATGCATGAATAAGATAAAAAAGTAGGTAGCACTGCATATTACGGTACGGTAATAAGATGGTAATAGTGGGATAACAATGTGATAATAAAGAGGTAATATATAGGTAATTACCAAAGTAATAACTGGGTAATACATCACAGTAATAAGATGTAATACTGGGGTAATAAGGTGATAAGAAGGTAACATGTAATAACATGCAATTACCAATGTAATAAGTAGGAAAGGGTTCGATAATAACCATATGTATATCTGGGTAATGGCAATATAGTTCTATTAATATTGTAATAACATGGTAATAATGCGGTAATATATGTTGATGTTTTCACAGTATTATAGGCTACTATCAGTGCAATACCTTCCAAATTAGATAAAACTTCTTGGAGTTTAAAATTGATAATTACCATATTATAATGCTGAAATTCATCCACCCTTCATGTTCCAAATATTTCACTTTTGTTTCAAGGTAATACTTTACAAATGATATGTTTAATCTTTTGACTTCTTACCTGGAAACACATCTGGTTGTTTCTGCGTAATAACCATGAATCAGTGCCGCAAAATGCAAAACTACTTGTTTCCATTGTATTACATGGTAATATTAGATTAACAGAGGTGTAGCGATTACCTGGAAATGCTTCTGGTAGTTTCTGTGTAACAACCATGAATCAGTACCGCAAAATGCAAAACTGCCTGTTTCTGTTGTATTACCTGGTAATATTAGAATAACAGAGGTGTAGAGATTACCTGGAAATGCTTCTGGTAGTTTCTGTGTAATAACCATGAATCAGTGCCACAAAATCCAAAACTGCCTTTCCCTATTTTATTACATGGTAATATTAGAATAACAGAGGTGTAGAGATTACCTGGAAATGCTTCTGGTAGTTTCTGTGTAATAACCATGAATCAGTGCCACAAAATCCAAAACTGCCTTTTTCTGTTTTATTACATGGTAATATTAGAATAACAGAGGTGCAGAGATTACCTGGAAATGCTTCTGGTAGTTTCCAGGTAATCTCTGCACCTCTGTTATTCTAATATTACCATGAAATGTGTCTTTTCTTTCATGCATGTAACCCTGTGCAATCTGACCAGCAGTTAAACACCTTCCACCATCAAGCACTGGAGACTGGGATCGTCGTAACTCAGTTTATTTGACTTAGAAAGGGTCAAACTGGGAAATGAAACACAATGACCAGTTGCTTACATATTGATGAGTCACAAACATAATACAATCATAATAGTAAAAACAATATAACTACACGACACTGTAATGCAGTAGTATATACAGTAGCTAACATGTAAGCTGAAATAAAGGAAATACGTAATGTATTGTTATACAGTGTACATAGTATAACCTATATTGTTTATCTAAATAAACTAAAATATACTTACATGTAGCACAACCCAAGATAACAGTGGCAAACTAGCTTAAACGTACAATATGTAACTTTCTGCCGCTAGGGGTCTCTCAACCAAAACAATGGATTGTAAACACAGACGTTTGATGACATTGGGAAGTTGCGTGGAATTATGGGAGTTTTTATTGCTAAAGGCTATTGTCGATTAGAATGCATCTGTGCATGGACAAGTTTACCCATTCAAGTTTATTCACGTTACGTTTAGTAACGTTTATTCATGTCATGCTAATAAAATAGCTGCAGTTTCCCCAACATAATTACGTTTTCCTTGATTCAATCTGTATTGGTAGCTAGCTGACCAGTTAGCTAGTTAGCCAGGGCTAATGTTAGCAGATTTTAGCTGCTGGCTAATGATCAGCAGAGGTGCAGAGATGTGGCAGCTATCATCCAGAATGAAGTCTCTTTGTGCCCGGGGAGTGAGACAGGCAGAGCAGGGTGTGCTAGCTGGCTATATTAGCATTAGATTAATCGTCTATCTATACAGCTAACGTTAACGTTACTAGTGAACTTATTTGCTGCTTTTATCCATGGTCAAAACAATTATACTACTAATAACTTTATGAGCATGATGAACGATGTTGTAACCCTATAATGTTATCCACCAAGCATTAGCTAGCATTAACGTTAGCTACTTGTCAACCAGCACATACATTGTAGTAACATTAAGCTGGATTAATATTGATATGTATCAATAAATAAGGTTTCTGCTGTATTACTGTGTTGCAAAGTGGCATGTAATTAATCACAAAATGATGCCTTTTGGCAGAAAAAGCAGTGTTACCCGTATTTTTTTCTGTGACATTGTATGATTTACAGTTACTCTCAAACGTAGCATCTGGGTGCCAGTGTTTTGATGGAAGTACGAGTAGCTAGATGGTTAAAGGTTATATGACGCCACTGACGGGCGACTAAATGAAACGTGACGTGTCTGAAAATAAAATAACAGATTTCTCTGGGTTTGCCATTTGGTGGCAACATTTGGGATAGTGTAACTACACAACTCAAAAAAATATAGAACATAGGTATGGTCTTTTTTAGACATTTTATAGCAGAAAAGTTACATATTGTGCCTTTAATGAAGCATACTGACAGTCTAATATGAGCTATCAATCATCATCAAAAACATACATATTGCACATCAAACTTTCTGACAATAACTAACAAAGATATCAGAACAGTATGTCAACATCTGTTTCACATACCGAGAATGCTACCAAAGGCATGAAACGTTGAAGATTGATGCAGATAGAATGGAGAGATAACACATGAGGCTGCCCTGCTCACATTTAACTTCCTGACTAAATCCCATGGTGCAAAGGTCCTACAGTTCTTAAAGGAACACACACACATGTGGATCAAACTATATACTATAGCTGGGTAATGGTAATATAGTTATATTAATATTGTAATAACATGATAACAATGGGGTAATATATGTTGATGTTTTCACAGTATTATAGGCTACTATCAGTATAATACCTTCCAAATTAGATACTTCTTGGAATTTAAAATAGGTAATAGCCATATTATTATGCTGAAATTCATCCACCCCTTTATGTTCCAAATATTTCCCTTTTGTTTCAAGGTAAAACTTTACAAATTATATATTTCATCTTGTAACTTCTTACCTGGAAACACATCTGATAGTTTTTGTGTAACAACCATGAATCAGCAAAAAAAACTACCTGTTTCTATTTCATTTTATTCTGTCCCCATCAGGACATTAGTTCACTTAAACGCTTTTCTTCTCCCATTGCTGGCAGTAGTTTGTTCCACATGTGTGTGTGTGTTCCTTTAAGAACTGTAGGACCTTTGCACCATGTCAGGAAGTTGAATGTGAGCAGGACAGCCTCACGTGTTGTCATTTCTCCATACAATCCGCTTCAATCTTTGACGTTCCATGTCTGTGGTAGCATTCTCGGTAGGTGAAACAGATGCTGACATACTGTTCTGATAACTTTGTTAATTATTGTCAGAAAGTTTGATGTGCAATATGTATATTTTTGATGATGATTGATAGCTCATAATGCTTCATTAAGCTAGTTTGCCACTGTTATCTTGGGTTGTGCTACATGTAAGTATATTTTAGTTTATTTAGATAAACAATATAGGTTATACTATGTACACTGTATAACAATACGTTGTATTTCCAATTACGTATTTCCTTTATTTCAGCTTACATGTTAGCTACTGTATATACTACTGCATTACAGTGTCGTGTAGTTATATTGTTTTTACAATTATGATTGTATTATGTTTGTGACTCATCAATATGTAAGCAACTGGTCATTGTGTTTCATTTCCCAGTTTGACCCTTTCTAAGTCAAATAAACTGAGTTACGACGATCCCAGTCTCCAGTGCTTGATGGTGGAAGTTGTTTAACTGCTGGTCAGATTGCACAGCGTTACATGCATGCAGGAAAAGACACATTTCATGGTAATATTAAAATAACAGAGCTGCAGAGATTACCTGGAAACTACCAGAAGCATTTCAAGGTAATCTCTGCACCTCTGTTATTCTAATATTACATGTAATACAATAGAAACAGGCAGTTTTGCAATTTGCAGCAATGATTCATGGTTGTTACACAGAAACTACCAAAAGCATTTCCAGGTAATCGCTACACCTCTGTTATTCTAATATTACCATGTAATACAATAGAAACAGGCAGTTTTGCATTTTGCGGCACTGATTCATGGTTGTTACACAGAAACTACCAAAAGCATTTCCAGGTAATCTCTACACCTCTGTTATTCTTATATTACCATGTAATACAATAGAAAAAGGCAGTTTTGCATTTTGTGGCACAGATTTATGGTTGTTACACAGAAGCATTTCCAGGTAATCTCTACACCTCTGTTATTCTTACATTACCATGTAATACAACAGAAACAGGCAGTTTTGCATTTTGCGGTACTGATTCATGGTTGTTACACAGAAACTACCAGAAGCATTTCCAGGTAATCTCTACACCTCTGTTATTCTAATATTACCATGTAATAAAATAGAAAAAGGCAGTTTTGGATTTTGTGGCACTGATTCATGGTTATTACACAGAAACTACCAAAAGCATTTCCAGGTAATCTCTACACCTCTGTTATTCTAATATTACCAGGTAATACAACAGAAACAGGCAGTTTTGCATTTTGCGGTACTGATTCATGGTTGTTACACAGAAACTACCAGAAGCATTTCCAGGTAATCTCTACACCTCTGTTATTCTAATATTACCATGTAATACAATAGAAACAGGCAGTTTTGCATTTTGCGGCACTGATTCATGGTTATTACGCAGAAACTACCAGATGTGTTTCCAGGTAAGAAGTCAAAAGATTAAACATATCATTTGTAAAGTATTACCTTGAAACAAAAGTGAAATGTTTGGAACATGAAGGGTGGATGAATTTCAGCATTATAATATGGTAATTACCAATTTTAAACACCAAGAAGTTTTTTTTATCTAATTTGGAAGGTATTGCGCTGATAGTAGCCTATAATACTGTGAAAACATCAACATATATTACCGCATTATTACCATGTTATTACAATATTAATAGAACTATATTGCCATTACCCAGATATACATATGGTTATTATCGAACCCTTTCCTACTTATTACATTGGTAATTGCATGTTATTACATGTTACCTTCTTATCACCTTATTACCCCAGTATTACATCTTATTACTGTGATGTATTACCCAGTTATTACTTTGGTAATTACCTATATATTACCTCTTTATTATCACATTGTTACCCCACTATTACCATCTTATTACCGTACCGTAATATGCAGTGCTACCAAAAAGTAAGACGAAATTAAATAAGATAGCAAAAGATCAAAATACCAGAACACCTACTGAAAAATACTTAGAGGAATGAAAAGAGTGTACATGTATTTATACAAGTGTAGAATAAAATGTACAACCGATATAGCACATACAGTATAACAAAATAAAATATGTATAATATTAAATATGAAGTAACCAGTCTGCAAGAAGCATAACGAGATAGTTATCTCACACACAGCTGTGAACTGTTTTACAGTTTTATGGATTGTGGCAGGACAGTTTTGATATCGAAGCTGTCGGAGTCTCTTTGAGAAGGTGCTCCGCTGTTGGACCAGGTGCAGGGTGGTAAGGATTATCCATGATAGATAACAGTTTGTTCAGTGCCCTCCTCTCCACCACAGCTTCAAATGTTGCTTCAAATTAAATTAAATTTTATTTTGTATTGAGCTACAATGTAAGTTAATAGGGGCAATTGTGCAGCTTGTATTAACGTTCACAAAAGTGCTTGTTTTGACATTGACAGGCTCAGATTTTTATTCTAAGTGTCTGACAACTGATGATGAACATTTACCCCATAGGGTTACATTGCAGCCCGGTCTGTGGCTGCCGGTTACAGTGTTCACATTTGATACTGGACCAATTTCAAAGATTGTTGTTCCCATCAGCCACTTACACACAAAAACATAGGAAAATAGGGTCCAGGTAAAAAAAGCGGTAGTTACCCTTTAATAAAGTCTATCTAACTATCTATCTACACTATACTTTCAAGAAAACATGTATTTCTCATAGTATGTACACACTAGCCAATTGCAAATATATAAAGAAAGCTTATACAGAAAAAAAGTTACAGCTAAATAACCAAACAATATGTGCAAGAAAGAAGAAAAAATGCTACACTCAATTGTGCCTCCCTTGCAATGCAACAGAAAAATCTTTTGGCACGGCGCAACCATCCCCCTACAACAATCTGCTGTGATATCCAAGGGGGTAAGCGAGCCTCCACAACGCGTACCTCCTATGGAGCCATTTTGATGTTATCAAGCCATCACCCCCCCGTTAGCATTCCATTGACTCCTATTCATTTTGGCGCCACTTTGACAGCGAATAACTTTACATCTGAAGCATTTAAAGACTCTATTTGTCCATTGTTTATTTCCAAAGAAACACAACAATGTATAAAAGGCTCCATTACCTTGTATCTCACGTTATGGCTCCGTAGCAGGCGTTTTTGTAAAAAATAGGCTAACGATTGTGTCATAACCACGCGACTTTCTGTTGCATATTAGACAAATGACCGTACAGGCAGGAAAAGCTTGCAGGCAGTTTCGACTTACATTAGCTGTTTAAGTTTAATTACTAATGTTAAATAGCATTTTAGTTAGCAATAATTAGCCTGTGCCTATGTTATCTCCTTACATATACCTACGCTCTCCGTCTCTGCAAGATTCGGAATTATTGAGATTTCTCTTGGCACAGCTACCAGAAGACTTACAACTTTCAGACAGGTTGCTCACGTCACATTTACGTCGTCAAGCTCAGTTGGAGGCTGCGCAGTAACGCCGGGCTCTCACGGGAAAAGTGCTTCTAATATCCTTCACTGGTCTCCGTGGAAATCTACGGCGTTGCTTGTCCATTAATTTTACTGTCTATGGTGATATCCTCATAACCAGCATGCATTGCACCTAGTAGACGGTAATCAACTTTTACAACACTACCACATAACTATTATGTATAATATATGTGTGACAGGTTATTGTGACGGTGTGGGTTTCTAAAGTTTGATGGATGGTGTTAAAGCTTGAATGTCCCCGAAAAGGCAGCAGTGAGTTACAGAAATGGTTTAACCCTACTGCTCAACAGCCAATGGGAACTTAGGACACTCACCCATTCAAACTGGAGAAGTGGCCAAATGGCTCAAAATCGCATGAAATGTCTATGCGTTGTATACGCATTGTTTACGTGTTGTTTGCGTGTCGTCAACATGTTGTTAACGTGTTGTCTATGTTTTGTCCATGTGTGAAAAATCTAAGTGTTGTCTACGTGTTGTTAACGCGTTGTTTATGTGTGAGAAATCACGTGTATTTGAACTGTTTGGCTTTCCATAAATGTGCACCTTTATCCCCATATTTAAACACTATCACATCTCCCTACATGGTGATTCTAAGACAAATTTTACTAGTATTCATTCAGAATACTTTCACAGTTCAATGTTTCTCTTTAATATACAATGTTTGTGTTTCTTATACTTTTTGCCTTTGTACCTGCTGAAGTCTTGCCACTGTAGTTACCTAATTTTCAGATTGGATTTATCTCATATAGTTTTAATCTCTTTTCTTGCTTGCTTCATAAAAATAGAAATGTATGATTTATACTGCATGCATAAGGAGTGTCAGTTTCAATCAGGGTCTGTGTCAGGACTAAATTGCTGTTATCGTTAGCGATCGGTGATCCCCACCGTAAGCTGCTCAATGTTCTGTATCATCCCTGTTAGATAGCCAAGCCTCTCCCTTCTTACTCTCCATCTCTCATGCACACTCTAAGTGGGAAATCTGTCACAAGATAACACCCTTCATAAAAGAATCCTCAATCACCTTGAAGGTACAACTCAAAAGCCACCGCCATCAATCAACTCCGCCATGGATCGTGTTGTCTTTCCTCGGAACAAGTGTGATTCTTTGAGGGTGTATGTGTGTGATTCTAAGGAGGCAAGAAAAGTATTGATGCATTAAAAACATCTTAATCCCCTGTTAAATACCCTCTCTCAGAGCTTGACAGTTTAATAATGGTCAACAATCACATAACCTTTCTCCACTGGTAACTTTTACATATAGCAACACACACTATGAAAAAGCTGTTTTACTCACATAAGCAAGAGCAATCTGGTATTTTCTCAAGGGGCACATTAATATGATTTAAGTTTGAGAGGTCCTCATTCAAGTAAGAATCATCTTCTATAACTGTATTTACTGTGTGAAACTGTATATAATTGCTTGCCATTGTAATATTCTGATAACAAACGGAGAATCTGATTTTCTTGCCCGTTACTGAATTTTATCTAATGAAATCTGTCTATCTCTGTCTATCTTGGTGTTGCAGGCACACATATAAATATAAATGGAATATTCTACAGACACGGAACTTCTGCGTAAGGTAAGCATATTTATTTATTTATTTAAAAAAACAGTATTTCCCTCTGATTGTCCTTTTGGACACAGTGTTCCATAAAGACAGTCCTCATATTAATTTTTCAGCTAAATGAACAGGATTGAATTGCTCATATGTGCCAGACAAAGTGATCCCACTGGATGTACCAAATTAGAGGAACATTGGGTATTTGTTGTTGTTTTTTCAGTATGTCACAGCTGTTTAGGAAGAGGTTAACTGTTCCGGATGTTTTTTGTTTACCATGTCAGCGGCTGTAGTAATAAATGTCTAAAGGTTGCTTTTTTGAGAACAAAATTGGACATTCTTTTAATGTGCACAAAAGCCTGAAACACAAAAAAACAATGGACAATGATCAAGTGGCTCATTGGCAAACTTGAGCTTACAATGAAAGTCCCATTCTTTGACACAGGTTTGAAAAAGAAATGAGCTCAGCCAGAAGAATGTTTCCAATAAGACCTGTAGAGTTTGATATGAAGGTGAACCATGTCTACAAACAGGCAGAAATGATAAGATGAAGTCTAAAATAAAGGACCAAAAGTATTGTATAAATAATAATAATATATAGTATTGCATACAAATTAAGGTACATTACAGACATCTGTTCACATTTCCAGCCGCAGTGTTTGTCAGTGGTCTTATTCCTACTGCCCATTACAGGCAACAGATGCAAAGCCCCATGGGAGTTACGGTTTATGTCCTCCCTAGAGGGAATCGGCTCAATCACTCATTAAACGAGGCTGTAACCAAGAGTGAAATTTCATCTGGGGAATATTTCTATCCACTGTGTAAACTGAGCCCAGGCAATCTAGAGTATCCGTCTATGTATTATAGAATACAAATAAGAGGAAGAAAAGAAAAAGAGAGGATAACAGAAAAAAATAGATAAAAGGAGAAAAATAAAAAAGGAAAAAAAATAAGGAGAGGATGCAAAATGGAATGAAACCGCTAGAGCAGTGACAGACTAACCATTGCGCTGGACATGCCAGTGGCCTATAGCTGATATATAACTGATATAATTACCAGCAAAAATGAGATTTCATCATTTTAGCTGCCTTTCTTCATCTCTTAAATGCAGTGTGGCGCTATAATAAATCACTCTGTCAGTACAAAAGTAGAGGGATTCTGAGGGCGTGTGTAGTAGGCATTATATATTAAATTATTATAACAATACTGATGTGACATTATGAACCCGGCTAGCTTAAGATGTAGAAAAGCAGATTTAATTAATAAAACTCACAAGTAGCTGCTGGAAGAATGCAGCGATTGGGGTAGTATTAAGTGGGAGAGAAGAGGAAAAGATACAAGACAAGACTAGATGACAGGAAAAAAAAGTAAATATACCCTACCTGTTGTAGAGGAGGATATCTGGGACCCATACCAAATTGGAAGGAAAACGCAGGTTTTGAACGCCGGGGTAGCTCTCTGGGTTCCATGACAGGTAAATGTCTGTCCAATACTGAAACAAACAGTAGAGAGAGTAAATGAGAGAGACGATGAGGTGAGGACATAAAAACAAGGACAAAACACATGACAATAATAGCTATAGTGAAGAAATGACAGAACAGGTGAGAAATAAACTGAAGTTTAACAAAAATGAGATGAATGCAAAATGTAAGCCTCTTAACTGTCTGTTTTTGGTTTATATATCCCAATCAGGCGACCCAATGTGTTGTTTTGGTTGTTGATACTATTATTAGCAATGTTCACAGCTCTGGCAGCAACACACGTTCTATAGCTTAAATAGTGTTGGTACAATGCCACGCAAACTCATCCGTGCATCATAGCATCTTTCCTAAAATATAAAACCTGGCATACAACATAAATGCAGAATTTTCTTTACAATTAGCTAAAACCATCAGAAGTCAAACATTAGCCCTTTAGCCAGGCTATTAATCCAACAACTGCTGGCTCTGACATTTCGTCTCCAGCTCTGCTAATGAAGCCTGGCAATGAAACCTTGCCAAGCTAACAGTTGTTGGCTTTGACTCCTGTTTGAGCCTGGGTCAGTATTCAGCATGGGGCTAACTGAGCCAAGCATCAAAGCATTTAAAGGCACAAAGAGGGTGTGTGTGTGTGTGTGTGTGTGTGTGTGTGTGTGTGTGTGTGTGTGTGTTGCCTCTGCCTCTTTTCATGACTAACAATATGTAGCAAGATGATGTGTGATCTGTAGATCTGTAGAATGGTATACATATTAGTGTTTTGACATTTAACGTTCACTACTGTTGTGCCATTCTGTGTGTGTGTGTGTGTGTGTGTGTGTGTGTGTGTGTGTGTGTGTGTGTGTGTGTGTGTGTGTGTGTGTGTGTGTGTGTGTGTGTAAAGGCACTCAGATGTTGTAGTCAAAGGGCACATTTTCCCAGGAGCAAACACAGTCCCATTGCTAATGTGGGCACATCTGTTTGTGCCTATGTACATGTGTGTATGTCTTTGTACATGCATGGACATACACATATGGATATTGTGAGATGTGTATTTTTGTGTTTGCATGAATGTGCTCTTCGGACTGATAAATGTGTGCATATTTCCGTGCACGTGCAAATCCGTCTGTGTCATATGTGCCTCCATCTATATAAGTGACTTTAAAATTGACACAAAATCCTCTTAGAGGCTGTCTGAGTTGAACCATTTCAAAGAAATGCCCTCCTTCTAAAGTGGGCCTGCCGACATATGTTACCACTCATGCAGCTAATGACTTAATCACTACACTTGTCATCTGTGGGCCTTGGCAGTTTAGTGCTACCGAGCCTTTCTTTCATCTTACTCACATTGGCTGGGAAAACACAACTAACAGCCAACAGAACAAATTACAGCTCAGTAACTTCGTAATCTGTCAGAAATAGACGAGGAGGACACTAGGCTTTGTAAGGTAACAGCTGTCTAAGAATAGGTTTTGGAGTTGCATATATATAAAATCTAGGTGTAACGGTTTTTCAGTAATTTGGGTGAACTGGCCTTTTAAAGATCACTCTTCCAGCAGCCATAAGAGCTGGCTTTAGAGGAGGACACAAAAGTAACACCCAGTTATTAGAAAACTTAAGCTCATTACAATTCTCACAGTAGAAATCCCATGAAATCCTATCCATTTCAATGTGGGACATTCATTGACTGATAAACCTGTAATCCTCAAATCCTCCACGATGCAGCGAAGGTGAGCCTGCCCCTTCTCCGTCTCACTGTCAGCTATTAATGTACTTCTCCTTCTAAATCTGCTGCATCTGCAAAGACCCTTAAGCCATTACACCAAAGTGGATGCCCGTATTAAATAGGTGGTTTCCTGAATATAGATTCATTCATAACTTCAAAACCAGTCAGCAGCCAACTCAACCTTGTTGGGTTATTCTGACTGTGGCTCCTGTGGTAATGAGAATGGTATACCTGACTGGCCTGATGTAACATTCCCAAAGCATGGTAATGCAATACTTCTTTTCATAATAGGGTAGATGTGCTGTAGCTGAGCTAAGTAACGTAGTTAATGTTCAATTAGGCTATGTTTGCAAGTGCCTTAGCATGCAAACTCATAGCTAACATTAGCTTACTAACAGCTAACTTGTTCTCTCTGGAAGACAAAGGGTGCTAAATGAATCTGTTGATTTATATTTTTTTCTAGCTACAGGCGTTCTGTTAGCGTTTCAGCCCTTGGTTGCATATTGTGGCGCTGATTGTTTTCCTCTCTGGTGGGCGTGGTTTTTAGAGTATGCCCGCTGTGCTCTGTCTCTTTAGAGTGTTGCAGGGATGACGTATTTTTTGCCAGCCAACCCAGATGTTGGCATCACCCTGGTTCATTCGACTAAAAGCCAATGGGATTTTTCCATTGACTTTTGGATTGTTGCAGAAAATAATCTCTTTGGCAAAAAATTGATGATACCCGTTTTGTTCAGCAAGATGATCTTTATATATGTACACCCCCTTTTATGAATTTTTAAGCGTAAATGCAATCGCCATAAGTAAAAACCTAACGCTAGGCTATAATCAAACTACGCCATGGTCGCATGATGACGTCACCAGCGCTAGCTAAGAAAACTGAAGATTTGAACAAGTACGTAAGCTAAGCAGCTGAACAGAGCTATGTTATAAATGAATATCAGTCTGATCTAATTACCATACTTATAGCACTAGCTAGCTCTGCACTGCAATACAAGAACAATCCATGTCTTATAGTGACATGAAGTTTTAGTCTCTGTGTCGCCTTTAAAGGGGTGATAGAATGATTATATAGGGTATTTCACACTGTTCCTTAAGGTCTCCAATAGGGTATGTAACGTTGGTTGGGCTGAAAATGGCCTGATTGCTATTCTATGGGCCCTTAACTACCCTGTGAATATCGCCCTATTTGGAACAAGAGCTTTTCTTCCAAATATGGTATGCTCATGAATATTTAGATGAGCTGTGCGCTGATTGGTTGAGCGAACCACATACACATACATTGGAGACGAGACAGCAGGTCTCATATTTCAGACACTGCAATGTTATACATTGTTTGTCTGCTATTTCGTTATTAAATTCACTTCTGAGACTTTTTTATGCGAGAATTCAACTATATAAAGCTCAAATATGGGCCGTTTTATGAAAATTGATGGCTAATTGCAAATTTGGTAAGACGTGTCGGACTTCAGGAGCTCCACACAGTCTGACGAGAAAGCGGCAGCCTGCTGGGCTCCACACCCAGTGAAAGTCACCGTATCTGGGTTACTGGACTACTGGGGCTCGGGGATATAGTTGATTTCTTGCATAAAAAAGTCTCAGAAGTGAATTTAGTGATAAAATAGCAGATGAACAATGTATACAATTTCTGAGATCTGCGTGACCTATTCAGAAGACTACCTGATCTCAGATTAGTGGTGCAGCCTATGTAAATGTTGGGGCGTGTCAAAGATAGAGACCAGAGCCAAATAAGGAGGAGCCGCCGAGTTGACGTCAACTATGAGCTTCGTTGAGATTTGCCCTTTTTCAGAGGCAGTTTCAAATTGTGAGATTTGCAGAGGAAAGAGGTGTCAATGGGATTTTGAGGTTCTATGTATGTCCTAGTTACCCAACAAACTGTCATTATTCAACTATGACAAGGTAAAATCGGTTTTGCATTCTATCACCCCTTTAAGCACTTCTATTCTAATCATTTATGTGGCGATCAAGTGCATATTATTTAAGAAGACCCCTTTTATGGCGTTCTTGCTTTAACCCTGTGTTGTCTTTCCGTCGACCGTGCACTTGTTGTCCTCCCGGGTCAAAATTGAAAATGAACACCTTTTTGATGCTTTTTCTGACATTTATATCCCTTTCTTTGACTCTTTTGATGCTTTTTCTCTATGTTTTTGTCGGGGTTTTTTACGGTTTTGAAGTTTTGATGCTTTTGTTACCCAACCACCAAACACCACTAACACCAAGTTATTACCACTTGGTTTACACTTATTTTTGGAATTCATGGACAATAATTTGTAGGAAATTATACCTAATTTTTTAGTTAAAAAGTTATGAAATATTTAGACTAATATTAGAGGAACGTATGTTGATGGATAATCAGAGACTTCAAAGAGTCAAAGTTTAGTCAGGATACAGTTTTGAAACCATTTAAATTTTTTTTTTGAAATGCTAAAACCTCTAAAAAAAACATCCAAAATTCAATAAAAGTAGTGATCATGAATTGTAGGTGCGAAGAGCATTGTATGGAATCCATCTAATTTTTGGTTAATTTTTATTTAAAAAAACAACAACATATTTCTGATTTTGAAATTTTGAAAACGGATCAAATTGGACCCAAGGACAACATGAGGGTTAAAGCAAGTCAGCTGTAAAGATTAAGAAATCAGCCAGGGACAGCATTGTCAACCAACTCATGGAGCTAATGTTGTACTGCTGATAAAATCTGCAAACATTAATTGTCATTTCAGCCAGCAAAATCAATGGTTGCCAGGTAGAAATGTTTTAAAAAGAATTGGAGTAATTAATCTGCACCGCTATCATTGTGCTAGAACGGCACGCTTACAGGCGTAATAGCAACTAAGGCTTAAAAAGGCAGTTAGGTAACCCAGTGTTAGGCTGAGAAATGTCTTGAAATAATATCTTTGATTTGCTGGCTTATTAAGATATATTTATCCTCATTATCCTGTGACACCGCCTTATGCTGACAATAAATATTTATCATGCTATTATTAAGTATCATAAAAGAATAAATAACCCACAAAATATCATTTTTGACAACCTAATGTCTACAGGCTTTTTATTTTGTAGGAATAGAACACTTGCCATTTGACACTACTTTTGGGCTTATATTTTATATTGTCACATGAGGCCCTGGAGAGTCACTGAAACTTTTTTTTTGGTCACGGAAAAAGTTTCTGTTCAAAACTGAAGGTTATTGCGTGCGGCTCTAGTCTGACTCTATGCCTTCAACAACAATTAGATGTGAACCCTTTTTGAAAATATGAATGGCAGAGCTCACAGGACACAAACATCACACACACACACACACTTTCCAAAAATATACCAAATGACAATTATAACACAGTGATCACACAAAAAGTGCTTGGAGAGGAGACATACCAGCTGCAGCCAGGCATTTGTGATCATCACCTGGTTCTTTTCATCCTGGAGGGGGAACATGGGAGGAGAGAGAGAATAATCAGCAGAGAGTACACATAGCTGTAGACAGATAGGAAACGAAATTACTCCGCAGGGTGAGAGAGAACAAAAATACTGCGTTTAAACATGAGGTGAGATTATGAGACAGATCGGCAATGAAGTCAAACTGCAACCCAGACAAATCAGAGCTGGCCTGCTCTCTGAATGACAATGATGCACTCAGCTTTTTTTTCCTTTTACAAGATTCTTGTAATGTAAGGAAACCGAGGTCATGTTTTGACATTTAAAAAAAAAAAACACGAATAATAATAAGAAAAATAAGAAAAAATAGGACAAACTGCAATTTGCACAGGAAATTGACGGTGACACTGAGCAGAAAGGATGCGGCTCTTCCACAAAGACATGACTTAACAGAAATATCTATCTACGTCATGAAAACAGAAATAAACCGACTCAGTGGCTCCAGCTGCATTTTATATTACACAAGAGACAGTTCATCATGGTCAAATGGCCAGAGAGAGAGAAAAAAAGGGGGGAGCATAGATATAAGGATGGAAAAAAGTAATGAAAAGCGAGTGAGAGGAATCAAGAGCGACAGAGAGAGAATCAGAAGAGACAGTGGCTGAGATAATTCATGAGACTGCGAAGAGAAAAAAAGATAGAAAGAGGTCAGAAGTAGAGCCACAAGGCAAGAGCCAAAAAAAAATTCTGAGCTGGGAATGGAGTCTGTTTTGCACAATCCTACATGACAGCGACAAGTTTTGCTTCTTGTAACACACTGGTACTTTGTGTCTGACGTATTTCCTCCCTCTTACCACTGAAAAAATACTCGACAGCATCTTCTAGTCTCTGTTTCTTCACAGATTAGTCCTTTTTCATTTTGATTCATCACAGTATCTTCTACCCATGACTCAAGCTTTAATAACACTGCAAGTTCAACCCTTTGAAATGTTTTCCTTTAATGTTATCTGTGGTCAAATCATGAAATCAATTTGCTCACTTTATTTCTTTCTATTTCTCAACCCACCAGACCTAATCTACTGTATAGTTTTCTTTCTTATCACACACTTTCCTTCAGTTCTCCCTTGTTTCATGCTGCTTTGTCATTCCTCTAGGGACACCATTTCAGAGGTGGAACCTGAAAAATGAAACTTGTTCTTATTTTGAGAGACAGTCAAAGAGGAGTCTGCTTAGATTGCACCTTAAAGGTGTATGTTTACTTATGTCTGACTCCTCGCTCGGTCAGTCTGCCGTTTCCTCTTTCTCTGTTCCTCCGACAATGCTTTCCTAGCTTTCTGCTTCTTTTTTGCCGGCTCAGCCATGACAATAGCGTGAAAAACTCCATCGCTACCTTGTTAGCCGGTTCCTGAATGGGTGTATGTGTGCAGTGCTGTGAAGCAATTCAGTTTTTCCGCTCACAGGCGCTTGGGGGAAGCGAGACGACCACCATTCAACCCGAAAAAAGTCATATAACCATTCCAGTGACTCCGAAGCTGTTCAGTTAGGGTAAATTAAGCTAAAAAAAAAACTGCATAGTTCCCCTTTAAGGTAGTTGTAGAACTGGTTTCATAGTCCTTTACTTAGAAGGGACAGGCCATAACAATGCTTTTTAAAATGCTTGGCAGTAATGTAAAATGCACAATTTGTAGTTAATGGAATAAAAACACCGGTATGGTCTATCTGTGAAAAGAAAAGGTGTTCCTGATTAAGGTAACACAGTGTATCGTATTTTCAGCTGCCATTACATTAAATCAGATTAAGTGCATAAGCCTTTTTTTGAACTGCACTTGTTTAGACGTCATATCACAGAGTGAGTGTTGAGTCTGATGATCTCATTTTTCATTCAGCCACCTCCGTTTTATAATCTAAAATGGAGGATTGATTTGTAAATCCCTATTAAAGTGATTTATGACAGCTTGTTCTAGAATTAAAGGCAACACGAGTGGAGACTGGAAACCGTCATCAGCACTCATCCCCACTGCCAGTTTATTAGGTACACCTAGCTAAAACTAATGCATGCTAATTCAACAGTCCTGCAATAAGAAATTCTAAGGTTATAATGGACAATTTTTGTTGGCTCTATTTTAAAGAGGTGTTGATTTAACTTCATGGTCATTTTGGAGGCTGCAGTTTCTGACGATGTTGAGCTGTTTCGCACTGTATGCATTATACTGAGGTGTGTAATGTTTTTATTTCACCTTCATTGGCGTAACAAATACACTGACAAATGAATGCCTGCAAAAACATTCCAGTACACAATTGAAAAATCTTAAGCCATCTTATCTGGTTCTACAGTTTCAAACAGTCCCAACTATCTAGTACAAACATTTGTGCACATTTGGATCATTTCAGTTTTGTAAAAAAACATTGATTTTTATTTAATTGCATTTCTATTTAATACTTACTGTTTACATTGTTATAGTTATTCAACTAAGTTAATTTACTCAAGTGCCGTATTTAAAAAAAAAAAGAAAGTTTTTATACTTTACATGAGTATTTCCAGTTCATGCTACTTTTATACTTCTACTCCACTACATTTCAGAGGCAACCATTATACTTTTTACTGCACTTTATTTTCACAGCTGTAGTTAGAAGTTGTTTTCAGATATAGGATTAAAAAAAAAACAGATAAGATAATGAGATCAAATATATTACAATTGCATAGGTGTGATTGGCAAAGGACAAAAAAGCAGGAAAATATACGGCGCACACATGACGCTGCGACAGCCCCCTCCCCCCCTCATTTTTTTTAAAAAAATAAACCATTAAATGGCACTTTCTGGAGAGTTTTGTGCAAAGAAATGGAGAAATTGAGTCTTACATGATATGTAGGTATTAGGGCATTTAGCATTTACATTACTGTTAATCAGTCATCACTTGATCACACATTGCATTACCTTGTTATAATATAAATAATAATAGTGCCACATGAAGAGACAGTACAGCATATGACAGTAGCAACAGCTGAGAAGATTTGGGTCTGTGGTGACCAGGTCCACCTCACACAAACTTCCTTCTCCTATTCTCTCTCCTTACTACCACACCCACACCAACACACACACACACACACACCCACACCCACACCAGCCCACATTACCACGCCCATGCAGCCCCACCCACGGACATTTACGGATTTTGAAACATTTAATGTAACTGGCAAACAATGCTTTCTACTTTTTAAAGAGCACACGTTTATAACAAATTTTTATTTATGCCGTTTGTATGCTGTTACTGTCATTCTCTACAGTATGTAGGTATGTAGTATGTATGTTGTCACTGTCTGTTCAATTGTCCGTGTTTCTCTCTGTTGACACTGTACATATTAAGTTATAACTCTAACTCTGCAATTTAAATGTTTTTTATGGCTGTCTGTGATTATACTTCAGGGTTTTTCCTTGCTCAGAATTTGTCTTTGTGGGAACACACAAAGCGGGGGGGGGGGGGTCTGGGGGTCCTCCCCCATGAAATTCTGAGGGTAAATGACTTCAATTCCTGCATTCTGATACATTTTTAGGCACCAATTTATAAGTCAACAACACTTGACCCTACAGTCCAGTTGTTTGTAGGATTGACTTAGGCTACTTAATCAGTGATGTTGAATATAGCCTTGAGTGTAACGGACCACCACAGTTCATACATACATGTGAACCGCGGATTAATTGCAGAGTTTAATCTACATAGTGTAAAACTACTACGTGAATGGGGCACAGCAGAAAGACAGAGCAGAGCGACGCTGCTTGTTCAGGGTTTTCATGTGTACTCCTATAGGCCTACACTTCGCATCAGGCGTTAAAACCAACTGTACCGAATTAGACTACTATTTAACGCGAGACGTTTTTAACCGCTAATAAAACTGTCTCAATTTAATACTGATGCCGTCAGACGGCCGCGCGGACAGACAGCAGTCGGAGTTCCGGTAGAGCTCTGCGCCGGTCAGCAGCGGCTTCTCACTGTACAGCCGGTCCCCCAGAGCAGCATGATCACCGGGAGGGTCCAGCCTGAACCCTGTAAACGGAGATCCCGTTTGAAGGTGACATGATTGATTTTGACTGAACGTCTCAATTTAAGTAACCTCTGATCGGGTCGTAGCAAATTAAGTAGCTACACTAAGTTTAAGATTACGTGTTGGTCATTCTCAACACCTTTCTCCCCCCCCCCCCCCCCACACACACACACACACACACACACACACACACACACTTATCAACTCTGGACTCTGTGCTGCTGCCAGCCTGTGTAACGTACGTTACTCACCATCGATCGACTGTTAGCTTCAGCTGGCTAACGTTAGCTGTCAACCTCCCGACTAGCTAGTGATCTAGCGAGGATTAGCCCTTCAGACCGCAGTGGACTTCAGTGGACTCTCCATCCAATCTCCCGACTGGACCTTTGTCTACCACAACTGCCGGACTCTTTCAAATACATGTACTCCCTGTCTCCGCCGATCACTTTGTAGCGTTGGTCAGCTGTCAGCTTACGCCAGCTAGCTTCTGTTAGCTTCGACCAACTGACGGCTCGCCCAGCACATCTTTTCGCTGTAGAGCTCTTTTAGCCATGTTTCCCGGCTCAACACTAAGTTAGTGTGGGCCATTACCTTTCTGCACTGCCGAAAATGGTGCTCCTAAAATATTCCTCACTGCAACTTCTCAACATCATCTGCTACGTCGCTTCAGCTTGCATTGCCAACATAAAATAAAAATATTGTCCTGTTGTCGGCTTCAGCTAAGATGATAGTTCGCCCCCACACGTCCAAAATTCTTATTCAAATAACCTTCCGCAACGATTGCAGGCTCTTTGGTGGAGCTCTGCTTTGAATGAAGTTACATCGTGACAAATTAATGGACCACTTGCGGAGTGATATGAAGACATGAGTCAGAGGCACAAAAAACGTTGACAGCAGTGACCGGTCATTATGTTTACCAATACCCCCGACCTGTGCCTTGCGACACCCCAAAAGCGGATTTGCATGATTTACGAGAGCTTCATTTTCAGGTCAGAAAAGCCGGATTTCCGGAATTATCCGGAAGAATCACACCACTGAATTGATTAAACCAATGGCTTCTAACCTTCTAAACTTCTCATATGGTTTTATTTATATACATGTTTGAGGCCCAAAGATGTTTGTCTTTGCAGGCGCATTGCTACATGTGTAGCATGTTGTTGCTTACCAGCTGTTGATCAGTGGATAGAGTGAAACCCAATGCAGGGTGAATCACGCTTGCTCACCTGCTTGTTCAGTGCAAACAAAACAGGGACCAACATTGCTCCATAGTGCTACTAGTGGTCAAAATCTTCCCAGGGTACCTTTAAAGGTCCCATGGCATGACAATCTCACTTTATGAGGTTTTTTTAACATTAATATGAGTTCTCCCAGCCTGCCTATGGTCCCCCAGTGGCTAGAAATGGTGATAGGTGTAAACCGAGCCCTGGGTATCCTGCTCTGCCTTTGAGAAAATGAAAGCTCAGATGGGCCGATCTGGAATCTTCCCTTTATGACGTCATAAGGGGAAAGGTTACCTCCTCTTTCTCAGCTTTGCCCGTCCAGAAAATTTGGCCCGTCTATGAGAAAGAGAGAGACATCATGGCTTTCAAACAAGCGAAGCATGGCAGTTGGTCACGGCCACACCCCCCTCTCCTCCTCAATAGCCTTTAAAGCTACAGACACAGAAATGGCACATCCTAAGGAAAGCTCATTGTGGGACTGGCTCTAGTGGCTGTAATTCTGCACCAAGGCTGAATTTCAGGAAAGAGATCTTCAGATACAGTATTAGGGGACCACTAAGGCCTATATAAAAGAGACTTCAGATACAGTATTAGGGGACCACTAAGGTCTATATAAAAGCATCCAAAAAGCAGCATGTCATAGGACCTTTAACCCTCCTGTTGTCCTCGGGGTCAAATTGGACCCGTTATCAAAATGTCTATATTTAAAAAAATAAATATGGGTTTGTTTTCCAACCAAATTACCGAGAAAATAAAATGGATGGTTCCAGGTTCGCAAATACAGTTAATGATCACTACTTTCATTGAATTTTGAGTTGTTTTATTCAATTTTTTAGCATTTGAAAAAAAAAAAAACAGTGTTCTGACTCAACTTTGTACGAATATGAGTCTTTAATTATTCATCAACATACATTCCTCTAATATAAGTCAAATAGTTCATAATGTCAGCTTTTTTGACAAAAAAATTAGGTATAATTTAAAAATCCAACAAGGTTTATTGACCATGAATTCTGAAAAATAAGTGTAACACTAGTGGTAAAACAAATCTAGGTTGATGTCCAATCATCATCATCACTCACACTCATCCACTCATCAACTATTGCACTTATGAAGACTGGGGTTTCCATGACCTGTACACTTTTGGATCTCTCTCCATCAGGTTTCCCTCCATCCTCCTCAGAAAAATGACTTTTTGACATGGACAGTGGTGCAACAGACATTATGTTCATGGATAAACTATACACCCAGGTTTGGAACTACAATTAATACATGCATGAATATGAATATTGTTTTTGCAATCACATCATCATTGTGAAGATATTAAGCACCTGACAATCCATATAGTACATAAACTTAGCACAAAAAGTAAGGAAATTTGTGTTTGGTAGATTATTTCTCTGTGGTAACAATACTTTTTGGCAATACATCTTATACCGTTGGAAAGCCTGTTTAGTTCCCTTTCAAATGGTGCCCCATTTGTAAGGAACATACATTTGTGGGATGAGCAGCAGCGCTGAGTATGTGGGTTGCGCCCATGAAAAATTTGCCAAATCTTCTCTGCCAATGCCAAACAGGTTAATTTGCTGTTGCTATTGACACTTGTTTTGAGCTTCTGGTACCCCCAGGTGATGCCAATCAGGTGCCTGATTTAGAGATGAGATTCTGCAACCAGTGGCAATCTCATATCTCCACAGTCTGGGACCGAACTCTATCCTCCAAGATGACAACGCTCGCCCCCACAGGGCGGGGTTTATCAGAGACTAGTTCCAGAATGTGGGAGTGGAGAGGATGGAATGGATCAGCTTGGGCGTGCTGTTTGTGCCAACCACGTTGGCTGACTTGCGACAAATGCTGGTTGAAGAATGGGATGCCATCCCACAGCAGTGTGTGACCAGGCTGGTGACCAGCATGAGGAGAAGGTGCCAGGCTGTTGTGGCTGTGTATGGTTCTTCCACACACTACTGAGGCTCCTGTTTGTGAAATTAATAAATTGTTAAATTGCCAATATGTCTTGTTTCTTCAAACTTCAATCATCCAATCCACCAAACACCAAACCAGTCAATGGCAGAGCCACAATGAGCCACATACTCAGCACTGCTGCTCATCCCACAAATGCATGTTCCTTACAAATGGGGCACCATTTGAAAGGGAACTAAACAGGCTTTCCAACGGTATAAGATGTATTGCCAAAAAGCATTGTTACCACAGAGAAATAATCTACCAAACCCAAATTTCCTTACTTTTTGTGCTAAGTTTAGATAGATATTAACTTTATTTGTCATTATTATTGAGCTGCATGGCTAAACTTCAAAAGGTGCTTAAACCCTGCATCATCGATGACGAGCAAGGCAAACTCGCTGCTCTAACTTGTTGTGTAGTGAAAAATCGATAAACACAATCGGCGCTCCTCTCACCTCCGCGTCCGTCCTCACCTTTCCCCCTAACTCCCTCCGCGCTCCAATCTTATCTCCCCTTGTCCTTCTTTTAAACAGCTTTTCTCCGCTGCTGAAAACAGCACAGCCTCCCATTGTGTTCTTCACAAAGCAACATTTTTCTGTTTGTTTAATGTGTGTGTGTATGTTTGTGCGATCAAGCTTGCAATCGCGGATATTTCGAGGTTGTTGTGTTTTTGCCATTTTTTCTGCCTGACCTCGCTTTTGTGTTGTTATGTGGGATTTCGCTCAGCTGCAATAGAGTGTATTATCAGCCCTGTCACACCCACTATAAACACTTTAATCTCCTCGTAAATCTGCTCTGATTGGTTTTGGACAGACTGGCAATGGATTGATGTACACTGGCATTCAATGAAAGATCTTCAACTGTATTTTCTTGTAATTCATCTGACATCATATTGCCAAGAACAAAAACATGTGCTTTACTTTAAATCTCCATGTTTATTGTTCCAGAAATGGCTTTTCATCCGTGCTTTATCCCCAGTAGGGAACAACAGGATCCCTACATATTTTCTTTCAGTCCCGTTCAGAGGATCAGTGATTCAGATCTCAGAAGATACTCATTAGACAAACAATGAAGAAAAGAATTCATGAAATCAAGAATCATATTGCTAAATCCTCTATGGGCTTTCTCTAATAGGTTGCACTTTCGATTTTCTTTAAGTTCCTGAGAAACAGATCCTTAACAGTGCATTGTTGATATGCAGGATGAACAGGATGCCGTCATGTTTAAATGGTTCAACGGATACGGTTGAATCTTCTGCTGCACCACAACAGAGAGTGGATGCAACACAGTCTGTTTTAGCAAGCCCACAAGGAGAATGTCTCTCTACATTTACTTTCTTTCTCAAGGCTGAAAGAATCAAATGCAAACACAAACAGAAAACTGCCAACTATGTTATGCAAAGCGGCGTTTATTTGGAGGAAAGTTTCTGACTGTGTGAATCTTCGTCAGGAAGTCTGTTTCTTTCTTTGTTTCTAGACTTGTGTGTTTTGTTAGTAAAAAAACAAGCTTTATTATTACTCGTCACATACACACATTACAATGTAGTGAAATTCTATTTCTGCATTTTAACCCATACTAGGTATCAGGAGCAGTGGACAGCTAAAAGCCTCCATGGAGCAACTTGGGGTTCAGTGTCTTGCTCAGGGACATTTGACATGTGGCCAGAGGAGCCTGAGATTAAACCGCCAACCTTGGTTATGGGGTGTGTAGAAATATTATTATTGTTGTTATTCTCAGTATAAAAGTTTATAATATATGTGAGTTGTGTGTAGTCATGAGATGTGGTTACAACAATACTGTAATTCAGGAATGTGAAGTGTATGTTAGAAACTGTTTTTTAGTACCAGGCGGAGAGGAGGAACGGCAGGGGGTGTCTCTTGGGTTAGTGTGTGTGTGTGTGTGTGTGTGTGTGTGTGTGTGTGTGTGTGTGTGAGAGCTGGAAAATCTGCCCGGAGACAGGAGAGGAGAGGGACGCCTTCAAGCAAGATGATAAAAGATTAGGGAGAGGATGAGACGGGGTTCATAATTTGACATAGACTCTGCTGACTTGAAGTCCGTATACTGGTGTCTGAAGTAGGGGAAACTTAGTCATTTTGTGAATCCACATGTGTTGTGATTTAAATGCTGGACTTCAGTAAACTCGCTTAACTGAACTCTTCATCTCAGATTGATCCTTATGTCCTGATAAACTTAAATCAGATGTAAGAAGGCGCGGGAATTAATACATTGGAGTCAGATTTGACAGGCCTTAGGGCCTTATTTTAGACATAATTCCCTTCAGGTGACCACTCTACCACCGAGCCACAAGCAACCCATGCCCTATGTGTAACCTTGGAAGTGGTGCAGGAAGTATTCAGGTCCTTTACTTAAAGCAAACATTTTGGGAAATAGGCTTTTTTTGCTTTCTGGCGTTGAGTTAAGCATCGTTTGAACTGGATTTATTTCTCTAGAAGAAGTGGGGTGACTTTAACATTACCTGTGCTGGCCAGTCATTTTAATCTCATCCAGAGAACATATGGAGGTAATTTCAAACCCCCACCCCAGTAATAAATACAGCTGCAGTTACCTACCGAGTTTTTCTGCGAGAAGAGCGGCCTTCCATCTTCCACTATTTATTAGCTCAGTTCGAAATTTCACTTTTGTGTGAAAATGGAGGACATGTTTCTGATACAAGGAAACATGTTAACACCATCATATACTTGGGAACCAATACAATGCTGGGGGGGGAAATGAAGCAGGAGAGCAAGACCCTATAAGCTTATCAAATAGGCTGTTGTGCTGTCAGCTACAGGCAGTGTTGTAGTCAAGTCACCAACTGTCAAGTCCGAGACAAGTCTCGAGTCCCCAGTGTGTTGAGTCTGATTCGAGTCACTAGTCAAGAGACTAGCAAATCGATTCAGACTGGAGCCTGAGTCCAGGACTCAAGTACTCCATCGCTGCGAAATACTCAAGTAAAGTACATGTACCTCAAATGTGTACTAAAGTACAGTGCTTGAGTACTGACATGTACTTAATTACTGAACCTTGGTTTCTTTGTAAGCTACATAAGGCACATGGTGGCCCTTCCCATACTGGATGGTGACCAGTACTGCACTTGTCTGTCGTTATTCATGGTGATGAACCCAGTCTGTGGGCATCGACCTGCCCCAGTTCCCCCGTTAGAGAGTTGTCCAGAGCAGATGGAGGAATCAAAGGCCACATTACACACACACACACACACACACACACACACACACAAACAACCAGCTTTACATTATTTACAACTGCAAAGTGAGCAATAATTAATATGGTCTTGTCAGCTTATCCATTATGTATCGAGTTAGCGAACAATGTAGTTAACAACACAACGCATTCTCATGAACGGGTTCGTATGATATCGTACTGTATGAAAATGTTTGCACAGTTCATATATCATACCAAATTACAACAATAATAACAACTAGCGATATAATAATAGAAAACACACACACACACACACACACACACACACACACACACACGCATACACACACACACACACACACACACACACACACACACACACACTTATCAATCATATTCAACATGTTTTCAACAAATATATATTTGTTTTTGGTCTCTACAGATGTAAATTGCTTTACAAATAAAAGAGACCAGTTCAATTTTAAAAGATAACAATATCAGCCATAACTTAAGCACAACACACTATCTGTAACTTCTCACCAAATTATTAACATTTCAAATGAAAATAAAGCACTAAAGGGCCTCGTCACATTGAGTTACAAAAGCGCCATATGTTCTCTCTGAAGATCGCCTCGCCTCTTGTCTCTTTGTGTCCAGTCTGTTGTTTGCCAGCTCATTCAAATGTAGTTTCATATGTGCTGCAGGAGACTTGCCCATATTAATAATAAAATGGGAATCCTATATTACAATCCTGCGTACGGCTCTTACCAATATATAGTTGTCTTGAGAAGACATACACGTCTTGTGACAGGGCTGGCTCAGGGATGTGACTGGGTGTCGGCTTGTGTTTTTTGGATGAGTGCTCTGGCTGTGTGTTGGGGCTAACAGGCAGGAGGTTATGTGTGGGTTGGAGAGAGGATAGGTGCATGAGATGGAGAACAGGAGAAAACACACAATGAAGCACATGGCGAACACAGAAGGAAGACTCCATACAATGAAATGTGACAGAAACTCTACCCAAACCACAAAAATGAGGTTTTAAGAGCCGAGGCTTTGACATGAAAATGGGTGAAGAGCGACAGAGAAAGGTAGGATTGTGGCGACATTGAGCTAAATGGAGTTTCTGGGTATCTCTTTGTTTGTGGGTGTAAAATGTAGGCCATGCGAATAAGAACTGATGTTTAAACGAAGCTTTTCTCTTACGCAACAACTTCAAATGTTTTACATGAAAATGAAGAAGAAGAAACATTGGTATTGTGTTTTGGCTTGGAGGCAGAACAGAAAGCATTTAAAGAGATAGTGAGTAGTGAATAGAGAGTTAGAGGCGAATATTGTATCATATCTGTATGGGAAATATAAAGGCTGCAGCAGCAGCCAGTTAACAGAAAGACTGGAAACAGCTAGTCGGGTTCTGTCCAAATGTTAAAAAAAAGCTCCTGCCAACTCTTCTAAAGCTAACTTAGTTGAGTGTATTTCATTTTAATAAAAATGTCATGTTGCAATGACTTCTCAGAGGTTAAAGATCTGTTCAGACAAAAAAGTGAATTTTCGTATTTTCGAATTTTACGTTTTTACGCTTCAGTCTTTCTGCTAAGCTAAGCTAACTGGCTGTTACTGTATCCTTATGTTTAATGGACAGATATGAACGTGGTATTGATCTTCTCATCAAACTCTCAGCAGGAAGGAAAATAATCTAATGTAATATTTTTTCTTTTCTTGACTTTAAGTCTGTTGTCTATATTCACAACGTTCCACTTCCGGGATTGCTCCGGTGCTGCCAGAAATTCCGCCAGATGTCACTCTTTTTGGCAGCGGCACAGTGGCTCCGTCCGGTGCTTAGCGCCGCCGAAGACGATTGTGATTGGTTTAAAGAAATGCCGATAAACCAGAGCACGTTTTTCTCCCATCCCAGAATGCTGTGGGGACTAGCAAGACCGAAGGTCTGGCAATGCAAGACTATGTCTAAGGTAAAGCACTTTGAATTACCCCTATATATGAAATGCGCTGTACACATAAAGTTGTATTGTGTTACCTTAGGAACCCAATGCAATAGGAAACATAAAAAAGTAAGGAAAACAAGCATATTTCCCAAAATCCTGAACTATTCCTTCATAGGAGACACATAAAAATAGTTGTGATCAGAATGGAAAAATACTCAAAGACGGAGGGGAAGAGTGAGGAGCAGCTCGGAAAAAAAACGAGCAAAAAAATGAAAAGGGCATATCTTAACACTGAGATTGAATTTTCTTGTTGAATGAAAGAAAAGACTGAGGGCCTGTGGTGCAATTAAATAAAAAAGGATGGAGGAGAGAAACAAAGAAGTTGCTCTTTCAAAGATGAATAGTCTCACTTGGTTGGATGCTGCCACTGGTGGGAAAACAGTTTTTAGTTCAGAGGACGATAAAGTGTAATAAGCATGAGGTGTGTGCATTCGCATGCTCCACATTTGCTGTGGATAAATCAGATGAAATACCTTTAACACACACAAAATGAAAAATCCTGAAAAACATCCAATATGCAAAAAGTTTGACAAAGAGAGTTCAACTTAACTTTCTCTTACTCAGTCTCTGTGTTGGTTTCCAAATGAATTCCACACCCATCCTTCTTTTCTCTTTACTCCATACCTTAGCCTTGCCAAAACACGCACAGGCACACACACTCACCACGTCAATGATTTGTAGCAGTGTGAGGCCGAGTTCCACAACAATGGGTGCAGAGTCGTTTTGCACGGGTCTTTCCAGACGACTGTAGTTTATCATCAGGTCTCGGTACAGCTTCCTTTGGTACACACCACCATGGCAACCTGGAGTGAAAAGAGGATAAACAATGTAAATGGCAGAAGGATGATGCTTAGAAGAAAAGCATCAGTTAGACGGATTAAAGAGAGGCAGGAGGTAAAGGATAGAACTCGTTGTGGGGTGTAAGAGATATGAAGAATAAAAAATAATAGAGTTACAGGTGTATAAGGGAAGAGTAACAGGTGAGAGAGAAGAAAATGGATGAATGACATGCTAAGTATAAAAAGAGAAATTGGAGCAATTGTGGAAGAACTGGCACATTTCAATTCTAATGTCAACATCATCAACAGAGACTCAATCAACCCATTAGTTTTAATAAAACATACTCAAAATATTCTGCCACACATATTAATGCCTGTGATCTAATGCTATTGCAATGCTATTATTTCCAACATTGTTCATGGCTTACCAAATCCCTCAAGAAATCATGATTAAGTCACGCTATGTTAATGTAATGAGCACATTATGGAGTCAGTGAATGTTAATTGTGTTGACTTTCTTTTTGTCTCCCCTGTATTTATTAGGTCTCACACTGAACAACGAGGCATCCATCTTTAATAAGAAGGAATATTACAGCGCAGTCCCTGATGCAAAAGTTAAAACCCAGTCGTCGTGAAGGTAGCATTTCTTCTCTTTGACACAACACCGCTAGCATTGTTTGTCTTTCACCAATGCTTCTGTAAAAAGACTTAAATTTAAGTCCACATCTTCAACCTCTTGACACACAATCCTGAAACATGATTTGGTATTGTAGTCTATTGTTATTATTTCAAAGCCCAAATAAAATGATTTTGCATCCCTAAATCCTAGTCATTTCCTTTAGGGGCCCTATTAGCTTCATCGAAACAGATGTAATTCTTCCTGGTGTCCACACACACACCTCATTAATAGACAACATTAAATCACATTGCAACACACCATACCACCAAGTCATAACTTATAAACCAGACAAACTGAAAGAAAATGATCAAAATAAACAAATAAAACAATAAACAACTCAAAAAGTGAAACACTTAACAACTTAACAGTTGAGTAGAATTGATATATTACCTACAGTAACTTATAACATTATATGTACATTGTTTCGATGAGGAGGAACAATGAGCCAGAAGATGTAAATGTAAATGGACTGCATTTATATAGAGCTTTTCTAGTCTTAACGACTACTCAAATCGCTTTACACAGTACAGGCACCATTCACACACATATTTATACACTGTGGCCGAGGCTGCCATACAAGGTGCCACCAGATAACCATTCACACACATTCGCACACCTATCGCAGCATCGGCAGCAATTCAGGGTTCAGTGTCTTGCCAAAGGACACTTCGACATGGTTCCTGAATTACATGTGCAGACAAAACATTACATGGAAGCAGTAAGTGATATGAGGGGGGATGCCATCCCCCGTGTTAGCAAAATGACCAAAATGCATGTCCCTTGTTAACCCTCCATCCCCCATCTCCATCCCCTCGTAGCAGAGAGAGAGCAGGGACGGGTTGTTTAGTTGAATATGTTAGTCTAGTCTGCCTGACTCATTGGTCCTTTATCTGACTGAGGTCTGTGCAAGTTAGAGGCTATGGCCCCGACCATGGCTCTGAAACATCAGTAAACTTAAAGGAGAATTCCGGCCAATTTTTACGTTAATCTTGATCGCTATAAATATGCGTGTACTTTGTACTTGCAGCTAGTAGCTATCAGCTACCAGCTAGCAGCTAGCAACTAGCAGCTACCAGCTACCGGCAGGATCGAGACAGGGACCAGGGTAGGTGAATTTAAACAATGTCTGAGTTGAAAACGCATGCTATTGTCACGTAAGGGCCCTGTTCATGTTGCACAGACATTTTAATTGCATTTTATGTCTGTTAAGAGGCACAAAGGCACTCTAAAACTTGCCCCAACAACTGCCGTTTTAGCTAAGTGGAAGCTTATACACGTAGCTGCATCTACTCCGTGTTGCCTGCACCGATTCGGGTCGGGGTTTTTTCAATCGAAAGTACACGCATATTTATAGCGATCAAGATTAATGTAAAAATTGGCCGGATTTCTCCTTTAAGGCTCTGACTCACCAACCCGACGGCCGACCGCCGGCAGAAAAGGCAGTCAGACTGATCAGTCGGCTCCCGTCAGTCCAAAAAGTGCCTCGGAACACACAGAAGCGACACTGACTTGAGCGTACGTTCTGCGCGTGCGCGAGACGTAATACGCCTCCATAACAGCAGGCGGCGCTAATCTGTATTGTTGCCCAAAAAATGAAAACTAGAAATCACGAAGGCGTCACATGGGTCTGGCTTCTCCCGAATTTCAAAGCCGACCATAATGGCGGCTCATTCGGAATACGATCTCGTATTTTACAAAAATAGTTCACATAGATTCAACAAGTCAAATCGGCCCAAATTAAAGTCGGCGGCTCCTCCGACTGACGACGGCACGAAACACACCGAACAGACTCGAGTCACTGACCTCGCCAGCCTTACAGATGGCCGATAATCAGGTTGGTGTGTCAGCGCCTTTACTGTGTATTGATAAATCCATGGCGCTGTCCGTGTTGTTTTTAATTGCGACTTTTTCTCTGAGTCTCGCCCTTCGTCTGGGATCTATAATATATTCTTGCTTTATAATAATAATAACAACAACAACAACAACAACAACAACAACAATACATTTAAACACGCCGACTTATTGGGACTTTAGCTTATTCACCGTATCCCCCAGAGTTAGATAAGTCCATACATACACCCTATGTCGACAACTTCGACTGTTTCTGGGAAAGGCCCAGCCTGCTGAAACATGATGGTCTCCACCCAAACCGACATGGAGCCAGGCTGCTATCTGACAACATAACGACCACACTGAAAGTTAAGTATTGACATTCTGTTGAAAATATCACAGATTCATGCCCCCCAGGTATTGATCCTAATGGCACTTTACAAGTGAATGAATCTGAAAATGTTTTCTGCAGGGTAACATGTAGTACTAGTACTATTCCAGTTATAATCAACAATAGACCATACAACGTGTTGAATCCCCTAAGTAATAAGAAGTTGACTGCAAACATAGTCAATTTAGCATCCAGTTCACGTCAGCCACAACCTGCCCCAAAAAATGAGACAGTGTCTGTAACTCGACTCAGATCAGTTAAATCACAGGTAACCAAAAGAGGGGCAATACTTAACAACCTAATTGGAATTACAACTACCACTGCAATGATAGAACAGGATAGGAAAATTAGATGCGGTCTACTAAATATCAGATCTCTGTCTTCTAAAGCAATACTAGTAAACGAATTGATATCCGATAATCAAATTGATCTATTCTGTCTAACTGAAACATGGCTGGGCCATGAAGAGTATGTCAGTCTAAATGAAGCCACTCCTCCCACTCATATTAATACTCAAATTTCTAGAGGCTCAGGCCGAGGAGGAGGAGTTGCAGCCATATTTGACTCAAACCTGTTAATTAATCCTAAACCTAAACTAAATTATAACTCTTTTGAAAATCTCGTTCTTAATCTTCAGCATCCAACATGGAAAACAGTACAGCCTATTATATTTGTTGTTGTCTACCGAGCACCAGGTCCATATTCTGAATTTTTATCGGAATTCTCAGAGTTTTTATCATGTGTAGTCCTAAAATCAGACAAAGTACTTATTGTAGGTGATTTTAATATCCATGTGGACGTTGACAGCAATAGCCTTAGTACTGCTTTCAATTCACTGCTAGATTCTATTGGTTTCAGTCAGAGTGTGCACGAGGCCACGCACTGTTTTAACCACACCCTTGACCTTGTGCTGGCATATGGCATCAAAATTGAAGATGTAATAGTATTCCCGCAAAATCCTTTATTATCAGACCACTTATTAATAACTTTCGAATTCTTACTACCCGATTATACGAAATTAGATAAAAGCTTCTACGCTAGAAACCTATCTGACAGTGCTATAGCTAAATTTAAGGAATATATTCCAACAGCACTAAACTCATTACCGTGCTTTAATATAACAGACGATCTTTATGTAAACTTTAGTCCCTCTCAAATTGATAATTTCATAGACGGTGCTACGGCCTGCCTACGGACTACTTTAGACTCTGTTGCTCCCCTTAAAAAGAAGACGATGAAGCAAAGGAAACTAGCACCTTGGTATAACTCCCAAACTCGTAAATTAAAGCAAATCTCGCGCAAACTTGAAAGTAAATGGCGTTCCACCAAACTGGAAGAATCTCGTTTAGAGTGGCAAGACAGTCTGAAAACCTATAGGAAGACCCTAAGAAAGGCCAGATCAGACTACTATTCATCACTAATAGAAGAAAATAAGAACAACCCAAGGTTTCTTTTCAGCACTGTAGCCAGGCTGACAGATAGCCACAGCTCTATTGAGCCATCTATTCCTATAGCTCTGAGTAGTGATGACTTCATGAGTTTCTTTAACGATAAAATTATAACAATTAGAGATACTATTCATCACCTCTTGCCCCCAACCTCTAATGAGTCACCTTTAACTGCTAGAAAGAACGACTAGACCTGACATATACTTAGATTGCTTTTATCCTATAAACCCTCAACAATTAATGCTAAAGGTCTCTTCAGCAAACCCATCTACCTGTCTCTTGGACCCCATCCCTACGAGGCTACTTAAAGAAGCGTTACCCGTGGTTAACACTTCATTGCTAGATATGATAAATATGTCTTTATTGACAGGTTATGTACCGCAGTCATTTAAAGTAGCTGTGATAAAACCTCTACTGAAAAAACCCACCCTCGATCCTGAGGTCTTAGCCAACTATAGACCTATATCTAACCTTCCCTTTCTCTCCAAGATCCTTGAGAAAGTAGTCGCTAATCAGTTATGTGATTTTCTACATAGCAATAGCTTATTTGAGGACTTTCAGTCAGGATTTAGAAAGCATCATAGCACAGAGACGGCACTGGTGAAAATTACTAACGACCTTCTAACTGCATCAGACAAAGGACTTGTCTCCATACGTGTCTTATTAGATCTTAGTGCTGCATTCGATACTATTGACCATACCATCCTCTTACAGAGACTGGAACATTTAGTTGGCATTAAAGGAATCGCACTAAACTGGTTTAAGTCCTACTTCTCTGATCGATCGCAATTTGTTAATGTTAACAATAAACCCTCCAATTACGCTAAAATTAACCTTGGCGTTCCTCAAGGCTCAGTGCTTGGACCAATTCTATTCTCCTTATATATGCTTCCTCTAGGCAATATTATTAGGAAACAATCAATTAACTTTCACTGTTATGCGGATGACACCCAATTATATCTGTCAATCAAGCCAGACGAAACCAGCCAGCTAGCTAAACTTCAAGCATGCATTAAAGATATAAAATCATGGATGGCCTACAATTTCCTGATGTTAAACTCAAACAAAACCGAAGTTATTGTGCTGGGCCAGAAACACCTACTAACCTCAGTAGCCGAAGATATAATTACTCTGGATGGCATTGCCCTGGCATCCAGCACTACTGTCAGAAATCTAGGAGTCGTTTTTGATCAGGATCTATCCTTTAACGCCCATCTAAAACAAACCTCTAGAACAGCCTTTTTTCACCTTCGTAACATTGCTAAAATTAGGAACATCCTGTCTCAAAACGATGCAGAAAAACTAGTCCATGCATTCGTTACTTCCAGGCTGGACTACTGTAATTCCTTATTATCAGGATGCTCAAATAAAACTCTTAGGACTCTCCAGCTGATCCAGAATGCTGCAGCGCGTGTTCTGACAAGAACTAAGAAAAGAGATCATATTTCTCCTGTATTAGCTTCTCTCCATTGGCTTCCTGTAAAATCCAGGATTGAATTTAAAATCCTTCTTCTGACCTATAAAGCTCTAAATGGTCAAGCTCCTTCATATCTTGAGGACCTCTTAGTACCTTATTGTCCCACTAGAGCACTACGCTCCCAGAATGCAGAGTTACTTGTGGTTCCTAGAGTCTCTAAAAGTAGAATGGGAGGCAGAGCCTTCAGCTATCAGGCTCCTCTCCTGTGGAACCAGCTCCCAGTCTGGGTTCGGGGGGCAGACACCGTCGCTACATTTAAGACTAAACTGAAAACTCTCCTCTTTGATAAAGCTTATAGTTAGGGAGTGAGGAGTTGCAGTGAACGCCTAGACCGGCGGGGCAGGGTGCATAGCTGCAGACACAGCACCCCTGCTTTTCTCTGCTTCTCTTTACAGTCATCAGATTTACCTATCGTATAATCAATAATATAGTGCCTCTCCCAGTTATGCTATTATAATTCTAGACTGCCGAGGAAGTTCCTTCTTATGACACGCTCTTTTCTTTTGTTTCCTTTTATGCACATCCTGTCTCAGAAGTGCTTGTTACTCACCTAGCTCTGGGGAGTTTACTCCCCGGAGTCCTTATGTTTCTTCTTCGCCCAGAACATCGCCTCGGATTAGGGTGACACCAAGATCTGGGTCTTGGGTGCAGCTGTGGCTATGGACCTGCTACACCCTGCTACGCTCTACGATTCCCTGCAATGCCCGGCTACGTCCTGCTGTGTCCACCGCGTCCACCCATGCTCTGCTGTGCCACGCTACATCCTGTACCGTCATAACCCCAACCGTCAGACACCGCCCACCAAGAGTCTGGGTCTGCCGAGGTTTCTTCCTAAAAGGGAGTTTTTCCTCGCCACTGTCGCAATAGCCACTGCTAATGCTTGCTCTTGGGGGAACTATTGGAATTGTTGGGGCTTTATAGAGTGTGGTCTAGACTTACTCTATCTGTAAAGTGTCTCGAGATAACTCTTGTTATGATTTGATACTATAAATAAAATTGAATTGAATTGAATTGAATACCCTTCTCATCTCCGTGCGTGTTGTAACTCTGTCCAACGGCTCCACTGGTAGCTTAGCCTAGCACGGATCCTGAAGGTAACCGGCTCCATCTAGCCTACTGCTCCGAATGAGTGACAAAATAACGCCAACATTTTCCTATTTACATGTTGTGATTTGTATAGTCACAGTGTGTACACAGACATCTTCTAACCGTATATAAACTGGGAACTATATTCTCAGAAGCAGTGCTACTTCTGCTACTTGGGCAGAGTGATATGCTTGCAGCACCTGAGAAGCCCCGAGCAGAGAGTAGCAATGCTTTGCCTTTCTGTGAATATAGTTCCCAGTTTATATACGGTTAGAAGATGGCTGTGTCTCATGTGACCTTGTTATTTGTACACGCTGTGACTATACAAATCACAACATGTAAATAGGAAAATGTTGGCGTTATTTTGTCACTTATTCGGAGCAGTAGGCTAGTTGGAACCAATTACCTTCAGGATCCGTGCTAGGCTAAGCTACCGGTGGAGCCGTCGGACAGAGTTACAACACACACGGAGACGAGAAGGGTATGTACGGACTTGTCTAACTCTGGGGGTTACGGTGAGTAAGCTAAAGTCCCAATAAGTCTGTGTGTTCCTTTAATTGATATAGCACTTTACATGCACAGTAAAACCAGTACATTAAAAACAGTGTTATACACTGTTAAACACTATATATTACAGTAGTTCAATGCAGTTGTTTGCAGTTATGGTAAAATACATTTACCACCATCAGAAACTGTCCTCACAAGAAGAACAAACGCATTAATCTTTACAGCAAGTGCCACAACACAACATTTACATTGAAGTGGCAAAGCCCACTAGTGGCCGTAGTAATGATGGGAGCAGAAGAGGAAGGATGGATGGAGCATTGGATTTTAACATGGGAGGCTGCTGTTGGTTTACCATTTCCAACCACCATTCCCGAATCGTACCCAATCCACTGAACAGTAATCCAGATGTGATGAGACTAATGACCACCTAGAAACTTGGAGCACCCCTACTTAGTCACAAACATGTCAATGTGCTTTAAACATGATCATTTACCATCCAGCGATTATAGAGAAGTGTAATTTGTTGAGCTTGCTCAACAGGCACATTCTCCACATGCACCTTCAGTTTCTGCTCTGCGTTTAACTGATGTGTTGACCCAAATGCCATAGTTTTAGTTTTGATGGTAACACTACCCAACATTTATAAGCAGTCTATAAACATTTAATACCTGTAAATGATTTATAACACACTATAATGTAGTAAGCAAATATGAGCATTTATTAATATGCTTTTTAAAAACTTCCTCTGTGTGAAGGATGGTGTATAAACAGATGAGTGACAATGTAGTAAAACACAGTTGTAATTATTTTAACTTGTGTCTTCATAGTAGAACCTTCAATTGTTGAAAAGCACTGTACATTGATAAACACTTAAAAATGTCCTTGTATCAGCTTACAGCTACATTATAGTGTGTTAGTTTTGCTTATACATGCTAAATAGGAGGGATAATTTGAAAGATGCTATAATCACATACAAATTCTAAACACAGTGGCTTTGAATTACCCACCCACACCCTCTGAAACTTGGGAGGAACAGCTTCTTCTCTCATGTCAGGGATGCCAACAGCACCACATTTACAAAACCTCCAGACTCCCTCATCCTTCAGTGTCTCATCTCAGCCAGAACTGAAAAGGTCTCAGCCTGCATCTCCCCAGTGACCCTTGTCCAAATTAGATGTTGTCTCAACACATTCCAGCAATCACAGAGTGACAGCTAAGACGTGATTGCATCCACAGTGACTGAGTCGATGACTAATTAGCTAATGAGGCAAAAATAAACAAATACAGCTCGTTGTGTTTGTGTGTGAGGTTGTTGGCGAGTGTCAGATGGGGCACCCCTAAATCTTGGCGTGACAGCAAATCTGCATAATGGGTGAGAGTGGCAGCCAGCAAAAGTGCTAAAAGTCGATGGAGTGGAGCAAGCAGAGCCAAAACAAGCTGAACAGAGTTGGGCTTAACAGTAAAGAGCCCTGTCACAGTGTCACTCTAAGAAAATAAACACATCCCTGAATCGGTAGCAACCTGGGATATTGGGCTGCAACTAATGATTATTTTCATAGCCTATTAATCTGTCGATTATTTTCTCGATTCATCAATTAATTGTTTGGTCTATGAAATCAGGAAATGTTGACAAATGTCTATCAGTGTTTCCCAAAGCCCAAGATGATGCCCTTAACTGTCTTGTTTTGTCCAAAAGTCAAAGATATTAAAGGAGTAAATATTCACATTTAAGAATCTGGAATCAGAGAATTCTTCCTTTTTTCATAAAACATTAATAAAGCTGCTTAATCGATTATCAAAATAGTAAGGGGTTTATTTAATAGTTGACTAACGAACTAACCAATTAATGGATTATTCTTTGCAGTTCTACTGAGATACAGTTAATCTATAATAGTAGCCCACATTTAATTAAGTCAATCCCCTATTCCTACCTAAGTGTTTCCATTGTTTGCAACAAATACCAGATCTATCACTTTTCTACAATCAATTTTCTTGTCTTTTAAGTAGCAAAACTCTGCAGCAAACATTCTGTACCTCCTGTCCGTGAGACAGAAGATGTTACAGTCAAGTACAGTAAGTTCTGAACAATTTGTTTTGTAGGGTTCAAGCAGAGAAATACACAGAGTACGTCCTTCTTTCTGAAGAATCACATTAGTTATTATCTTATTATTATTAGCAAATGCTCAATCTCCCTTTTTCTCCAGCTGAATGAAACAAATCTGAAAAAAATATTTGTGGTCCTCCAATTTTTCAAAAACATCTTGGCTCCCTTTCTACACATGTCAAACCTGCAGACAGAAACATGCTGCAATATTTGACAATCGTGTTTTTATCAGCTGAGGGGCGTCAGGTCTTTTCTTTCTCGACCTCTCGCGAAGACGATTCAGGCTTTTATATCATCTCGGTTACGTTATTGCAATGCACTGTATTCAGGGTTAAGACAAAAATTATCTCACGCCTTTAGCTGGCACAAAGCCCAGCTGCTCAGCTTTAAACTAGAAGACAAGATCATGTCAGCTGTGTTTTGACCTCTCTTCACTTACCAGTAAGTTTTAGATTTAAAGATTACCTATACAAAATTTTATCTACAAAAGGGAGGCTGTGCAGAAAAGCTTTCGGAACCACTGGCTGTTGTTTCAAGACCACGGACAGCTCTGTTAGTTGTGTGTAGGAGGTGCATGCACACACACACACACACACACACACATATACACACACACACACACACACACACACACACGACATGATAAAAAATAAGCTGGAAGAACATTTAATGTAAATCAACTAATGTTAACAAATCGCCTGTGAGAGAGCTGCAAGCCACAAACTGCTGTTATACGCACCTCCCCCTGCTGCTTTTGACAGAGAATCTTTAAGTGCAAAAAACATTTCTGGTGCTATGTTCTTATGTGAGTGCTCTAATTAAGAAATGTATTCTTTGATTTTGAAACAGTAGCCTCATGTTGTTGTTGTTACTAAGTCTTCATGAGGCTATTGCAAATCAATTAATTTTATTTTATGAAAACATTTCCCCCTCACAATTTGTAACAGCCCCCTCAGTCACTTCATTCTGACGCGCTCGATGGTGTTTTAAGCCCCCACCGTTGACTTCAAGGCAGCGTTGCGACCGTCGACTTCAAGGCACCTAACCCTAACCCTTGCCTATCCCTAGTGCCTTCCATGCAGCGCTGCCTGGAAGACGACGTTGGAGGCTTAAAACACCAAACACTTTCTGACGCCTAGTCTGGCAGCAGTGCAGCCTCAGATCCTCAGGCAGGGCTCTGCTGGCTTTTCCTAAGTCCCGGCTCAAGACTAAAGGTGACTAGCTTTTGCAGTCAGGGCCCTCTCAGCTCTGGAACTCCCTGCCTGAACAGCTGAGGCTGCAGAATCACTGACATCTTTAAATCACTTAAAAAAAAAAAAGATCTTTAAAAAAAAGCTTGTGTATTAATGCAAGCACACTGTTTTATTTTCAAAATGTCTTATCTTTTTATTATTTATTAATGTTATTGTTTTTCATCTTATTATTATTGTGTATTCAATTCCATTTTATTTTTTCCTCATTGCAGTCCTGAAATGTTTTACTTCTGGCTCAACAAAATAAAGCACTTTGTTTTGAAAAGTTTTTATTCCGTATAAATAAAGTATTATTATTATTATTATTATTATTATTATTATTATTATTATTATTATTGCTTCAGGAAGAGAGACATCTCTTAAACCTCTTTGGACAGACTGAGCCACTAACAGGTACAGTAGACTGCACAGGTACATACAGCATGTTGTTAGTTAGTTGTGATGACTATCCAGTGCCTCCTCAGGCAGTGTGTCTGTGAATCTGTGTTATTACTGTAGACTGGGCTTTGGCTTGCATCTGGGCTGCTCCCTGAGGGCTGCATGTTTACCCTACAGTGTCCCATATGTGATGCTTTATGTGAGTAGTTCAGTAGTTATGTAATGTCTCTCTTACTTACTCTCTCTGTTTGCCCTCTTCTTTTTAATATATGCTGTATGTTTGTATTTACACAGGCTTATTAAGCTCGTAATAGTGCATTCCTTTGCATGTACTGTATTATACTTTATTTAAAATTTAGATGAAAATAAATGTCACTCAGTGCCTTTTAATGTACACAAAATATACTTTGACACTTTGAAATTTAAAGTGTAGCTTAACACCCCATGGAAATCTTGTAATTGCTGACCTCCAGTGGTTTGACTGCTCACCTTGCTGTTGTGGTGTACAAGTGTACTCCAGGGTGTGTCAGTACATCACAACACTGCTGCTGGGTGTGATTACAGGTGCAACAGAGCACACTTCTAACCACATCCAACCACACCCATCAGTGATGAGATCAGAGGCGAAACAGACCTGAAACCTTTAACCAGGAGAGCAGTAAAGAACTGTTTTTCTGCCTGGTGTTAGGCCGGCCACACACTGGCTGCGTGGCGTGAGCGTGTCAGCTGCGTGGCGTGTCCGTTTTTATTTCGGCTCCCATGTTAACGTCTCAGCCGCGGCTCGAGCCACGCCGAAAACACATGCATGCTAGAAATAGAACCGACAACTATTTTTCACGCAACACGCAAGCGTGTTGGAAGCGTTTTCAGGCAAAGTAGAATACGAAAAGATATTTCTATGTCATTTTGACATAAATACATATTAATAAATTACATGTTGATGTTTGAAAGTCTCTAGGTTTTGACATAAATGCAGATACAATGTAATTTAAAAAAATAATAATAAATAATTATTGATTTTCAAATATTGCACCTGTCAATACAGAACGAAATATTCTGTAGCCAATTTTGCCGTCAATACTGCCGACGTTGTCTTTGCTGTTATCAAATCAGTATATATTTATGTTTAACATGAAGTATACTACTTGAGTGCAGTAAATCAATGGGAAACATACATGTGTACAGACAAGGCTAGCAGCAGCAGCGCCGCGTCAGACATGTTTCTGGTGTGTAAAAACGCCACGCAGCCGCCACGCAGCTGACACGCAACAGAAACGCCACGCTCACGCGACGCAGCCAGTGTGTGGCCGGCCTTAAGTGATTCTTTAAAGACTTTAGTTATAAACACAAAATACTGGCTGTTGGTATCTTTACTCCGAATCGAAAATAGAATCAAATATTATTATTATTATTATTATTATATTAAAACTAAGATAAAGCAGTACAGATCAATATAATTTGACAAACTTGCAGCAAAGAAACCAGCTTTCCATTTGACCAATATAAATAATCAATCTCAAGAAAATACTAGATGTAACAGTGCTTTTAACGCTACAGAGGGGGCGCTGTAACATGATCTTTCTATGTGCATAACATGTAGCCTCTTGTTTTGGTTTTGAGGATATGTTTTTGTGTTTTTCACATGTCACATTAAACCTGAAGTATTTTTGAAATACTAAAGGTGTATGTTGTGTGGATCAATAAGCACTTAAAGCTGCTGTAAGACAGAGCTTCTATATTTTTTGCAAAGTCAAGCCATGTATTGTGGTGTGTCTCTAAAATAAAAAAACAATGCCGTTTTAAAATGGCAGCGCTTTCATCTGAAAAGCCTTTAACCAACCCTATACCTTGTGAAAACATTAGTAGGGGGAACTCGTCACAGTCTGTCATCAAAGTTATTCATCAAAGGTGTTGAAAGGGGTTATAAATTCTAGCTGTATTATTCAACTTGGGTGCTATTTTAATTGTGGCTTGGACTCAGTTAGATATGATTTATGTAAAACTGAAGTTTTTTTGGGCCCTGCTTGCCTCGATACAGGGTTTTGTGCCAGACTCTGTGGGTTCTAAATCTCCACGATGGAGTTGGCAAGTGCGAAATTAGCTATTTCCTAACCCTATTTTTTTTTTTTTTTTACAATAATTGACTGACAAGACAAATGAGAAAATATAATAGCATACGGATGAATCGAGGGACAGACAGATTGACAGTCAATTAGATGAGGAAAAGGAAACTACCACACAAATCGCCACTGCCAAGACTCCTACTCACCAACACCAGATCGATGTCACACACAATAGATGAGCTACAAATACACACGGAACTGATGCGTGATTATTACCACAGAAGCCTGGCTGAACGCCGGACACGTACATTTTTTTTGCAGGATGGTAGGGGAAGAACCCGCCCTACTCTCCCTCTGAATGGCTAGTACTCGTTGCCTGCTCTGGTGGGATTGGTTATGTTTAGGCAAGAGGAGTGGGATTGGTTATAGTTAGGGTAAGAATGTCAGGGTTAGCCAATCAGGGATGAGTTCCCTAATGAATATTCATGAGTCCTCCCCTACCATCCTGCAAAAAAAAAAACTCGCCTCCCGGACAGCAGCTAGCAGCTGGCAGCTGGCAGCTGGCAGCTGGCAGCTAGCAGCTGGCAGCTAGCAGCTGGCAGCTAGCAGGACGAGCTAGTGGCAAGATGTCTGAGTTGATAACGCATCTTGTTGTCATATAAGAGCCCTGTTCATGTTGCACAGACATTATAATTGCATTTTGTGTCTTTTAAGAGGCACAAAGACAGACACTCTTTAGAATATGCCCCCAAAACTGCCGTTTTAGCTAACTGGGAGCTATGGGCATTAGCTGCAGCAACTCCAGTTTGCTAGGACCGATTCTGTTTGTTTGTTTTTTTGCTATCGACAGTACTTTAAATTTATAGCGATCAAGATTAACGTAAAAATTGCCCGGTGTTCTCCTTTAACAGGAAAAAAGTCTCTTACTCCTTCACTCCTGCTTTCACACCTCCTCTCCTTTTGAGTCTATTGATATGTGTGTATAGCAGCCACTAATGGCTCAATCAATGAACTAAATTCTCCACTCCTACCTAGTCCAAATGTATAGATTCTCAGATTTCACTGATGTACTCACTTTTCCATGATTGTTAAGCTGTGATCTTAGAGGATGGTTTGATTACCAATAATGTGGCCTGTGGAGTTACATTATTTGAGTATAGGCATTGGAATGTATTATATATAATGTATATTGGCTTTTGAATGTTTTCTTCATTTCTTATTTTGTTAAATCTATTCATTTTAAATAGATTTGTATCTGTTTCCTTACTCTTAAGACTATTTATTGTGCTGCTGGATGTGGATTTCCCCTCTGGGGATCTATAAACTCTGATTTTATCTTATCTTAATTGTTCTAAAGGAGGATGCGGTTTTCAAGAACAGGACTCTGCTGAAAATCAACATAATGCTCAAAGCACCACTACAAAATAACTGCAAAATGAATACATCACACTGTTTTGGTTAAGGGAAGGCAGTGACTGGTAAGTCACCTTAGTGCAGTGTCACGCTGCAACTTACAATTATCTTTATTATTGATTCATCTGACGATTGGTTTCTCAATGAATCATTTTGTCTATAAAACATCAGTACATATTTAATTTACTAAAATGTAGGACAAAGAAAGCAGTGGAGATATCACAAACACAAATGGGATCTTTAAATGTTTGGCATTGTTGCTAGAAAAATCACTGAAATCTAGCCCGATTCGGCCAGACCAAATTACAAATGCCCAGTTAATGTGGTACCTCTGAGTACATTTTTGATTTCCAAGGGGTGTTATTAACGGCCGTAGACCAAAATGCCTCTGGGTGCGATAAGATATGCCTTCAACCAATTAGAGCAACGAAAATGTGATACAGAGCGATGGACAAATCGCAGACTACAGACTAAAGCGTGATGATGTAGAATCAACAGTGGTGGACATTCCATGCATTTTAGCATATGGATTTTTAGAATGACATTATTATTAGTTGAAGAGTAAGAAACAATCTTAACCATAAGTTTAATAGGTGTTAATGGGGGCCCTGGTAGTTCGGGGCCCAAGGCAATCGCTGACCTTTGCCTAGTGGTAAAGTCTGCCTCTGTTTTTGCCATCAGAATTAAAAAAAATAGTCAGCCATCTTGGTTGTTTTCGAAAAATGCATTATCAGCTTCCCTCTTTCCAAAGCTAGGTTTATGCTTGCCGTAGCGTCCCCGGCGCAACCAAAATTTCCATCATCACATATTTTCCATAAAGCATGAAGGCTCCACAAGTTGTCAGTCATCGTATTAAATCCACCGCATATGAAATAAACGATTGTGATTGGCCCGGCCAAGTCCTAGTTGGATGAAAATCTGTCTGAATGGGAGGGGGACTAGATGCATCTGCCAGAGTAAATAAAAGAGCACATGGGCGAAGTTAGCCTTCAGGGCTTTCTGATAGGAATCTTCTTAAGGCCCTGACACACCAACCAGACGGGCCGACCGTCAGCAGTAAAGCCAGTTGGACTGATCAGTCGGGTCCCGAGGTCCAAAAAATGCCTCAGAACACACTGAGGCGACGCCGACTTGAGCGTACGCTCTGCGCGAAACGTAATACGTCTCCATAGCAGCAGGCGCCGCTGCTCTGTATTATTTCCATTAACAGTCTGATTATTTCCCAGAAAATGAAAACCGGCAGCTGATTGGATGAACGCGTCACGTGGTTCTTTTTTCTCCGGAAATTCACAGCCAGACTGTCATGGCGGCTTGTTCAGAATACGATCTCATATTGTACTAAAATAGTTCACCGAAAAGTGTTTCTGAAAACATTTTAAGCGAGAAATAGGCCATGCAGTTGCTGAATCTGTCTTCATTTCAGATTGACAAAGGTCAGTTTAAAAGATTTTCGTCTGATTTTGAGCGGCTCATCCGCTCCCCATTTCCGGGTGAGTCCCGACTGCCCTGTCCCCGACTGAACATGTCGGATCGGCCCAAATGAATGCCAACGGCTCCTCGGACGGCCGACGGTACGGGACACACAGAACAGACACGAGTCACGGACCTCGCCAGACGGCCCGACGCCCGATTATCGGGCTGGTGTAAGAGAGAACTCTTAGGTTTATGCAACAAAACTACTTGGCAAGTTTAGTAAAAGATCATGGTTTGGATTTTGGTTCGGGAACCTTGAAAATCCACGTAGGGAGAAAGCCGTGGTGGGTAACACAGGGCTTTCAAGCAGGGGAGCAGAGTTCTTGTCCCAGAAGAAGTAAAGGTCTCGGGTGTCTCGGGAGTAATCCATTATGGGACCGATGTTTTACCCAAACCGTAATTTTTATTTTTCTAACCACATGACAGTCAACTTTTTGTGGCAAAAGGTAACTGTCCCTTACCCGTACCCTGTACCCGGCTCAAAGTCACCTTTTTTCGGCTACACTTAACTGCATCAACCGTACATACTTATTTTAACCCAAACTCCCATCTTTTTCCAAACTTAACCAAATAGTTTTGTTTCAATTCACGTTAACCATGTGTTCAAAACAGTGACCATTTCACAATGTGCGCCGGAAAATACATTCCCCTTGAAACGTAATTAAGAATGCAGTTTCGTTGTATAGGAACAGGATTTCTTTAGGAGATAGGGGTTGACCTCTAACATAAAGAAATCCTGCTCCAGTCTTCCACAGCCAACCCATAATACCACTTCAATCCTATGTTCCATCTCCCAGAATTGCAAATGTTCTTTCAATTTTCTGCAATACACCCAGCGCTTACTGATTTGCTCCATGATCCAGAACATCAATAGATACACTGAACATACCAACAGAGACAGAGCCCTAACGTAGCCTGAAGCATCTATCAATTTCAAATGGCTACCGTATATCTCTCTCATTGCATTAGAGACCTCTCATATTTCCATTTCAGAGCCCACTGGGAGCCTTATTCAATCCTCAATCATTAAAGCTCAGTTGTGTTGTACAGAAATAAAAAGGGTGTTTATTGCTGCAGCAGTAGACACACAGGCAATTCACTTTGAGTCATTCAGCCTTGAAAGGATTTGCTGCTTTTAAAATAATGTTTACAGACTTAGTGTCCACGGTGTGCTCATTTTTGATGTCACAGGCAATGACAAATAACAATTAATTGAGACAAAACCTGCCACAGGTTTGACCTGAAGTATCCCCAGGCATAAATCCAAATCTCATGGGAACAGTTCACAGAAATTCAAAGATGTCCTTTTTGCTTTGTGGATATATTTGATTTAATACAATTTGGGAATAATCACACAATGTTATTACAACAATCTCAATGCATGTCTTAAAGGGGTAGCAATTGACTATGTCACTTCCATAAAGGTGGTGGACTTGTGTGATACTTGTGAAAGAATGGACAGAATCGATAAGTAAAGGCTGCCATATCTCGACTTTTAGTCCCTCGTATGGGTCAGGCTCCAAAAACTATGCATCCTACATTTCCAACAATGCAAATGGATAGTTTTTTTTTTTTCTTTTATTAGACCCACATCCACATCTTTCAAACTCCAAACCTCCAGTTTGCAACATAGTCTTTCTATTATAAGTTCAATCACTTCATCACAGTTATTTTCTCCAGAGTCACATGAGACATTATACTGTTTACTGTTTTCACAGGCCGAGTGGTACTAACCATGACCAGTACCAATCTTGATGTTAAAAATGGATGGAGTGCTTCTTTGGTTCATTTTCAGAGTAAAATAAAAACAAACATTTAAATTGGAAAAAGGTCCACAGTCTCTAAATATGTGATGTGATATTTATATGTGAAATTTATATCTGAAACATATCCTGCTCATACATACTGTACGTTTTTTTATTCACAAGACACATACAGTGCTTATTTATTACTTATTTACACAATGCCTCTGTTTCTAGAGGAATGACTTATTTGCATCAATGATGTGTTCCTCATAAAGTGTCTATGGAGCGCACATTCCCTATAGGCTAAAAGCAATTAGTGTAATTAGTGTAGTAATGCATCGACAAGTTAACATGTGAACTGCCAGTAGGAGAACCATGGAGCCAGTAAATACTGGAGCACTAAGACACTGCTGTAAGACAAACACGTCACACTTTACCAGCATTAAATATTATTACACATGAACTATTTTGATTGGCTGACCACAGCTTACACACACACACACTGTATGATCTAAAATCATAAAATGTAACATAGCCTACCAATAGCTTTCCTGCAGGTTAGTAGAAAGCAGCTACTGTATAGAAGAATATACAAAGTTTTACACCTGTAAGCAAAATCCTAATCTGGGCTTTTCCCATTTTAGTGTGCACCAAATTGAATTGAAATATTGGAGCTTTCAAGGGCCAGAAGGAAACCCCTAACAGCTTGCTGCTCGCAGCAATATTAACTTTACACTAGGGACATTAGAAGGACAATGCCAGAGTAGAGTCAATGTTTAATGTCCCCAAGAGGCAGTTTGGTTTCCAGACAGTTAGTCAAAATGAATAGCACATGGAGAAAAATACTGTAAATGTGTACTGTCACTGTCAATATTTACTATGGGTATATTTTACTATGTGTTATTATACTGTTCATCTTTAATGTTTCTTCTTCCAATGCATAGCTATAGAAATGTACCCGTAGAGTCTAAGCTGCAATCTGATAAAGGAATTCTCAAGAACACTCACAATAACTATCCCACCACAGAGACATATTAAATATTGATTAACAGACAGTCTTAACATTGAGGAAACTTTGCCAAGTTTAAAATCGATCACATTAAAGCAGCTGGTTCACAGATATGTATGAGATCAATACATATCCAGAATCTGAGATGCAAAGAAGAATATATTGGGTTGACTTATCTTCCTCAAGAATATCAAACAAGGTCACTTTGATTGCATGTGGAAGTCTGTTTTCATCATTTCAGTGTACACATAAACATCATTCTTAAATGCAGAGTAGTCACGGCACGATGCAAGTTTTCCTGCCTACAAATTTGCCTCAAATATACAAGAATTATCTATTTATGCTGTGTTACAGCATTATTTGTTTTTTTAGAAAAAAGTTCCCTTACCTGTTGCAAAACACATCCAACACATCCAGCAGAGCAACATTATCATTAAGCGACTTTGAGTTTGTGAAAAGCGCTTTATAAATTCAATTTATTATTATTCATATATTTGAAGTCATGTTTCTGGCCACTTGATGAGTTCAATATTCACTCTCCTTTTATCTCTGTTTTTGGTCTCCACCAACTCCTGAAGGAAATATTTGACTCTTTAGCTCCTAAATGCTCCACTATGTTCACTAGCTTTGTCTGTATCCCGTTTGGTGCTGAGGAGGTAATGTACCGCATGGGGGTGTCACGATTTTCCAAATCTACAATTTGATTTCACTTTCGATTTTAAGGTCACGATTCAATTCAATTTTCAGTTAAAACCTTTTTTCAGCAGTTTTCAGAGTGTACGAGGTGGACTTCAATGCACCAAGCAACATTGCATAACATTGTTTTGTTTTTTGCGATGTTTCACCCCTACAGTTTTGTGCATTTTACTTATACAACGCTGTTTGGGATTTTTTTTAAAGTAGCGATTCGACAACGTTGCTAGCACAGCCAAACATCAAGCAAGTGCAACGACAACACATAGCTAATATTACTTACTAGTCCAAAAGCAAGAAGGCCAGATCGGCATGTGTCTTGCAGCCTTCTATTGCATCCTTTTAGTCCAACGACTAAAATCCATTCCAAGATTTGTTCTTGTCAGCCTCTTTCTCAGTCACTCTCTCCGCTCTACACCAGCATTCCCCTCCGCCACGGCCTGAAAACCTCCTCCTACCAGCGGTCCAAAGCTCCTGTACGAGCGGTGTGAACAGTAAAAACTCTCATTAGCAACCGCTGTTGAAAACATCTGCAAGCCAACTAAAGATTTAGATAATCACATGTTCAGAGAGCAACGGCCAAACTGTATCCAGACTGCATTTGTGCCACCTTGTACTTATGGAAGAGCTTAAGTCCTCTAAATGTCAGAGAATTTCTAGTGGTACAAAAGATCTACTTGGTACTTTGCACTCCAGTCATTTTCCCTGAAGGATCAAATATGTTGACAGATGGTGATTAGGGATCTTATAAGGACTTCATCCATTCATTTTGGTGTCTGTGCAGCTGCTCTTGAATTTATTTAGCAGAGTGACATGTTGTCAAGGAACAACTATGCAGGCTACTCTAGCCATTACACCGTATGCTGAGCACCTGTTTACTGAGTTACTTCTATTGGAAGAATATGTGAGGCCACATACTCAGAGTGGAGCCTCGTTACTTATAGCCTCACCTGTGTTCATGTTGGAGCTTATAGGTAAAGAAACAAAGGATATGTGATGTGCCTTTATGTCAAAAACGTCTTTGTTTTACACTTCCTCTACTTCAGTCAGCCAGAGCAAAGGTGCCAAAAAAGAAGATCCAATCTGTAAAACATGATTGCATGATTAAGACGTGTACATTAAAGAAAAAAATATCCATATTACAGAGATTTAACCTCCTCTGGGGGTCCTGTGGCTCTGCTCCAATATAGTCACGCAGTTAACAATCCTTTAGCTGCAGATTACACTGAAGGGGATGAACGGCCCGATGGGTTTCGTGCATCATCGCCGGAACGCCCTCCTTATTCTGGGCCAGATGTTGTCGGACTATTAAAAAAAGGCTCGCACGAACACGCTGATGCACGCGCTTCACGCTTGCAAATGTAGCAATACAGCAATGTATTAAACTGGGGTGATCTTAATGGATTCAGCAGCCTTAACATACTCTAACTCAAATATAAACTGTTGGATGTAAGAAGCTGATTAGGTCGCTTTGAGCTCTCCTTTAAATTGCCTTTCTAAATAAATAATATCATATATTTTTCTATATTTTTGAAAAATGACGCTGAAATGACAAAAAAAAAGAAGGTGCATTGGCTGCATCTTTTTCTTTTCTTTGTTTTTTGCATCCTTTGACAGACAGAAAACAGAATGAAGGCTCCATCGGTGACCCACCTTGACAGCAGAATGTCGCCCACAGGTAAACTCCAATCAATACAGATCCAGTACACTTCCGAGGCTCCATGGCAGCGGCGGAGCACAACTCCGTCTGTAGCCCGCTGGGGATGTCAAACTTCGAGGTAACGTGCAGCTTTGTCAGACTGCTGGTGATCTCTCTCTCTCTCTCTCTCTCTCTCTCTCTCTCTCTCTCTCTCTCTCTCTCTCTCGTACACACACCCGATGTGTCTGTCTCCTCAAAAGTCACTTTGGATACCACTCTCTTCTCCCCTCTCTGCGCTCAGCTGTATTCTTATATCAAACATGTCGTGCGTGTCCTCTGCGTGTTCCCTGTCCTATCCGTGCGCGGTGATGATGACAGCCACCTGTCTATGGTGAGTGGGTAGTGCGTAATGCCGTCAACTTCGTGTCCCCTCCAGTCATTTCGGGCACAGCCTCATCTGCTTTATGGGTGATGATGACTAAAGGAAAGATGAACACGCACGCAGGAATTCCAAACAGAGGGCGACATGATGTGTGAGGGACACATCTGAAAACTTTTTGTTTTACTCATGCAAATCTTTCATTACAAATTTGTTTAAGCCTTGTTTGGCGCATGCTCAATAGTGCACTTGATCAGCAGGTGTAGTCAACATGATCTCGCTTCCAACCTTACATATAGATACAGTGATCATCTGTCTCTACCTCATCAGTGTCCTCTTTTCCTCCTATAGTCTAATGCAACTGAGCAACAACAAAGAACGTCCTTTAAAAAGTGCACAAATTAATTTCAGGTAGGACCCTGATCTTTCTATAGGCTACTTCAAATTCAGTCTCTTTTAGCAGCCTTTTCCTTTTTTGCAAGCAGTGTCAGACACTTTTACACAGTTAGCACAGTACTCTCTCCCTCTCCTGTTTTTCTTCTAAATGCTGTTCTGCTCCCTGTCCTCTTTCCTCATCCTCCCATACTGCCCCCCCCCTCCAGTCTCCGTAATCTACCTTCTCGCTGTCACATGCATCACCTGTGGGATCTTAGACTCTTTCCTCCAGTTATTAACTTGTGTTTTCTACCAGCCAATAGGAACATGTCTACATGTTGGTGTTGGACCCATCCATTGCTTTGACATCATAAAGAATTCGTGATAATTTATATAGGGAAGGTGAGGTAGGTCTTCATATACACATGGAGTAGGCTGGGTTTAGCACAAGTGTGTATTACCGCAATTTAGATTTTTTTGTTGATTTTCACAGTTTTGAAAGCCATCAATCTCAGCATGTGGCCAAAAAAAGTTGATCCCAAACCATCTGCACATCAGTGGCGTAGTCTACGTGATACGCAGGTATACGCGTATACCCACTAAGAAAGCTCTAGGATTTCCATATACCCACTTAAAAATGCCCAATGACATGCAACAACATACTTCCTATTTTTGATACATTTGAATTGTCATCTGTGTTTTTCTTCTTCACATAGGCTGAATAAAGGTATTTTCCCCGTAAATTGGTGCATAAAAGTGTAGCCGAATACAGGAAATTAAGTTGTTGATGCTCAAAACTTCCCTGGGGAAGGACACCCTGACCGCCCCACTATGAGATAGCCCCCCCCTCCCCCAAATGCAGATTCTGGCCAATATACACCACAATACATTAGACTACACCACTGCTGCACATTATTATTTTGTTCTCTCTTGAATTGGGGCCTAGCTTTAAATATATGTGCCTGTTTGCACCTCATTTACTTGTGACTTGTTACATACTATATGCAGCTTTTTACAATTCTTTTAAACACCTTGGAATTCTGCTCAAACCTTATTTTAGTATTACTAACCCTAACTCTCAGCTGGTATAGGCCTACAGTACATTTATAAAGAGGACATCATATGTTGCTATTTTGAGTTACAAGCATTTCTGTGCAGCAGCTGTGCAGATGAGGAATCAAGTCAGAAAATGATGCCATGTTAGCATGCACCACTGAGCACATCTTTATTCAGCATGGCAGCAGTCCAATGTGGTAAATTTCGGTGCATTTGGCCAGTTGTTAAAGCAAATTATATCCCATAATTACCTCTAACGAGACAGCCTGAGCTTCAGTGTGGTGCTGTCAGTGGAAAGGGAAACATCTTCAGGGCTGCACACTTTACACCACCATGACATGAGATGGAGTATTATTGTGTGTAGTGTATGTGTGAGAGTCAGTGTGAAGCCTCATTAGCTTGTACTAGTGCAGTGCCCATTTGGAGCGTGTGCCTGTTCGGAATGGGCCGGTTGCGTCCCAGTATTTTCATTTTTTTTCCACAACTTTATTGTGTAAATTCTTACAAACAACATGTTAAAGCGTAACTCTCGCCAAAATGCAACCTAGGGTCTTTTTGTGAATGTACCTGAGTCAAACTTTCGTTTAAAAGCATATTTAGGACGGAAGCGTCACTTTTAAGATTTACCGTATTCTCGTTTTTCGGTCAAATGGCCTTTTGAATGGGAGTGCTAGGGGCACTTTTATGCTAGCCTCAAAATAGCTATTTTTAAAACACTAAGAAGGCTCGACACAACATGAAACTTTGTTCTAAGTATCACCAGGGGCTCTACACCTTAACGAAAGCATTGAGAACTTTGTTTGTGTACCCAGAGTTTACTAAAAAGAAAGGTTTTGAGCAACTCACTGTAGCTGTTGTTCTTCCGGTCGCCGTCTATCGAGCCAGTCAAAAATAATCGAGTGAGGAGAGTAAAGATGGAAAGCTCCGAAAGCTTAGTTCCATATAAATGCACGGATAATTTGTTGTTTTGTCGTTAGTGAAACACAGTATTGACTTTGTAGTTGAAAAAGGAGCCTCATATAAGAATGACATTTCCTCCTATGGAGTCCGTTCATTCGCATTCGGAGATCGCCTATTTTGGACTGGGAAAATGGCGGATAACGTAAACAACAACTGCTAATGTGAGTTGCTCAAAACCTTTCTTTTTAGTAAACTCTGACTCAAACAATGTTGGCAATGCTTACGTTCTTACGTAGACCAAGATGGCGCCGCAGAATGGCGACACGGTGTGTTGGAGCGCTCTGTTTTGTTTTGTTTTGTGTTTTAACTTTGTTTCTTGCGATGGTACCCGTATCTCATTCACAAGTGAAGAGCTCGTGAACTTCAGGGCAACAACACCATCAGACTTATTTCCCACTTTTCTTCTCCCTTCACTGGAAATTTGGGACATTCTGGTCAAAGGTGCGCTCACCTTTGCTCACGCAGCGAAACGCCGGAGGAGAGGGAAACGGGCCGGTGCGCTGGTGCGTCTCCGCCAGCGAGGATCACGCACACCGTTACCTGGAATATTCCTCTCTAACGTGCGCTCTCTGCCCAACAAAGTGGAGGAATTACAACTGCTGTTGGGGGGAAACAGGGACTTTTCTTCATCTGCTGTTTTGTGTTTCACGGAGACATGGCTCTGTGGATTAATACCGGACTCTGCGCTGCAGCTGGCAGGCTTCCAGCTTTTCAGAGTGGACAGAGACACGGACCTCTCCGGCAAAACTAAAGGTGGAGGAATCTGTTTCTACATCAACAGTGGTTGGTGCAACGACGTGACAGTGATCCAGCAGCATTGTTCTCCTGACCTGGAGTATTTCATCATAAACTGTAAGCCTTTTTATTCACCCCTCATTCTGGTCGGTGTTTACATCTCACCGCAGGCCAACGTGCAGGACGCGCAGCGCATGCTTGCCGACCAGATACTGTGACTGCGGTCAAGCCAGCCGACACATCGTGAACGACAGTCAAGACAGCCGACCCAGTGTTTTTGCTGTACGTGATTATAATAGCTTTACGGTAATAGCGTCTCAGAACTGATTTCAAAATAAAAGCATTCGTCTGATACATAGCGAGAGACAGTCATTGAAAGCTAATACCGTCAAAGGAAATGTCTGACAAGGCCCTGTTTCCACACACTAATTTCACTTCAGGGTAATATTAGACGTACACCGCCTCATATTGCCACCCAGGAAGTTTCAAGTCATTCTGGTGTACAGTTTCAAAATAAAAGCCCACCAAAGATTCAAATATGAGAATAATTATGATTAATATACAAATTCCACTTCAGGGTTATAGTACACGCCCCATTAAGTATCAAGACATTCTGATGTGTAGTTTCAAAATAAAAGGCCGTCAAAGTCTCATATGACAATAATTATATAATTATTTTGGATTCAATTTTAAAGGAAACGCCCTGTTATCAAAGGATAATTCCACTTCAGGGTTATAGTACACGACCCCATGGTGTGACCCATTAAGTATCAAGACATTCTGATGTGTAGTTTCAAAATAAAAGCCAGTCAAAGTCACAAATATGCGACTGATTATATAATTATTTTGGATTCAATTTTAAAGGAAACGCCCTGTTATCAAAGGATAATTCCACTTCAGGGTTATAGTACACGACCCCATGGTGTGACCCATTAAGTATCAAGACATTCTGATGTGTAGTTTCAAAATAAAAGCCAGTCAAAGTCACAAATATGCGACTGATTATATAATTATTTTGGATTCAATTTTAAAGGAAACGCCCTGTTATCAAAGGATAATTCCACTTCAGGGTTATAGTACACGACCCCATGGTGTGACCCATTAAGTATCAAGACATTCTGATGTGTAGTTTCAAAATAAAAGCCCGTCAAAGTCTCAAATATGACAATAATTATATAATGATTTTCGATTCAATTTAAAAGGAAACGCCCTGTTATCAAAGGATAATTCCACTTCAGGGTTATAATACTCGACCCCATGGTGTGACCCATTAAGTATCAAGACATTCTGATGTGTAGTTTCAAAATAAAAGCCCGTCAAAAGTTATACCAAAGAAAAGGACCAATTTGGAACTACGCAAAACTAATCAACAAAAGACACATTCAAAACACATAAAAGTTACAATGATGCATAAAAAGTGTCGTTACACAGTCACCATGTGACTACATGACAGATTCGTCCTTGAAACTAATTCAATATCTGTTGTTGATGATAATTCATAATCGAGTTGAGAAGCTTCATATAAATTGATCCCAGCTGCCAACAAACTGGAATGTGTTAATATTAACTGTGTGTAATAGAAGAAATTTGTTTTCTTTCAGTGTTTGACATAGACAACCACTGTGCGATGTGCTCTGCCTCAAAGCCCCCAGGATCAGGGCCTCCAACTACTGATTGGGTTAGTGGTTTTCATTTTGTCTTGTACATTTATGATTTGGGGTATATTGTATGATAATTTAATAAGGTAAAGATAAAAAGATGAAGGAAAACCGTAAACCAGGTTGTGGACCACCTAAATTCCCTACATTCCTTAAAACAATTTTCCTAAATGGCCTCTTATTCCTGACAAGATGATAAAGATATTGTCTTTGCTTATTTCATTTTACAGATAATGTGTGACACATGCCAAAGGTGGTACCATGAGCTGTGTCTGGGGATGGGTAAAGACCAACTCATACAAGCAAGGGCAAGCAAGTGGGATTGTGTCCTTTGCAATTAGGACCAAATTTCATTTTCTGGAGATGGAAGACCACACTCCAACAAGTAAAAGTATTTACAGAAAAAAAATGTGTATATGTTGAAAAAACTAATGCTAAACTGGATACTTGAAAATGTATCTTTATTATATTTATTTTTTACGTATTTATTATTTTCACTTTTTCATATTCTCTAACTTTAAATACGTAGTTACTACAATGTGGTTACAGCTGTTTTTATTGTATTTAATTTCAAAATGTAAAGCTTATATTGTTCTAAAGTTAAATGTTGTTTGTGACGGTACAAAACAATAAAAAATACATTTGTAAAAAAAAATACATGTTGGGTATTTAACAGACACATGTATGTATGAGAGTATGTGTGACAGTATGTATAAGAGTATTAAAAAATAAAAATGTACAAAGTTAATTGAATAAATAAGTATTACAGTATCCATCAAAGTAGAACAATCAAGTAGTAAGCCAAAGTTAATGGATGAAGACCCTATACCGCTGCCTAGAAGTTCAATAGTGGAACTCCTGGTGGGGTGAAATGGTTTCTGCAAAGATGGGGCTGGACTGTAGAGTAATGGAGCTCAGGAGACCCCGAACTTTGTCTTAGTCATCAAAATTAGGATTCCTATACTTGCAAGACCGTATTATTATCCTCCACTGTGATCGTACAAAGAGAAAAGAATAACTTACAATGTAAAGCTAAATATTGATGATTAGAATATTTAAACCAGGAGACATGTGAACAGCAATGACGCCCACTTGCTAGAGTAATAGGGCCAAAAGGAAAAATGTGAAATCAAACAGGAGTAACTCCATTTTAACCCAGTGATAGAATTTTGAAATAGCTTTTAAAGGCATGCAAAACATAATTATTTATAATTTCATGTCACAACTGGAACTCTTAAGAATACATAGAACATGTTGTACATCACAAATCTTTACATGGATAGGGTTTAAAAAATATACATCTATCAGAATGTCTTGATACTTAATGGGTTTTTGAATTGAATCCCAAATCATTATATAATTATTGTCATATTTGTGACTTTGACGGGCTTTTATTTTGAAACTGTACATCAGAATGTCTTGATACTTAATGGGTCACACCATGGGGTCGTGTACTACAAGCCTGAAGTGGAATTATCCTTTGATAACAGGGCGTTTCCTTTAAAATTGAATCCAAAATAATTATATAATTATTGTCATATTTGTGACTTTGACTGGCTTTTATTTTGAAACTACACATCAGAATGTCTTGATACTTAATGGGTCACACCATGGGGTCGTGTACTACAAGCCTGAAGTGGAATTATCCTTTGATAACAGGGCGTTTCCTTTTAAATTGAATCTCAAATCATTATATAATTAGTCGCATATTTGAGGCTTTGACGGGCTTTTATTTTGAAACTACACATCAGAATGTCTTGATACTTAATGGGTCACACCATGGGGTCGTGTACTATAACCCTGAAGTGGAATTATCCTTTGATAACAGGGCGTTTCCTTTTAAATTGAATCCCAAATCATTATATAATTAATCGCATATTTGTGACTTTGACGGGCTTTTATTTTGAAACTACACATCAGAATGTCTTGATACTTAATGGGTCACACCCATAGACTGTATATATTACAGTCTATGCCACAAACCAATGGGTGACGTCACACATGCTCTGTCCATTAATATATATACAGTCAAAGAATTTCTAATAAGGGAAGAAGTTCCACTCTCTCGTTACTTCCGGCTTCTGAACTGGTTGCAGTTCCACCAGAGTTCCATATAGGGGGCGCTCACAGGCCAGTGCAGAATGAATGGGACTCTATGGAGCTATAACCCTCAAAATCCACTTTTCTCAGAATATAATTTTTTGTCTAGTAATTTGAATGTTGCATTTGAAAGGGGAGGCTAAGAAAATACACACTGCTGGGTGTTAGATTGTTTTAAAGTGGTTTTTTTGTTCTAAAAAGCCTTTTAAAATGTCAATGACGTCATACACATATACGGCCAGAGATTCTGCTTTACGGGAAGCTCTGAGTCGCTTCCTTTTTTCTCTCGAGGCATCGACAACACAGCTGACAGGTTAGGCTCTCCCTGTCAATACACGTGCTAGAAAGACGTTTGCTAATGTTTTAAAGACCACGCCGAAATATTCACTCTGGCATTCTGGTTCTGCTTCGGATGCCGTCAAACGGGATCTCCGATCGTAATCAGTCCTTCACTGACCAATCAGCATTCATTAGCAGAATGCTAGCGTGTTATGGGCAACAACGACTCAACCTGTAACAAATCGAAAGGGCATAAGTACTCGTTCATTCAACTTTCGACCTATAATCCATGTTGAACTTGCAAAAACTACAATCAAATCTGAGATTTCTCAACGACAATCACGCGAAAGAGACAAATTTAGCCGTCTAGCTCCATAGGGTCCCATTCATTTTGCACTGGACCGTGATCACCCCAGTGGAACTCTGGTGGAACTGCAACCAAAGTAGGTACAATGGGGCTAAATAGGGAGTGGAACGGCTTTCCGTAGACGGGCTTTGATACAGTCTATGGTACCAGACGAATGCTTTTATTTTGAAATCAGTTCTGAGACGCTATTACCGTAAAGCTATTATAATCACGTACAGCAAAAAAACTGGGTCGGCTGTCTTGACTGTCGTTCACGATGTGTCGGCTGGCTTGACCGCAGTATACTGTGTGTGGAGCGGACCAACCCGGACTCCCTAGATATTGTCCTTGGTGACTTTAATAAAGGGAACCTCACTCATGAACTCCCTAAATATAGACAACATATTAAATGCCCGACCAGAGAGGAGAACATTCTGGATCACTGTTACACCACAGTCAGGGATGCTTATCACGCCGTCCCCCGTGCTGCACTGGGACACTCTGACCACGTCATGGTCCACCTGATCCCCACCTACAGGCAGAAACTAAAGCTCTGCAAACCTGTAGCGAGGACATCAAGGAAGTGGACCAGTGAGGCTGTGGAGGATCTCCAGTCGTGTTTGGATTGTACTGACTGGGATGTGTTCAGGACTGCTACCAACAGTCTGGATGAGTACACAGAGGCTGTGACGTCATACATCAGCTTCTATGAGGACTGCTGTGTTCCATCAAGCACCAGGATGAGTTTCAACAATGACAAACCCTGGTTCACAGCCAAACTCAGAAGGTTAAGGCTGGCTAAGGAAGACTCGTTCAGGAGTGGACAAAGATAGATTTAAAGAGTCAAAGTACAAATTTAGCAAGGCAGTGAAGGAGGCTAAACATCGGTACTCTGAGAAGCTCCAATGCCAGTTCTCAGCTAATGACTCTGCGACTGTCTGGAAAGGACTTAGGCAGATCACCAACTACAAGCCTAAAACCCCCCACTCCTTCATTGACCGACACCTAGCCAATGACCTGAACGAGTTCTACTGTCGATTTGAAAGACAAAAGGACAGTCCTGATACCATCCCCCACGACACCTCCCTACAGCTACAGCCACTGTGCATCACCTCCACCTCGCCCACCTCAGCAGGGTCCTGGGCCCCCCCACCAATACCCTCCTTAAAGGTCCCCTCCACCTCTACCCCCCCCCTCCCACCTCAGTGACGACTCTCTCCATTCATGAGAGGGACGTCAACAGACTCTTTAGGAGACAGAATCCCAGGAAAGCTGCTGGACCGGATGCTGTCTCCCCATCCAGCTTGAAGCACTGCGCTGACCAGCTGTCTCCAGTGTTCACAGACATGTCTCACTGGAGACATGTCACGTGCCAGCCTGCTTCAAGACCTCAACCATAATCCCTGTCCCCAAGAAGCCAAGGACCACAGGACTTAATGACTTCAGACCCGTCGCCCTGACCTCTGTGGTTATGAAGTCCTTTGAGCGCCTTGTGCTTTCACACCTCAAAGCCATCACCGACCCCCTCCTGGACCCCCTGCAGTTTGCCTACAGAGCCAATAGGTCTGTAGATGATGCAGTCAACCTGGCCCTCCACTACATCCTCCGGCACCTGGACTCCGCAGGAACCTACGCCAGGATCCTGTTTGTGGACTTCAGCTCTGCCTTCAATACCATCATCCCGGCTCTGCTTCAGGAGAAACTCTCCCAGCTTGGTGTGCCTGACTCCACGTGCAGGTGGATCACTGACTTCCTGTCTGACAGGAAGCAGCATGTGAAGCTGGGGAAACACGTCTCCGACTCACAGACCATCAGCACCGGATCCCCCCAGGGCTGCGTTCTTTCTCCTCTGCTCTTCTCCCTGTACACCAACAGCTGCACCTCCAGTCACCAGTCCGTCAAGCTTCTGAAGTTTGTGGACGACACCTCCCTCATCGGACTCATCTCTGATGGAGACGAGTCCGCCTACAGGTGGGAGGCTGACCACCTGGTGACCTGGTGCAAGCAAAACAACCTAGAGCTCAACGCTCTAAAGACAGTGGAGATGGTTGTGGACTTCAGAAAGAACCCGGCCCCACCTGCCCCCATCACCCTCTGTGGCTCCACAATCGACACTGTGGAGTCTTTCCGCTTTCTGGGAACTACGATCTCCCAGGACCTCAAGTGGGAGCTGAACATCAGCTCCCTCGTCAAGAAAGCACAACAGAGGATGTACTTCCTGCGGCAGCTGAAGAAATTCAACCTGCCAAAGACAATGATGGTGCACTTCTACACAGCCATCATTGAGTCCATCCTCACATCCTCCATCACCATCTGGTACGCTGCTGCCACTGCCAAGGACAAGGGCAGGCTGCAGCGTGTCATTCGGTCAGCTGAGAAAGTGATTGGCTGCAATCTGCCGCCGCTCCAGGACCTATACGCCACCAGGACTCTGAAGCGTGCTGGAAAGATTGTGGCTGACCCCTCCCACCCCGGACACAAGCTCTTTGAGCCACTCCCCTCTGGCAGGAGGATGAGGTCCATCAGGACCAAAACCTCACGCCACATAAACAGTTTTTTCCCCTCCGCCACTAGCCTTCTAAACAAGGCTCGGAATCCATCCTGTCTCTCTCCACACCCCACCTCTGGCTCCTCATGCCACTGTACCTACTCTGCTGTAGCGTCCCTTTTCACTACTGTTTAACTTATTTTACTATTTATTTAAATGTATTTTATCGTTATCAATACATACTGTGTGTATATGTTTATACTTATATTGTTTATATCTTTTTATCCTTCTTATATTTGTATGTGTGACATGCTCCAACAACACCATGACAAATTCCTCGTATGTGCAACGTACTTGGCAATAAAGCCCTTTCTGATTCTGATTCTGATTCGATTCATGTGTAGAAGTGTTTTAAAAATAGCTATTTTGAGGCTAGCATAAAAGTGCCCCTAGCACTCCCATTCAAAAGGCCATTTGACCGAAAAACAAGAATATGGTAAATCTTAAAAGTGACGCTTCCATCCTAAATATGCTTTTAAATGAAAGTTTGACTCAGGTACATTCACAAAAAGACCCTAGGTTGCATTTTGGCGAAAGTTACACTGTAAACAAAATGCAGTTATAAATGCTTGGTTCCCAGTATTGCTCCTTGCATCATTTTAATGTGGCGTGCCCATTCAAAGTGTTCTTGAGAACCACTCATAAGCAGTGATGGGAGTAACGCGTTACAAAAGTAACGCAATTACAGTAATGTATTCCTTTTTGCTGTAACGCAGTAATATAACGCATTACTAATTCAATTTCGGTAATATTATACTCGTTACAGTCTCAGTAACGTGAGTTACAACGCATTTTAACGCAACATTTAGTGGTGCGGTTTTTTTTAAGAATTCACCAACACCGCGACACATTTCTTCACAGGAAAAAAAAAAGCCGTATTATTTTCCTGTCGCTGTATTTGATGGTTGAGATGACTGCAGAGACAGATACATTTGCGAGATGGATATTATTTTCAGGAGTTATTATACTGCGTTGAAGTAAGCTGTCCTGTTTCTGTTCCCGTGGTCAGAGCCAGAACCAGAGACGGTACGGACAGCATGTATGTCCCAACAGGTGACGGTACGTCAGCGGCTGACAGATATAAGAGAGTAGAGAGTAACTAAGCCTGTAGTGGAATGGCTTCGAATGACGACCAAAAACGCTTGTCTTTTACTGTGACCATTTACTGTTCAATATGTTGCAGTTTTACAAACAAGAAAGTGAACAACTTGAGCCTGACGGACATGTTGCATCTCAGTAAGCTAGCAAGAGTAGGCTACACAACAGACAACTTCCGTGTAGCTTACTTCAAAATAAAAAGCACTTCCTGTGACGGTTCGCAGTAAAACTAAATTACTTTTTTTAGTACCTTTTCACAAATCAAGTACTGTAAATAATGTAAATAGTGAGTTTTAATCACACTATAATTGAACATTTCCTTTAGAGTGTTTTAAACTAAACAACATGAATTTCTTATTCAAGTGCTATAAACAAACATTTTACAACAATGCCGTACTTTTAATTGAGTATTTTCATTTTCTCCTAATTGCCTATTATACGTTTTACTTATCTATTTTTTATAGCTTTAGTTACTTTGCATATTTATATTAATTATACAAAATATGAATAATCTATGATGTATTAAAGTGGATTCACAAGCTAGCTGCCAAATCCAACTTCCCCTGTTATTTTGGTAAAAGTAACTCAAAAGTAATGCAAAAGTAGTGTAACGCATTACAATTCAGAGACAGTAATATTGTAATATAACTAATTACTCTCAAATGACAGTAACTAGTAATCTATAATGTATTACATTTTGGAAGTAACTTGCCCAACACTGCTCATAAGGGCTTTACAATATGCCTCTCATTCACCCGTTCACATACACAGATGGTGGCAAAGCTACTGCACATTCAGCCAGAAGTGACAGAGAGAGGTGACTGTGCTGGCTGCAAGAGAAAAAGACCTTGCATTTGCCATACAAAACTGGTGTCGCTCTTCTACAGAAAATCCCTAGATTTGTCGCTAGTTGCTAGTTTTTTCTAAAGTCGCTATTGGGGTTTTAAAAAGTCGCGCAGTCTAGCAACAAAGTCTCTAAATTGGTAGTCTATATCGACAACGTTTCACTTCAAGGATTGTTCAGGTGCTGCCGGAAATTCCGCCAGATGTCCGTCATTTCGGCCAGACGTCCGTCATTTCGGCCAGACGTCCGTCATTTCGGCCAGATGTCCGTCACCTTCTGCTTTCTTTGTGTTGGCATTTTAAACTCTGGTGGATTTATGAAGACTATGGTTAACTGCTCCTCAGATCTCTGCAGGGTAAATCCAGACAGCTAACTAGACTATCTGTCCAATCAGAGTTTTCTGTTGCACGACTAAAACAACTTTTGACACGTTCCACCAAAACAAGTTCCTTCCCGAGGCTTTTTTGCAGTGGCACCACTGCTCTGTCCGACGCTTAGCGCCACTCAAGACGATTGTGATTGGTTTTTAAGAAATGCCAATAAACCAGAGCACATTTTTCTTCTATATCGGAATGCTGTGTGGACTAGCCAGATCCTCCTCCGCAGCGCTGTGGAGGAAGGTCTGGCAAAGCGACACTACTAAATTGGCAACACTGCCCCGCCACCGCTGCTGTACAGAGGCTCGTACAACGGTGTGCTATGTGTGACGTCTTTTGTGTATGCTGGATTGTTTGAAAGACACACACACATACACACACAGAGAGCGTCCTCGATTTATAGTTAGATGTAGATGCTTCAAGTTGTTGGTTGGTGTGATGCAGTGATGATCCGTGCCCTGATCTGTTAATTAGCTTATATATCTTTGCATTATCGTCTTAATGTTCTTCTTTCTTCTTTTGTCTTCCTCTGAGTCACCCATTCCTTCTGACTTCCACTTCCTCTAGTTTTCTCCTTTCTTGTTTAAACATCTACCCATCTGCCATCATTCATTGTTGATATTCCTTTCTGTCCTCTCTCCTCCCCCTCAACCTTCCATCTCTCTCCCCCTTCCTGTTTCCTCATTTCCATTTCTCTGTTCTGATACTCTTGTAGTTCTGACTGTGAGCATCAGATGCAGTGATGTCCTCAGACCGTTACAAGAGCGCCCAAAGCGCTTCTCTAGCCCTCACTATCTATCACTCTGATATGTAAACCCCGGCCTCCCCTCCCTGTCTTTCTGTCTCCCTCTGGCTTCAGTAGCGTTGTACATGTATGTGGACTGCCATCAGCTCACATTAAATAAATGTCCTTTTGGCCTAGCCTGCAGGGATTGGAGTTGGTAGAGTGTGTGCATTTTTGAGAGTGCAGGCTTATGTGTGTAGTCCTGTGCTTTTGTCTGTTTATTTAAAGTGCAGTCATGTAGCTTATATGTGTGTTGTATTGTATAGTTCAACTGAAAGACCCCCCCTCCACTTGCTTTACTACACATATATTAACATATACATACATATTAGCTCCGAGCCCATTCCGTAAACAACATCTTGGGCATGATCATCAAGCGTGGCTAGACATGTGGTTTAGGATTAAGCTTTTGCCATTGCATATGTCTCAGAATTCTCCCCCATGTTGAATCAAAATGTACTGTACGTGTGTGGGAAAAGAAACAACTTGAAAGCAGCTGCTAAAAAACATTTTAGCAGTGTATGTATAATTACATTCATATTGCAGTCCTTACTGCAATTTGCACACTGGTATGCATGCACGTGGTTAAAAGGGCATACTTTTGTACGTTAGGACTTGTGTTTGACATTTGCACTATTCTTTGTACTATGTGGTTTGTTCGTGAACTGCTGCTGTGACATGCTAATATGGGGGTATGGTAAGTATCTACCAAAACTATAAAAACAATACTGACAGTAACAGTCCTCAGCCTTCAGGATGACATGATTACATACATGCAAGAAGACCATAAAAAGCCACATTTATTGAATGAAAAGAAAAATCACCTCCTTTTGTAATTTCTTTTACCATATGCACCTGGTAAATGAATTACATAATGATTGTACCTGCATTTAGTGATATTTTGGCTTCTTGAAGGCAGAGCAACAACTTCTAAACACAACATTACTTTTCCTCCTTCAATACATGCTGAAGGGGTACTGCAGAGTTGGGTGATGATTTTCTGTTGATTCGTCTTTACGACACTTTCTTTTGTTTTTAATTTAAATTAGTGTGCTTTTAAATCCAGAAATAAAGCTTTAAAATCCGCCCTGCTTTGTTCACGAATGCAACATTTTAACGTAACCTTTACCATATCTACATAGGTACATGTATTTACAGCATTGTAGCCTTGTCTTAAAAATCCATAACTATTAACACAGTCAGTGTACCTCTCACGGTAGCACAATAGCTAATCCTTTTCTGTGCCTCTTTGGCTTTTCACTTTTATTTCTTTTGTGTCTAAGTGAGCGAAAAACATGAACCAAAGATTTTCGTTCAGACTGTCTACTCTCAAGACAGAAGACATAAAAGGTAAAGGTCAGGATCAAACCGGACTGTGTTTTCTTGGAAAGCCAATACCTTAAGATGAGAAAGGTAAAGTGAGCAACACAGCATGTTTTGCAGCACCTACAACGACCTTTCCACTGTGCTATAGTGCTACTGGCAGTCAGAGTCATGTAGTCAGAAAATGATAACACACACAATTTGTATATGTGACGTTATAAGGAATAGCACAAGTGAGATACAGTCATCTTATTGCTTTTCTCCCTGGCAGTCCAATCAGTCACTGGATGCATGATCAGCTCTCTCTCTCTCAGAGATATTTGCAACCCCATAGCCAGGAGCCTAGCCTGTAATTTCCCCCTGATGTACAACCTGACGTTGCTTCATTAAGAATGTATGTGAGACTTGTGGAGAATGTGTATTTCAGCCTTTCCATCCAGATGAGCTTCAACTCACAGCAGTTATAACAGATGTGAAGCAGAAAATCGAGTCTTTATATACCAAGAAATTCCCCAGAGTGCTCCCATAATCACCTTTTCAATCTTTTCTCCTTCATTGCTGTACAGAAAAATAAACTATGTACACCCCAAGTCAATACTAAACAAAGGCAAAACTGTACACTCTCTGAATGTGGCTCAGCATGAGCTGTTATTGTGAATTTCAAGCCTTGCCATGACTTTAAATTGCAATACCTGACACATAAATGCAGGGCAGGTTGGATTCAGACTGTATAGCATTAGGCATATTAAATAATGTTCACTCAGGTGGATCAGATTGCCATATGGCATAAGATAAATACTAAAATTGAGTCAAAATCCCTATGAATATCAAAATAGTGTATGTAGATTTCATACAAAGTATTACTTGCCCCCAAGTGTTTACAGTTTGCATTACATCTGATAAACACTTCTTGTTTTTACTTTCCTCACCAAAAAAACTAGCCTAGAAATCTAGATGCACCCTAGCGGTAGCAAATGTAATTTGCAGCCAGGGTCAGTCTAGCAACTCTCCGTTGGCTTGCGAGCTGGAAAAACCAAACTTTGGTCAGGCCAATCACATCGTGTATAGAGTCGGTGGGCGGGCTTAACATATTGATGGCAGAGTTGCGACCTTAGACATAATATAGAGTAGACACCGCATCCACGGCTACTGCCTACTGGCGCTGACGAGCCATGGAGCCGCCATCTTGGACCGGTCACCCGTTCCATTCAGTATAATCTGTTTGGCAGGTGCAATGAGCTGTCAGCGCATTTAATTAATCATACCTCACTGAATACCGAACTGATTTTCATGCGGGGTTTTTTGCTGCAAAGGTCATACATGTAGCTATGATACAGGACACATGGTTCGGCGTATTTTAATATTCATAGTGGGCTTAACAGTAATAGAATATTCTGATATATGATATAAAGTGACCAGATGTCCGAGATCAAAATTGGGAACATAATCCACGAAAAGGGGAAAAAAAACGGGGACATTATATTTCCAGTTTGACTATCAATCTGATTGAAAAACCTAATGTTGTGTTTTCAAAAACAAAACGGGGACAGAGGTACTTTTTTTCTGTATTAAGCCAGGTACAGGCAACCAAAAACGGGGACTGTCCCGAACTGAATGTGATGTAGGCTATGATAGGTATTTTGCAAATCACACACTATAAATATGATAGAGAAGCAGAAACAGATAGTGGCAGTAAAGTCAGATATTTTAATAAGTTGAAGAAACAATATATGATTATATTATATTAGAGTCTACTTGAAGCATTTTATATTTGTCTCTCTCTGTCACACACACACACACTACTACCACGTTCTTCTGCATCCATCTCCTCCCAGCCCTTGACATTTAGCAGCACCCCTCCCAACACACACACACACACACACACACACACACACACACACACGAAAGCTTTGCATGAGCTAAAATCCCTGAAAGAGGACTGTTTTGCAGAGCTTCTTTCTCGTGCTCCCTATCTGCAGTTCACGAGATGTGAGTTTGGCAATGTGGTGCAGCCTTATCTTGAGAAATACAGACATAACCAATGACAACAAGTCAGAATGATGGTACTGTGTCTCCTCAATGTGTTCCCCAAGCAGAAAAACATCCTCCGTTCCAATCTCTTCCTGGACGATGTGTGTGACTGTCGACACCTTAGGAGCTTGCATTGTTGAAGCTCGGCGGATGACCCTCTCTGCAGCTCTCAGCACCTTATAATAATAATAATAATAATAATAATAATAGTAATAATAAAAAAATAATACATTATATTTATATAGTGCTTTACACAGTGCTCAAAGACACTTTACAGAACAGATAATAATAATAATCTTTGAGCTCTTCATTAGTGAGGTTATTTTCCCTCAAATCCCCCAAGACACTCTTCACTGTGGTCTTTGCCCTCTTTTCTCTGGCCATGGCATTCTTCTTCTCTCGCTCCAGATTTTTCACTCTTGCCAAGGCCTCATTGAGTCTGGTCTTAAGAGTGGTAGGAGAAGCAGGCAAGGCATAGCCATGATCCTAGTAGAAAGAGGGATGAACATGGTTTGAGTAAAGTTTCACTTCACAAACATCACATTGACACCACTAGTTTATGGCTCACATTCTTTCTTATAGTCATCACCTGTCAAAGCCACTGCCAGCACCGTGTGTGTGTGTGTGTGTGTGTGTGTGTGTGTGTGTGTGTGTGTGTGTGTGTGTGTGCAAGGAATGCATGTTCAACGTGTCTTCAATTATGTGTGTATGTGTTTATTTGTGAGTATGTTTAATATGAGTGGCAGCAAACAAGTGAGATTTTAAATGTCCAGGAACATTATGATATGATGTTTAAAGTAGAACTATTAACATCATTAGGCTGAGGTTGTGGGTGTGAGGTTGCCGTTTCTTGGGAATCCTGAGAGGCCACGGACAGGCTTTCTTCAGCTCTTCTGGAGGTAGACGTAGCCCTGCCCTTTTCCAACTAAAATGAAGAAGCATAATACATAATACAATATATATATAAAGGGATAAGTATATCACCCTGCCCTGTGATTGATAATAGAATATTTACATTTATGAATGCTAATAGCCTTATGATGATACACCTACTCTTTGGAGGTGAACCGGGAAGCTGAAGACAGATGGAATAACACCATCTCGGAGTCAGACAATCTGACCTGTCCTATCAAAATCGCCCTGCTTAAAATGTTGACAGCAAAGCACTGATGAAACACTTGCAGTGAATCCTTCTCTCCTCAAAGCCACTTCTCTCCTCAAAGGCCACTTCTTCCTCACATCTTTGTCCTTGGGAAACTTTCAAAATGAAAACGGAAGATTTGGGAGAGTCTACACAAAAAACATTTCACAAAGGAGGTCAAGCTTATTTTCTTCCTTCACATTTCTTAGAACCTTTTTTCAACAAAACTCCTATTTTGATGCATATCTGTTGATAATGAACCAAAGTTGCTGAAATTGTGAATTAGCTTGTTTGCAAACCATTCTACTACAGTCAGATGTTCTGTTGCCTTTATTTTAAGTAAGTGGGGTGGGTATGAGACATGAGAGGTATCTTACTTTTGTTAGGGTGAATTACATGTGAATAATACACAGTGTTGGGCAAGCTACTTGGAAATTGTTGTGAGCTAAGCTATGTAGCTCAAATGTAGCAAGATAGTAACACAAACACAGCAGTAGGCTAGTTCACTACATAGGAAGCTACTTTAAGTTGCGCTAATTTCACATGACAAGAAAAGTGTAGCTTGTGTGGCCAAGTTACTTGATAATTAAAGGAGTTAAGCTACTGAAAAGTTACTTGATTCAGGAAATAGTGAAGCTACCACCAAAATACTAAGTTACTAGCTAAGCTACAAGTAGTGACTGCCCAACACTGATAATACAGTCTGTGCCACTTGTGTAAAATTCGCTGGCCAATGTTATACCAGTAATATTTGTTTTATTTCTACAATAGCATTCTTGTGTCAGTTGTAATCTAAGTCAGTGTTATGGAATATGACTTATCAAGTCTTAGTTCATAGCCAGGTGAACACCGGCCGGTGCAGTAAACATAGCCTAGCTAGCTGGCTACGATTTCAGTACAGTAATATCAAAGATCCTTGCGCCTTAGGGTGACCAGACGTCCCGGTTTGACCAGGACAGTCCCGATTCTGAGTTGCGTGTCCCGAGTCCCCACAAAAGCCTGTCGGGACGCTAAAATGTCCCGGTTTTCACCAACCACTATGAAATTGTCCCAGTTGTCAGCGAGTACATAGCCGACGTGGTCTTATTATAGCCCGATCATTAACTAAACCCATGATTTTAACAATGTGTGTGTGTGTGTGTCAGTCAATCGTAGCGGTCTGCGTCTGCATAATATGTGCAAACAGCGTTACAATATATATTTGTAAACATTGTTGCAATGCCTCTTCTTATCTGTCTCGTTTTAACAAGTCTTTCCAGGTCCGCTGGAAAGTCAGCGGACGAGCGCTGGCTGGAAATGTTCAAAAGCAGGGAGATTCCGTTCAAAAATGTAGGTCTCCTTTGTCAGTTCGCCATGTGTCTACCAGGCACAAATGCTCCCGATGAGCGGATCTTTTCGCTCATGAACAACACATGGACTGACGAGAGGAACCGCATGGCCATCCCCACCTTAAAGGCACTACTCGTCATACGGGCCAATTTTGCTGACACCTGTGCGCAATTTCACAGTAGGCTTTCAGCCAACACATTGATTCTTGAGCAAATTCACGCCTCTAACAAATATACGGAATTAATGTTTCCAATAGGGAAGCTATCTGCTCTATCAAATGAGATTACATTTGTGTGTGTGTGTGCGTGTGTTGTTGGTTAGAATAACACTGGTAACACTTCACTATGGTAAGGGTACATGAATTATCATGAATTCATGCATGAATTAATTGATGTAGGCTATGTATTATTGTGCATTATGTAATTAATGATTTATGTGTTACTGCATTCCTTAATATCCCATGAATCATCAGGAATTGACGTGTTCATAGTCTGTCATTCGTGACCTCATACATGAAAAACACAACGAAAGCATTAGGTACGTGGGCACATCATTATGAATTATGATTTATTAAGCATGATCATAGTTATTTTTCTGCAAAAAAATGTGGTCATCACTGTGCAAATTCTGATTTGAACACAACTTGTGCATAATGATGGACCCACCTTACCTAATGCTTTAGTTGATGTGGTGTTCATGCATGACGTCATGAATGAGCTATGAACTAATGTCAATTCCTGATGATTCATAAGATATAAAGGAATAAAGTAATGCACAAATAATGAATTAATTCATGCATCAATTCATAATTCATGTACCCTTACCGTAAAGTCTTACCATAACTTTAGTTCAAGCCTGTGGCAGCAGTTCCAAATAATTTCTTTAGTGCCATGCAATGAAATTTTTTTTTTCACAAGTTCAGTGGGTGCATTTTCCAAAAGAATGCTTTAATTCTGAAAAATAAAGTTGGTCCCACACGAAACTCACTCAGTGTCTTTGAATATTATTTCTTAGATATGTAGGCTACATACCAAGAAAATTCATGAATTTGAACTGAGATACCCCATTATGTTGTGAACAGTAGGCCTACGTGTGCTGTTGGCAAAATTGTGTCTAATCGGTCTGTGTCTATGTCTGACCTCGGCTGGCACATGTTCATATTCATATTAAAAAGCGTGTGCGTGCACGAGCACTACGATCACGCGCAAAGTGTCCCGGTTTTATAATCTGGAAATCTGGTCACCCTATTGCTCCTTCTCAACTCTCTGGTAATATTCTATTCACAAATTACAGCCAATAGTATGGTAATGTTAAATCTTACTTGTGAAAAGTAATCCCCCGTGCCCTACTTGCGATGGTCCGCCGATTTGAGCAGAAATATGCTGCACAGGGCTCTTGCATCTTGTTCCTTCTGTTGCTATGCAACTAGGAGTATGACCAGTCCAAGATAGCGGCCGCATTTCTTGTGTCCAGCAGCCAATGCGGCGTCTACTCTCTATTATGTCTATGGTTGCGACGGTTCCATGTGAATTCCCTGCTACTTGAAAACAAAGAAGATGGCTGCTGCTGGCGAACAGCGGTCTTTCAAATCGGCTTTGCCCACAACTCTGGAAGACTTGGAGGAACAAAGAACGGCACTGAAGTAATTCTTAAAAAAGGAAGATGTGTTTGGAGTTTTGCAGACTGGATACGGCAAAAGTTTAATCTATCAACTAGGGTTGCTCTGGTTGTTTGTAGCGCTATTCTATTGCGTGCAGTGGGTATTTGAAAGACAACCGTTTATCCCGCCCTTCGGATTGAGCCCTGCCAATGGTGAATTCCCAGACCCAACATCTTGATGTGGGTCTGGCTTGTCAGGCTACAAAAAAATGGCTGTATAGGTAGATTGTACAAGCAGCTCATTACGACCCATAGTTTGTTGTTATTTGGCAACCTCTAGTGGCTGTAGTAATTATGGCGTACATATTACAAAGAGTATAAAGAGCACCATAGTCCAGGTAGGGAGAAGGTTGGAGTGGTGGATGGGTAAAAAAAGCACAGGACTTTCAGCCAGGAGACCACTGTTTATGTCCCATGTAAAATGAAAAGTCAACGTAGACTTATTTTAAGTTAACTAACATAGGTTGATTTTAGGTGGAATTGTAAGCCCTGAAGGCCGAAACGTCAATAAATACAGACATGCATATCGAGCCAGATAGTGCAACACTGTTTTCTTACTTTCAAGTCTACTTCCAGCGATCAGCACCTCACAACAGCCCTTGGTGTGCGTTACTTTTCTATATTAGAAGTTAACTAATGTATCCATGTCACGAATGTCAATGTCAATTTATTTATATAGCACATTTAAAAACAACTGGGTTGACCAAAGTGCTTTACAAGGTAAAAACAACAATGAAACAACAATTGAATACAGAATACATCACAAAAGAAAAATAATAAACGAACAAGGGTAATCATATCTTTCCTTAGCTGGAAGGAAAGGCCAGAGAAAAGAGATGTGTTTTTAACAGTGATTTGAAGTGTTCGAGAGTAGGGGCGGTTTTAATATGAAATGGTAAACTGTTCCACAAGTTAGGGGCGGCTGCAGCAAAGGCTCGGTCACCTCTGGTTATGAGCCTGGTTACTGGCACATCCAGGAGGAGCAGATTGGCCGATGTCAACACTCTTGCTGGAGTATGAGCATGAAGGAGGTCAGTCAGGTAAGGCGGCTCCAATACTTGGATAGATTTAAAAGTTAATAGTTAGATTTTAAACTCAATCCTGTAGCGAACAGGTAGCCAGTGGAGGGAGCGCAACACAAGTGTAATATGGTCCCTCTTCTTTTTTCCTGTCAGGAGGCGGGCAGCAGCATTTTGGACAAAGTGCAGGCGTTGTATAGATGACTGGTCTAAACCTATATACAAAGAATTACAATAGTCAAGTCGCGAAGTTATGAAGGCATTGACCAGCCTCTCTAAGTCATTAGGACGTAGATAGGCCTTTACCTTGGCTGTATTCCTCAGTTGAAAAAAGCTAGACCTGGGAACTGAGGAAATCTGCTTCTCAAATTTGAAGGCGTTGTCGAAATAGACACCAAGACTCCTTACAGTGGAGCAAATATTAGGAGCTAGTGGGACTAGGGTGCCGACATCAACCAGATTGTGATGTCCAAACACTATAACCTCGGTTTTGTCTCTGTTGAGGTTGAGGAAGTTTAGGCTCATCCATCTTTTAATGTCATTTAGACAATCAAGCAGTGGCTGCAATGATCCTTTGGTTTTTAGATTTAAAGGCATACAAATTTGCACATCATCTGCAAAACAGTGGAAAGAGACCTCATGTTTTTTTCAAATATAGACGCCAAGGGCAGCATGTATAATGAGAATAGCATAGGGCCTAAGACAGAGCCTTGAGGGACACCGCAGGTTAACGGGCCATCTCGGAAGAGTAATCTTGAAAGAGTGGTCAACAGTGTCGAATGCAGCGGTGAGGTCTAAGAGTACCAGGATGGCGGGGACTCCTGAATCAACAGTTAAGACTAGGTCATTAAAGACTCTTAAAAGAGCAGTTTCAGTGCTATGACGGAGTTTAAACCAGACTGAAACTTTTCATAAACATTATGAGTAACTTAAAATGTTTGCAGCTGAGTCAAAACTACTTTCTCTAGGACATGGGTGGCCAACCAGTTCAGCATAAAGAGCCACAAAAAACCCTGCAGTATAGCAAAAAGCCACACAACACATGCACGTCCACACTACAACAGCAACAGTGACTTCCATGTCTGATGACAGTCATAATACATAGCAGTTTTCATAGTTTTTTTTCTTACTTAGATTGACTCAGTGGAAAATCTGACAGTCTTTGTTATCCACAATCCTTTTCAGGTCTTGCTAGAACTCGGTTGTGCTACTCGAAGCGACTCTTTCACTTGTTTGTCACTAGAGGGGCTTTCAAACAATCTGATTCAGCAGTGAAAGGGTTAATGAGGAAGGTGATCTGTGGCAGATTTTTTTTCCTCGGGTTGCAGAATTTGTCCTCAAAAGTCTGCTGCATTATGTTTTATTTTAAAATAATTGGCAAATGTATTGGCAAGTGCATTCCATTTTTTTTGCACTTATCTGAAATGTTTCAAAAAGTTAAAAAAAAAAAAAAAAAGAAATCCACCAATAACACAGCCCCCAGCCACACAGTAAGAGCCTCAAAGGAGCAGGCAAAGAGCCGCATTTGGCTCAAGAGCCACAGGTTCGCCACCCCTGCTCTAGGACTTTAGAGAGGAACGGCAGTTTCGAGATGGGCCTGAAATTAGACAGAACAGAGGAGTTGAGATTTTCCTTTTTTAACAAGGGCTGCACAACAGCATGTTTAAAAACAGCTGGAACATTACCAGAGACAAGACAGGTATTTATCAGTGATAGAACACATGGTCCAACAGTGTCAAAGACTTCCTTTAGTAGACGTGCGGGAATGCTGTCTGAGGGACAATTTGTGGACCGCAGATGGTGGACCACCTCAGATAGGGAGGTGATTGAAATGGCCTCAAACTTGTCCAGGACCGCAAGGCACATTTAAGGAACAGAGGGGTCTTGGTCAAAGGATGTGGTCACAGAAGATCGAAGGACAGACATTTTTTCAACAAAGAATTTAAGAAAGGAATCACAGAGGTCAGATGTGGGAACGATAGGGGCAGAGTCACAGGGGTTTATAGTGTTATGAGTGTTAAACATTTTTAAAAGAACCTGTGGCCTGTGGCAGTTATGAGAAACCAGGTTAGAAATATACTCAGTTTTTGCAGATTTTACAGCTCTCTGATAATCAGACAGACTGTGCTGTAGAATTTCATATGACACTTTGAGTTTGTCCTTTTTCTATTAAAAAGAGTAATAATCTCATCAGCACTGGGGGCATCAACATTGTCTAGATTATAAAGCACAGAACCTTTAAAAACAGCAGAGAACCGCGCCAGAGTTTCACAGCAGCATGCAGGCAAAGACTTGACCACAGAGCATCGGACTGTACTCGTAAATAAAACAGGGAAATGATCTGATATACAACATGAACACACAAGCCATGGGACAGCACAATATTGTTGGTCTGCCTGTCAGTGTTGTTCAGTCAGTTGGATGAATTGCCAGGAAAGTTTGTACAGAGACGTATGGTCCCCAGAGAATGAATCCTACTGACTCCGGTGATCCTCCTTTTCTTCCAGCGTCACAAGCAAGTCAGAGTTTTATTTATTCCATGAAATATCTTAGCATTTACTAGATTGATTAACACAACATTTTGTACATGGTTCCCAGATGATGAATCCTACATTAATTGGTAATCCCTTGACATTCCACTGGCGACACCATGAGATTGAAGTTTGTGGTTTTTTAAATGAAATGTCTTAACAATTATTAAATGGATTTCCATGAAATTTGGTACAGACATTCATGTTCCTGTCACAATCTCTTAACTTTTCATATAGTGCCATTATAAATTCAAGATTTTAATGTTCAACTACTTTGGTATTTTGACCAAATACCTGCAATAACTTATTTTGCATATAATTCAGTACTTTTAAATTATGAATTTCCCAGCATCACTAGAAAATGCAAGTACATGAAATATGTTTTTGCTGGTCGCCTTCAAAAACATTTTTGGTGTCTCAGACACAGTCACAGTTTTTTTCCCTATCCAAAGACCTGAAAGCTTGTTTATTTGTATGGAATCCTGAGGGCTTCACACCCTACTCTCTGTCACAGTCTGTTAGTCTGTCTGTCTGTCACACACGCGCGCACACACACGCACGCACGCACGCACGCACGCACGCACGCACGCACACACACACACACACACACACACACACACACACACACACACACACACACACACACACACACACACACACACCTGTCTGCCAGAGTCAGATCTGTAGCTGTGAATAATAGAACAGTGGGCTGAGGTCAGACTGCTCAAGTGGGGAGAGGCTTTCACTTAAGCATGCCAGCCATTTTTAATAAGTCAGAGAACCAAGTCATGTCTCCCAAACTAGGCCAAAGCACACAGAACTTTGTTATCACCAGGGACTGCCACTTGTAACAATATTTGTTGGGTGACAAAAGCCTGAAGGCTAGACAAGAAAGTTACAGCAGCTAATAACCGAAAGGTTGCCAGTCGTTCGGGTAGACAAACTCAGTCAGCCAGGAAAAAAGTGCGGGGGAAATGATGAGCCACTGTCTCCTCTTGTAATTACTACTGATGATAGCGACCCTTTACAGTAATAATGCAGACAAGTCGGGGAAGCTTGAGTAGAGCTGATCAGAAGGGGGTGACACTATAATGCAATATGACACAATACCTCACCACTACAAAATATGTGCTAAAAATTAACATAAATCATAACAGAAAATGTGACCTTATAAGCCTTATAGAAATAGTATGTGTTGTATCTAATTTCATTGTACAGGTTTTTATTTCTTCCTGCATGTCTGCACTGCTCTATTATATTAATGATATTAATGACTGCAACCTTTTCCCATCTGAAGATACATATAATTAGTGTAACAACACGGCCACAAATTGTCAAATTGTCCAGATATTGATCTGTACCACCATGGCATCCTGATAGGTAATGTGTTTACTTCTCATTTGTTTGATCATATTTGAAATACTGTTTATCGCATTATTATTTCTGTCAAGCAGGTTGTGAAGCAAAACCTATGGGCAAAAAAAGACGTTTGCTGCCATTAAGTGGTGATACTGTGTCATTGCACCCAAAAACATAATCTAATTGGTCGCCTCCACCTGGTCTTCTCTAGGCCATACTCTAATTCATGGTGCTTGCATACAGAAACAGGGCCAGATTAACCCTGGTGCAAAAATATAAAATATTAATATTAGAGGTTAATATAAAAATATTGAACGTGGACACAGTGACTATAGTATTTCAACTTAGTTTCCTTAATATCTGATGACGCATTGGGGTCATTTTTGGATTTATTACAGTAAATATATTAAATATTGGACCTTTAACAATACAGTAACATGAGCTATTTCAATTAGCTAGATCCATGGTTAAATGTAATTTGCTCTTACCAGCATAACCAATCCCCACCAATCTGTCCCAAAACGTCCCAGTTAGATAGTAAATGCCGTAAACATATTCTTTGTAAATCTTTACAATCATTCCCAGATAGAACCAAGCAGGCCTGCCTTATTGCACAAACCAAATTGTCTTCAAAACTTGCCATTTCATTGTGTAGCTTAAGTTTGTTGTTTCCTGAAGCGAACAGAGTTTAAGCAACACACAGAAAGCAGAAGGTGAGGGACATTGGGCATGTGAGCCATGCACAGGATGTCAGACATGTCTGGAAATGTAATTCCGTTGATCCAGACTAAGATAGCCTGAAAAACTGGGCTGGAAAATGTATTTAGTACATTAATTAAATTTCTTTTAATCATCATCATCATTACAGTACTTACAGCTGGCTGGACAACATGGTGCATGTGACACAAAACAACTCAATTAACAAAACAACAATTATGCATGGAGTGATAGTGTGCATGTTGTTGCATGTATAATTACAATGTTACATTTATACAAACATGAATACTCAAATAATACACGCTACGATAACCTGCTTATTGCTTTCATTCCCTTGGACTCCTGTGCATGCACCTTACAACGAATGACAAGTTGCATCTAGAACACTGCAGTTTGCAGTAGTCATTACAGGTTGCAAACCATACTGTAGTGCAAAAGTTTGTAGCTCGAGCTTGTTTCTACAAAAGAAGTATACAGTGTGAATGTTTTATTGAGCTTTATCAATAAGTAACAGTCAGACCGGACAAACTGGAAAACAAGAATGTGCTGTTTGATTTGTGAGTTTGTGTGTGTGCATCAAGGTGTGCTGAAGTACATCTGCAGAGCAGGGGTGAAGATCAGGACTGTTCCAAGTATTGCCACTGTAAGAAAAGCCCACAGGAAAATCCTGTCCAACACCTGAGCCACGAACTTCCAGTCTTGAACAACCTGAATGAGACAGAGAGAGAGAGAGAGAGAGAGAGAGAGAGAGAGACACACACACACACACACACACACACACACACACACACACACACACACACAAAAGAAAGGTCCACAGGTGTGAATCTGTGTCAGCCTCAAGCACTTTTCACAATGAAAACATCCCTCATTCAGGACACAAGAACTACTTTGTGTCATTTTGATAGCAATTACAGAGCAAATGAGACCAATTTAACAAGCAATAAGCTGTAACAGTAAAAACAATATGGAAGCAAACACTTTTATCCCATGTCTGCCCACACACCTCCCGTATGAAGTGCTCCTTTTTGATGTGACGGCTGATGTAGCGAACAGAACTGGTTGCTTTCTCCAGCATGGCCAGCCAGGCTAGGTTCTCGTCCTCTTTCCCTGCAAGGGGGCCTCTTTGCTGGCCAGGAGCCCCCCTCCTCCCCAGACCTTTACGGGCCTTCAGCTCCGGGCTGCGCATCTCCATATCTGGAAAGTGGTATCTGAGGATAATGGAGACTAACTGTTTCATTCATTTTTACATATTTATCATCTAATGTACTGGCAGACAATTGAATAGTTGATATTTTGGGAACTTATTTTTTCTTTTCTTGCTGGGAGTTAGATGGGAAGATTGATACCACTCTTACGTCTGTACACTTAATATGAAGCTACCACCACGAGAGTTAGCTTAGCCTGGCTTAAAGACTGGAAACAGAGGGAAACTGCTAGCTTGGCTCTGTCCAAAGGTAACAAAATCTGCCTACCAGCACGTCTGATTAACACGTTATATCTTGTTTGTTTAATCCATACAAAAAAACAAAGTGTAAAAACGACAATCGTCCGTTTCACGAGGGTTATGTGTCGGACTATTTCTTGGCCAGGACCAGTAACTTCCAATGGTCTCAGCTAATTGCCTGACAACTGCTTAGCTAGTTAAAAGGCTAGCGGTTTTTTTTTTTGCTCGCTAATCTTCTCCTCTAACTCTTGGAAACCATTCCTTAAACTAAAGTTAATCCTATATTACCTGTCAGTGTGCCCTCTCATACACAGCAGTCTGGGCAGTCTCTGAAGGAAGAGGCTCTTTACCCAGGGGGCCATGGGGTGGTAAGAAGCAGAGGAACGGTGGTGGACGTTGATGACAAAGACGGTGACGATGATGGAGAAAGTGACAAAGATCATGATGAAGAGAAGGTATTCTCCGATCAGTGGGATCACCTGGAGATAGAGAAATGTAGTGGTTACTGAATCAGTTAAACAGTTGACTCTAATGTCTAAAATCTTTTTTTTCCTTAAGAAATAAGGATTTTTTTTTTTAAGTTTTTATTTTTTTTACTGAAACTGTCACTGTATCCTGACAGTAGTACATGATACAGATTATCTGTGGATGAAATCTTGATCCATTGCCTCCCCCTAGTGGCTTTTTCGCATAAAACAACCAATCAAAGCTGAGGAGTGCTCATGAACTAAGATCAAACTGTCAAACTAGGTAGCACTGATTAAATGTAAATCAAGATTCTGTTACTGCATTGTCTATTTTTCGCCTCAAATTTTATTAAACATTTAGTGTACTGCTAAGCTTAAAAATTAGAACGTTTGTGATCCAGGAGCTTTTTTGAAAATAATTGAGCCAAAACCAAGCACTGCCCACCAGCCATAGTATCACCAGAGTAGTTTTGCAGGCATTTGGAAAGAATTTTGACCTTTGACCTAAAATTATACTGCAATCCATCAATGGTTGTCAAAATGTTTCAGTCACCAAACAAAAATGTCAACTTTATGGTGACACTACCGGAGAAAGAATTTAGGAGATCACCAAGTGATTATGATTCATCATCTGGGAACCATGAATGCCTGTACAAAAGTTTGCCCCAGTAAATCTAGTAGATGTCAAGCTATTTCACTGAATGAGGGAAAACTGTGGTGGTGCTAGATGAAACGTCAGAGGATCACCAAAGTCATTAAAATTAACACACACTGCATGATGGTAGTTGAAGCTTTATTAGTGTGTGTGGTACTTTTTACTTTGCATTGTGGGGTGATTTGATATAAACTAATCATCAATAAAGAATATGGAATAGTGTAGTATACAGCATAGTGAAAAGTAAGTGATTTTGGATGCAGTCATTGTCTTTTTGAGCTCTGTAGTCTTCTGTATTGAACTGAGATGTATCTGAAGTCGATAGCTTCTTAATTGAGTTGACATGCAGTTTAAGCTGCAGTTAATTGAGAGGGCAGTAGTTGTGATCTGGGCATGCTGCAATTAAGATTCCAATTAAGATAACTGAACACAGGAAAATGTAGGATATATTTCAATATTATAGCCCAGTAGAAATTTTTTAAATGGAAATTGCCTTCTACCATCTTAGAAAACCCACCTTCGAGGATGAAGGGATTATTTCTTCTATGACCAAGAGGAACACAGTGAGCGACACCAGCACTGACGTGGAAAGTGACAGTTTCTCTCCTTCGTCTGATGGTAAATAAAACACCAGCACAGTCAGAAAGGAGAGGCCGAGGCATGGGATGATGAGGAAGAGGGTGTAGAACAAGGGCAATCTCTTGAGGATGAAGGAGTAGGTGACAAATGGGTACCAGTACACCCCATCTATTCTGCTTCCCCTTACTCCTGTGGCATTAAGGATCTCCCACTCGCCGTTATCGAAGAAGTCTTTACGGTCCACGTAGTGATCCACCAGGACCAGGTCCACCATGTGTCCATCGTAAGTCCAGGAGCCAAACTTCATGGAGCAGTTCTGTCGGTCGAAGGGGAAGAAGGTGACATCCATGGTGCAGGAGGACTTGTAGCTGGCGGGGGGAGTCCATGTTATGGTACCATCCCAGCGCACAATGGCTTTGGTCATCAGGGAACCCTCGAAGCGACCGTCCGCACTGGGAGAAGATGAGAAAGAAAGGGGAATAATAAGTCATTAAGACCAGGCATAGTAAGATGATCATTAAGGAAAGGAAAATGGATGTATGTGCCTCAGAATGTGCTACTGACGTGTGCAGAGTGCTGCCTAACTCACTTTTCATACAGGACGATGTCAGGTAGCCATATAGTCTCTGAAGGCACTCTGATGGAGGTAATACCTCCATAGTCATCTGGGTTCCACTTCAGCTTCACATCAATCCACTCCTTTAAATAAATGAATAATAATGTATGTTAATTAACATAATAAGACACTAGACTAAACTTAGTGTCGCTTTGCCAGGCCTTCCTTCACAGCGCTGCGGAGGAGGGTCTGGCCAGTCCACACAGCATTCCCGGAAGGGAGAAAAGCGTGCTCTGGGTTATTGCCAATCATAAATTCCAACATAAAGAAAGCAGAAGGTAACGGATATCCGGGCAAAAAGAGTGTGATCCTGCGGAATTTCCGGCAGCCCCGGAGCAATCCCCGAAGTGGAACGTCGTGAATATAGACTAGCATAACCAGTCTTGTATGTGCATCTTTTCCATTTCAGCACCATGGACAGAATCAGACTGCTAACTGCACAAAGCCAATGGAAAATGTCTCTTCTTATTGCATTTTTTTAAAATATGTGAATACAAAACATACTTCCATTACATTTGTGAGAGCTTGAATAGTCCTTCATTAAAATCATACACCATTATATGTGACATGTGTGTACATGTTTTACATTGCAGTTAATAAACTGGTTATCGCCTAAAACATTCCAGCCATGGATAACCCAAATTGTTGCACACTTTAAGAATCCCTAGATGTTAAAATAGCACCCCACAATTTAATAATCCAGCATTTTTAAATGTTAGCGTTCATTTTTACCTGCCAGAGCCAGACATTTGTAGTCATCAGTTGGTTCTTTTCATCCTGCAGGAAGACAGGAAAGAAATTAGTTCACCATTTATAGATCTTAGTGGTGCTTACTGTGAACAATAAAAGAGGCTAATGAGGTGTTGACGAGCAAACCAGAAACTGGAGACAAAAAGTTGAGTGGGATGAAAGAAAGTACTTAAACCTAGTTAAAAAGGAAGATTTTTTTCCCCAGAATGTGTTAATTGCTTCTCTTGCTTGCCACTAAGAAAGCACGCTGGAACAGCTCGGGGGTTAAGTGCCTTGCTTCAGGATACATCTACAGTAATGAGCGAGAGAAGCACAAGTTACTCTCCAATATCACTGGCAATACTAATATATGTTCCACTTCCTCATTTGCTCAGTACGAAGTATCAACATATACAGTACGAGGACAAAAGAGAGAGGCATGGAAAGAGGATGATGGAGAGGAGTAAGAGGAGGAGGACAAAGACAGTAATGAATTTCTGGTAGTCAGAAAGGTTTTTCTGTGTAAATTGTCGAGTTTCTTTGCAGGACATGCTTCGCAGGAGCATAACAAGTTAAACTAGAGAAGAGAGAAAATCTATGGGATAGATTAGTCTGCTCTCAAGAGGCACTGAGGCACACCTGATTGCATGCCCATCCTCTCTGAAAACAAACATTGATCTGAGGTGAGGGTTTTATCACTGTAATTTAGCTAAAATACCACAAGATGGCACTGTTCCAAATGTTATTTCTGCGTGGCAGAAAAACGAACATCAAAGGCTGATGTAGTCAAAATGTGTCCCTCTGTGGAGTTGTGGGAGCAGCTTTGTGTGTGTGTGTGTGTGTGTGTGTGTGTGTGTGTGTGTGTGTAAATAATAAATGTGATCTGGTTCCTCTCAGCCTGATGGCCTGATTACTTCCTCTGCTGCTATGAAAGACCACTTTGGACCTCTCTTGCAACCTTTCTTCTTCTTTATACTCTCTCTTCCTATCTGTGCCCCTTCAAATCCGACAGCTCCTTGCCCTCCTCGTTTATCCTCACAATTCTGTCCTCAGTGTTGCTTCTATACTATACCTCCTTTAATAGTCAACCATTTCCATCTATTATACTCCAAACCTGCCTTTATTTGTCTTTGTATTGGCTTTTGTTTGCCCTGGTAATATTTTATAATTTCTTCTTAACATTAAATAGTAACCTCCTGTCCCTTCCTAAACAGATGATGAGCCATCTCTGAACAATCTCTACAAAATGTTTGGACTTCTTTCTATTTCCTCCCTTGCCTCTTTCTTCTTTCAAAATAATCATCTGTCCTCTTTGTAGGCTATATTCTTATTTGATCAGTGATGGCGAGTTTCACTTCTTTCTCTCCTTACTCATTTTCTTTCTTTCCTCTCTTGTTCCAAAAAATAACCCTCCGACGTCAAAAGACTGTTACCAGTTTTATTAACCATGTTAAAAAAGCAATTTTAATGTCTGCAGAAAGCTTCCTTAACTTAACAGCATTAGAAGCATTAGAGCCTCTATGTCTGGTTCCACTTTCCTCAAGGGCGCTCAGGATGTGATCACTGCAGAGACAGTTTAAAATACCCTCATCTATCTAATATTAATATAATACATAATGTATGGCATGGACAGAGCCAGAGCTGCCATGTAGGACACCGAGGCCATGTCCTCATAATTTGATTTTATTAGTGGGCTTGTCTATTGGCTTTTCAAAGGTCAGCCTGATTTCATTGATTTTCCTTCTTCCCTTCTGCCTCTTTCAATATAACTAAAATGCAAAGTAATCTCACAAGCCGCGTACGAATCAAATGCAGATGCTTAAATCAAAATCTGTTAAATATTGTACATAAATAACAACAACTTATTTATTTTGCTGAGAATTATGACAAAAATGTCCTAATTACTTTCATTCACATCCACTATGATATCCATTTTATATACAGTAAACCCATTCCCTTTCCCATCTAACACAATTACAGGAACCACAACAGCACAAACTGGCCTCCATCATCTGATCACCATAGAGTTGAAAACAAAGAACAAAGAACCAGGATGAATATCACATGATAGTATTCATGCAGGTTAACAATACAGTAGGATCGAGCATGTATGAGCCTTGCTTTGCATGTGCTGCTAGACACAGCACAGAAGGCCCATTTTAAAACTTAAAATAACTTGACACTTCTCTACGCTATATGCCTCCCGTGTGTTTGCGTATCCAGGTATTGTTTCCTCACCACATCAACCAGTTGTGAGATCTTGAGTCCAAAGCATACAGTGATAGTGTCGTTGGAGTGCAGGACAGGCCGCACCCACTTCTGGTAACCCCTGAAAAGGTTCCTCAACAAGGAGTCCTCCATCTCGGCCAGCGACACAAAGTCTTCCTGAGCTGGAAGGAGCCAGAGAAGAAATTAGTGATGAGGACAAAATTGACAAGAAGCAAGCTTGGGAGAAAACAATGTTATAGTGTTTGTGAGAAAATAGCTATGGATATGATTATAAGTAGTGCTGAAATTCGAGATTAGTCTAAAGCTGAGACTGCTGCTCTGCTAACGTACTGCTTTTGCTACGCGGGCTGTGAAGACATTGTGTTGCACTCAATACTGTGCCTGAACACATCTTGTGCAGATACTGACATAGGACTGATATGGCTGCTGCTTGTGACTTCAGATGTCATTGTCACCCTTTTCCAACTCTTACATGTTTAAGAACATGCAAAGACACAGTCATGCATGAACAAAGTGAACCACCTCCCCAAAGTCTCAAAAGCAAGTGGAGGGAAAAATTAAGTCAGGGCCTTAGAGTCACACACACACACACACACACACACACACACACACACACACACACACACACACACACACACACACACACAGTCAGTCAACCCTGGACAGCTGGTCATGGCCGAGCGAATGCATCTAAGCTCCCAAGGCTGACAAAATGATCACGCTGACATGATCACCTCAGACAGAACAACTGCCAGGGGAGACAAGTTGAGCTCAGAGCACTTTGTGCAGCCAGGCACAAGGCATAATAGTCAGTTATAGAGTGACGCTCACGCTGAGCAGGAGGCGATGCGATGAAGGAACAGTGCTTTCACTGCATCAGCCACCCGTTGGAGTGCAGACAGCTGAGAGATATGAGGAAGACAATTACACAAAACACACTGTAACTCAGTTTAGTTCGACTTAGTTAAAAATACACAGCCAGACTGTTCCAAGACTCGTCAGTGGCTTAAAGTTTGCATACTTGATTTAACTGACAGCCAGCTTGTTCATCAAGAGCTATACTGTATATGTGCTGTCAAATTGTCCTTGAGCAAGACACTGAACCTCTTCCCTGTTACTCATTGTGACTCACTCTGAAAGACGCAGATGACAGCGGCATTTGCTGGATGCTCAGAGCATTATGTGGTATTTGAGCTGCACAACAGAGCCTCCCTCAGTAACTCTATCAACTCTGAGCTCTGAGCATTCGACTACATAAGAGGAAGATATTTGGCATTGCCAATGGTAGTGTTGCAACAGAGGCAGAGGCTGATAGACATTATAGAGAAGTTTGAATCAACAGCCTCTCAAACAAGGGGAATGGAGCAGAGGAATGGAGAGAGCTGATAAGGGAAGGAGTGATACAGATTGACCCAGAGCAATTCCCTTCAGTGTCTGAGAGAGACAGAACAAGAGGGCAGGGTAGAGGTTGGTATAAAAGGGAAAGTGAACTGGGGCAAGGGGAATGAGAACAGACAGCAAAACAGATAGCAAGGAGAAACAAATTCCCATTCCAGCTTGTTTCTTAACACAAGGTTCTGAACCACGCGAGCGAATCCCTCTCAGCCGACATGTGACACTTTATATTCTGCTACTATAATTCACACTGGAGAAATAAGATTTCGTTTTGGGGTTGATTTAAACTGAATTTCCGCTGTACAAAGACATTAAGAATGGTAAAAGAAAGTATGCAATAGCTGTACCATTATCTTTCTGTGTGTATGTGTTAAGTTGTCACTTGAAAGGGGCTATTTCAAGGTTGAAACTCTGGTTTAAGGTTGCAGTTATTTTTTCAGGGGTCAACAGGGTCAACAGTCATGAAGGACATTCTAAGAAAAGCACAAAAGTTTGTATTTTAACCTGATGCCTGAGTGCTCATTTTGGTACCTGGTTTTAAATTAAGTATATTAGTTTAGTCAAATTTTAGTCTATTGATTTTTGTTAATTTTAGTCTAATTTTTGTCATGCATTTTTAATTTTTCTGTCTTATAAGCATTTTGAGGCTACAGCTATCGGCAACTTAATTTTTGCAAGGTTAGTGAAAGGCACTGTTCTCTGCAGTAATACAACAGAATCAGTATATCCCATTATCATCTCCATCTCTGGCTGTATGAACAGAACCCCCTCTCTCTCTCTCTCTCTCTCTCTCTCTCTCTTGTTCCTGCTCACCAGCTAGCATCACTGCAGTTTTTGGAGTTTTTCTCCGCTATTATGTTGCTGCTTCTTGTCCAGTTCTCAGTGAATTGTAGATTAATTTAGTCCATAAATCTGTTTAGTCCAAGAACCGGTAACACCACATAACATTACTGACTGAGACATTAACAATAAGCTAAATCAAATTCTGAACAAATCATATTTTGTTAGGGGCAAAGTACACTTTTTTTACTAATCAGGAGTGCCAGTGTTTGATTCTGCAGATGCATGCAGGTTGTTGAAGAAGACTGCATTAGAACATAGTTCATTTGTCTTTCACATACAAATTTAATTTCAAATTTATTTACTAAAAATGACACTTTTTGAATTAGTTTTCATCTGTTTTTCGTCACAGAAAAAGGCCATTACTAATGAAAAGGTTTCATCATAGTTAATATCATAGTTGATGATATTACTGTAACACTGCCATGTATTTTTGGATCCAACAAAACTACCATGGCACCTGTTTGGTTAAGTGTTGGATTTGTTTCAATGAGTTAGGTATATTTCTTGTTTTTTTTCTGTTGTTTTCTGTTGTGTGCTGTCTTTAAATTAATTTATTTTTACTATTTTAAGGATTAGGCTTATTGTAAACAAATCCCATTAAAATACCAGAAGCAGTAATGTTTTAGTCCATCTCGTAATACTTGACTCTGACCCTATCTGTCTGTGGCCACACCAAGTCCATCTGTTCCAATTGGTCACAAATATATACTTTAATTTGTTTTTGTTAAAGGCTCAGGGTTGGCAAATCATATTTCAGAGGGGGCCGGTGCCACCCCGTTCCCCTCTTCTAGCCCCCCCTGTGTTCAGACTCAGACAGATTACCTCCCATTGCATCAGATCCCCTGTAAAGCACTCCGTTTGTAAAGGCTTGAAAGGGGCCATCAGTACACTCAGTCAGCTGAATCCTATCTACCATCTCTACAGGAAGCAACTCTTTCTCATGATCCTCATCAACAAAAACACAGGAGCCAAACTAGTCAAACCCCACAGGAATGGATTCATCTACAAGAGCCCACTCTCTCCCTCAGATAGAAACTGTGTGTGTGAGTGTGAGTGTGAGTGTGAGTGTGAGTGTGAGTGTGAGTGTGCGTGCGTGCGTGCATGTTTGGTTGATTTAGCCTAGGTGAATGGGATAGTATTGATTAGAACGTAGAGTCTGATGGCTGGGGGGATGGGGATTACATAGTTCAGCATATGCATACACTCTTTGTGTGTCTGTGTGTGTGTGTGTGTGTGTGTGCGTGCGTGCATGTGTGCGTGTGCATGTGTGCATGTTTGGTTGATTTAGCCTATAGGTGAAGGGGATTGTATTGATTAGAACGTTCAGTCTGATTGCTGGGGGGATGGGGATTACATAGTTCAGCATATGCATACACTGTGTGTGTGTGTGTGTGTGTGTGTGTGTGTGTGTGTGTGTGTGTGTGTGTGTAAGAGAGAGAGAGAGTTTACAGTTTACTGATGATTGTTACAGACACAGGGGTGACCCAGCGTTCAGGCAAACACCCTGCCTTCTCCGCAATCGAAAACACCCCATGGAGGACACTGTTGTACGATCCCCTTCTCCATTCCACCATGGAACCACAGCGGGATGTACCACTGAGAGGGTTAAAAGGATGAGAAGGAAAACCAGGGGGAACCCGTTTTATTCTTCACACACTAGTGCAAATGACAGGCAGTTCAACTTTGTGTTTTTGCCTTTTATGATTAGATAAGATCAACTTTATTGATCCTACACAGGGGGAAATTCAATTACTACAGCAGGTCAAGAGTAAAAAAAAGTAGAGGAAATAAGTGATTGAGCGATAAAAATGCAACATGACACAACAAGACATGTCTTATTGCTGGTTAAATGATTGGCCACTGCAGGGTAATGTCAGGTTGCGTTTCTCCAAATGTTCAAATCTTTCTCAAATTTTTGCCGCAGGACGCTGTGGGTTTTTTCGGCTCCCCCCTGCGGCCCCTATCTCCACAGCCTTAACACACTACCCCTTCAAAATAAATGGGAAGACCTACATTTTTTCCAGACTGTCTAGACCGCCTGAGTGTGTGTGTGTGTGTGTGTGTGTGTGTGTGTGTGTGTGTGAATGCAGCCTTACACTGTTTCTCAATGCAGTCATCACTGATTTCTAATAGATTCATAGACTTTTGGAAAATGGGACATTTTTGAAGACAAGAATCAAGACAGAATCATAAAGAAAGATAGAGGGATCCAAGCTTTACAATCTAAGCTGCAGCCCTGCTTTTTTTTTACCCACAATGCAACAAGACAGGTATATCTCGAGGGTAACCAAGACTTTTCATAACGGTTTACCTCATCAGTCAAAAGGCCTTTGAGGCATGTACTGTACTGTACTGTATGTGAGCACACGCATGTTGGTTCACACATAGGCATTGGATGTCAAAGACACTGAGCATGACATGACCCGAGGTGACTGCATGTGTACAATATTACTGTACACAGCCTACACCTGCCGTTTTCATTGGAACTACTTACCACCAAAGAAATAGTCAGCATTGAACAGTATATCTGGATTATCCAAAGTAACTGTGACATTTCTTTTCTGGAAAGACATGTTGTGGTTGTTTTTTTAAAGGCAATGTTTTAAAAGCTGTGAATGCTACAATAAAAGTTCTATTCATGCTTATTTAGTTGGTGGCATATATATGTCGATGGTGAATATCTAAACAAAAGCCAATATATCTGCATGGCGCTAGAGAGAAGTGAGGTTTTTTTTTGTAATTCTGGTGAACTGAACCTTTAAAATCCAAGCATGACACTGCATGCCAACCTGCTGACATAATTCCTTTGCAGGAAGCTCAGTGTCACTTTAAAATGTGATTCCTCTGAACCGAACTGTGGACGGACACTGACAGCTAATGGGTCGCTGAAGATGGATTAATCATTTTCATCAATTTCTCATCACTTCTTCCTCCAGCTCTCTCTCTCACTAGCACACACCCAGACACACACACACACACACACACACACACACTCGCGCACACACACACACACACACACACACACACACACACACACACACACACACACAAAAACATGCAGCATGAATATACAGCAAGAGAGATGTACAGCATGTGCTGCCAGGAGCCCCTCCATCTCAAGATTAGAGTAAATGCTTTACAGTAAGCTGATAGCAACACACACACACACACACACACACACACACACACACACACACACACACACACACACACACACACACACACACACACACACACACACACAGTAGGAAAAAGAGAGCACACAGCAGTTGGAACTGTCTGCTTTTCTGCAGCTCAACACCCATTGACACAATATTTCATTCTCTACTTTTCATAACAAAGCCATACCTGAGTTACATCTATAATATTTAATGGAATAAATTCCCCATTCATTTCAATGTTTTAATTGTGCCATATTGTTCTCCTGCAGCGTGATTTACAGCCATGCTCAGCCATACATCCCCAGGGGGGCGCTGCGCTCCCATCCTTCAATGAATCATGAATGTACTCCTCTCACCTGACCCCAACATTTTCTGCTCTCTGCTGATTCCCACACGATTAAAAGTGCAATCACATCTGAATTATAGTCAACAATATGTCCGAATTTATTTTTATTTTTTTCAAACTCTTTCACCACCTAAGAAGCATTGGGCAGGACGCAGCACATTGGCCAATTAGCCTACTCTGTTGATGAATAAGACTGTAATGTGCTGGGATGCTGTGTTTTGATCTCGCAACACAACCCCAAATCCTCACCAGGGTTAAAATGCTTGTGCGTCCTAAGTCAACATCCTTTGTTTGGATAAATAAGATGCTAGTAGCGCAGCTTCAACTGTTTAAAGACAGATGTGGTTCCCGATTCTTACCTTGCATAGTAGCCTTCCCGAGAACCAGGGAGAACCACAACACCGCAACCGCAAACTTCATTCTCCCCCTTTGTCATCAACAACAGCGATCGGATGTATCCACAGCGAAGATCAAACCATGTTATAGTTCACACAGTCCTGCAGGGCGCATCACTCAAACAGCCGAGTCGGACCTCCGGAGTATCACCGCTGTGGGGTCCACTTCAAATAATGAAGGACAGACGGTTGTTGGTGGCGTTGTTTAACACGCACCGCCTTCACAATGTGGGGCATCAGCAGCTTGTGTGATTTTTTCCCTCCTTCCTACTGTTCTGTCGCCTGTTCTCTTTCCCCGCAGCCTCTTTCCGTGTGTGTTTGTGTGTGTCCCGGTGCTGAGATGGATGCTGCCGGAGCGGAGCAGGGCTGAGGGCGGGACGGAGGAGGGCTGGCCCGTCAGAGGATGAAGGCAGGACGCGGACTGGGGAGTACAGATCTGGTACCCATCCTGAGTGATTTAAGGTAGATGGGTAAATAAACAAATATATATCGATAGATAGATAGATAGATAGATAGATAGATAGATAGATAGATAGATAGATAGGCCTACTTAAAAATACAAACTTACGACAGAGAATTTAAATGCATTTATATGAATTCTTATGTAGCCTATTTTTGTTTTTTTGTTTTGTTTTTTACAGCACAGATCAGAATTTGTCATAATAACGATTTGTCCACAATCAGTAACTTCAGTTTTGATGTAAAATAATAGTACATAATGTACAAGGCCTCATTTTATACAATATTGTACAAAAGTATAGTGCAGGTGGATGCTGGCCAAATGAAAGGCAATGCAAAATAATCAAAAGTGAAGAAAGGTTTTTCCACACATTGACCTAAGACTACATTTCAGATCTGTTGCACTTCTGATTCAGCATCATTTGGTTTGGGCACACCAGAAGTGAGGACTGTTGCCCCTAATCACACCCACACAACAGCGATGTCGCTGTACATTTTTTCATCACTGCAGAAAAAGAAGTTTGGGGCATACCAGTGTTGCTTTAAGACTGATAAAAATGTGAAGCTATCCTTTGTCCCAGAACAACAAAAAGTGGTGCTCAAAACTTCACACCTTATCATGGCCGTCTTCAATCACGAACATGACTTCATCAAGGGTCCAACTCAAGTTACTGCACAAATGAGCAAACGATAACGCTGAACTGCAGGGCTTTCCACTTTCTGATAAATGGCTTAAGATCATCTTTCAGTAAGTAGGTACTTGTAAGATTCCTCTCAGAAACCAATCACACTTTTATAGGCAGTGAGTCTGCACATTATCGTAAATCATCAAGAGAGTGCATTTTGATGTTTCATTTATTCAGCTAAACACAGACATACATGCCATGCCATGCCATGCCTTGCCCTGTCACGCCATACACCATACATGGTATGCCATAATGTCTTTATTGTCAGAGAGAGACTATGGGTGAGGCCGTGAGCACAAAGAATGTTTCAAGCAAAACTCAATCCTTGCTAATGATATAAGGACACTGCACTGGAGTGAAAACAGGATCTCAGTTGACTGGAACAATGCACTCTGCCACATCACATCCTGACATCAAATCTGATTAGAGCCCTTAATGTATGTGGGCATCATGGACCCTGATTAGAGCCTGATTCCAGTACAAGTGAGCCCACAAGACTGGAGGTGGTTGTGCTTTTATTCTTCCTATGTATGTTATTCCAAAGCTATCACCTTTCGCTGTTAAAAGGCAGAGTGGCGAAGACGAGCACTTACTGTAGCACAATCTATCTAATTACATGCTGTACAAGCTGAGCAGATGAGGTGATCTAGTTATCGATCTTGCAGAGAGTTTCCATACACTGTTGGAAAATTGAGACATATGCATCTCCTCCAGATTCAATTAGTTTCTGTTATGAGTGAACGGTGGTGGAACCGAGAGAAAATTAGACCTACATGAATATATTCAGGCTTTACAATAGGCGTAGCGGTTTTATTTTGCTCGCATGTAATATAAAATACATCATTGTGTCACTGTGTAAAAGACAACCAGCAGAGAAATGATAGAGTGGCCACAATGGGAGTGGATTTATGGAGGCACAAAGGTCCGACAGCCAGAGCATCTGACAGAGAGCAGAGAGCTCGGATTCATTTGCTTTGTGTCATTTATTCAGGCAATCAAATAAGCAGTTAGTTGACTCGTAAAGAACATGTGGCGGGCCTCTCTCTCTCTCTCTCTCTCTCTCTCTCTCTCTCTCTCTCTCTCTCTCTCTCTCTCGTAATTAAGTTTGAGCTAACAGCAGCTGGGAGATGAACTGCAAGGTGAATCATTCTGCACCCACGCACAAACACGCAAACAAATGCATGGGATTGGATGGGTCATTCATTATCAGCATGAACACACTTCTTTGCTGCACACATGCAAATGCATGACATGGCACCTGACTGCTGTAGTTGGTTTTGTGTATCCCATTAAATGCTGTCTTACTAAGGCACCTGATCACCGCTCAGCAATTGCCAAGTTTCTCCCACAGGGGAAACCCAGGCACACACACGCACACACACACACACACACACACACACACACACACACACACACACACACACACACACACACACACACACACATGCACACACACACACACACACACACACACACACACACACACACACACACACACACACACACACACACACATATGTATCAAGTAGGCACAACCTCTCTGCTTATCTAACACCCAAACAAACTCTGTGCCACTTGTCAGTGCACACAAACTGACAGTGCTTCAGTCTTGTTATCCAACGCTGGAGGTAAGTGTAGATTCTGGATGGTCTTTAAATTGCAGACTACTTCAGAAAGTAGTCCCATTCCATGTTAATTAAGAAAATGAGTTCACATTCAGGCCATCAGAGCTGAGGGGAGGCGGGGAGTGCAATCTGTGCTTTAATTATAAAAGAAATATGAAAAGCCCCATGTTTTTGACAGAATTGGCTAAACTATTTTGGAACAAAAGGACATGAGTCTTTCTTTCTTTTTACCTATACATTTGATCACCCCTTTCTTTTGAGGAGGGAAGGAGTAATTAAGTGTTGCACAAAGCAATGGGAGCCACTTTTTTCCACTTTCCACATTTGTGTGGAATGTATTTGTCCCTTATTGCAATGCATTGAAAAAGTGCCACAAAGAATTTATATAGTATGTATGTAACATAATACAATGTTTGATGTTGTTGGAAGACTAGGTCACTGTGGAATCACAGCTGCCCTTTAGCTTACCTTAACAGACCAGTGCTTAATGCAACAACATAAAGGCACGCTAGGTACACCTGGCTACACACACACACACACACACACACACACACACACACACACACACGTACACACACACACACATGCACACACACACACACACACACACACACACACACACACACACACACACACACACACACACACACACACACACACACACACACACACACACAGTGTGTTCAGTGACATTTTCAATCCAAACTGAAAGGTAAACTATAATTGAAATAGGAGCATTTGCCCGTGGCTGTGTACACATGCGTGTGTTCCTGTACATCTATCTTTATGAGAACCAACTTCAGTTTAAGCCCCTCAAAGAAAGACAGAGAGGATTACTGTAAATAAAGGGGGATTTTACATAGCAAGATTGGTTTACTTGTCATGAAGAGGACGCAGTATGTGAAAAGAGAGCTGTCTAAAGAAAATGAGCTTGATGTGAACATGATATCATCAGGGCTATTTCAGTTTAAGCTTGGAGACTACACATTTATAACAGAAAGCCTGCAATACAAGCTGGAGGTGTCAAACAGGGAGGATCCCGGGGTTCTGGATCTTTACCCATAGTAGTGTATAAAATACAGGATATTTCAGACTGCTAAGTGAGAATTTATTTTAAATCAGTCATTAGCAAGTCCCATATTATTTGTTCTTAATGGAAGTAACAATACTTTTTTTGGGGGGGTGACATTTTAGGCCTTTATTTGATAGGACAGCTGAAGACAAGACAGGTGAGAGAGACGGGGAAGACTTAGAGAAAGCTGAGATGATTCAGACTACAAATCCCTACTGCAAGAGCTGGGACGTCAGGTGCTGGCATTTGTCACACTGATGTTATGTCACGTAATTATCCTTCCCTACCCACCTCCCAGGGACATTCCTTTTTATATCAGTACTTCTTTATTTATATTTCATAAAAATGTCATTTTCATTGGGATGAACAAACAAATCTAATCGTAATGCTTGTGTGCAGGTTGTGTGTTTAAATGCAGGTTAATAGCAAGTTACTTAGACAGGAAACATAACCCACAATGAGAAAATATGGAGGACTGAACAGAAATCACTTTGATCACTGCACAGGGTAGAACGGGTATGTTAAAAAGCATGCTCTCAAACATGCAGCCAACTGGTTCTCTATGCTGTTGTTAGACTCCCAGGAGAATGTGCTTTCAAAGTTCAGGGTGGAGAGCTCTCTGTAAGAGCTGTTGCATGTATGTTTGCACACACACACAACCCCCCCTCCTCCCCCCCCCACCCCAATACCATCCCACCACCACCACCACCACCACCACACACACACAAACAGCATGGCTCAGATGCTTAAGAGGCTGGAAAGCGAGTGAGGAGAAAACCGGAGAGTTTAACAGACATGTCAAAATCATACCTGAGAAAAGCTAAAAACATAAAATGAAAATCAGAACATAAAAGAAGCGGCAGACGAAAAAGTAAGCCAGCAGAAAGACACAAGGGGTCGGGGGGATCGGAAACCGCGATCCGTTGCTGATTATGACAAAGCGATAAGTCTGATTTTCTGCCCCAGTTGCCGTGGCAGCCAGGAGCAGCTGCAGTGGCAGGGTAACATTGGCTCTGCAATTCCATTTCTCCGTTCCCCGAGCCGGTCGATTATCAATGATACGGAAAAAGCAAGGAAGATCGT